>NW_024099557.1:1275000-1732500 GCF_016545835.1 Crotalus tigris
CTGTGGGTTACTGGCATAAGTCCCCTGACTGGAGGGAGGCGTGAGCCTGTTCTCTCTATTGTGCCCTGGTGTCTTCCAAGGACTGTGCCCCGATGCCTGGCCTGCTTGCTTGCCCACCGGGCTCGTCAGGCCAGGGCTTCTGTTGCTTTGTGACCTGGTTGACCTACCTAGCTGTAGACCCTCAGGCCCCTTGAAGTGATAGCCACTGCTGGGCGTCTCTGTAGAACCTCCTAGGTCAGTCCAAGACCTGTCAGGAGGCTGTCCATTCCCTGAACCCCATTCTGTGCTCGGGCTCGTGTGGGTTTCTGTACTTTCCCAAAACTCAGGTGTTCCCTGATTTGTGCTAGGGTTGTTGTAGTCGGGACTTGGTTCCTCGACTAGCTCTGTGTATGTTTGACCCCCTGTAGGATTTGGGGTAAGGTCAGGCCAACCTTGGGGATTGTGTGCCAGCTCTCTTGCGGGGAATGATTTGTTGGGATGCCCCCGGGTATCCTCCGTGACTGGAGTGCTGTGTGACGTGTGTGGAACGTGAGTATGCCCCCGGGGTGACTCCCTGGCTGGAGTAGGCGTGAGTGCCTGTTGTGTGGGTAAGCTCCATGACTTCCTTTTCGGAGCAATTGCGGAATCTTGGGACGGGCCGTTTGTGGCTCCCTCAGTGGAGATGGGCAGTAGCTCTTGCCCTTCCCTTTGCTCCAAAGGGTCCCCCTCCCCCCCTGGAAAAGACCCAGGAGTCTCAGCAGAAAAGTCTCGCCTAGAGCGAAGTTGGTCGATGTGCCGACGTAGGACACGACCGTTGTCCAGGGCAACCTCGTAGGAGAGAGGACCTGTGATCCTGGACACAGAAGCGGGGACCCATGTATGACCAGGCCCGTAATTGCGAGCCCAAACCGGGGCACCCACAAGTAGTTGTCTAGGTGCCCTAGGATGTGAGGTAGATGAAGGCAGTCTGTCCGGATGCAACCGGTCAAGTCTAGTAGTAAGTTGGCGCCCCCAACGAAGTTCAGCTGGACTTCTCCCTGTAGAAGTGGACGGTGTGGTGCGATAAGAAAGGAGAAAGTCAGCCAACCTGTGATGCCAGTCCCCGTAGGTGAGTCTCTTCAAGGCGTCCTTTGCGATGCGCACCATGCGTTCAGCCATACCGTTGGTGGACGGGTGAAAAGGCGCAGACGTGGCATGACGAATCAGGTTTGCCTGTAAGAAAGCTTGGAATTCGGAGGAGGTGAATTGAGGGCCGTTGTCGGACACGATGACATCTGGCAGCCCGTGTGCAGCAAAAATCCCCCTCAGTACCTGAATAGTCTTTGCAGTGGTGGTGGATGAGACAGGCACAACCTCAAGCCATTTTGAATGGCTGTCAACAAGGACCAAGAAGAACTGGCCCTGAAAGGGCCCAGCGTAGTCAATGTGCACCCTAGACCATGGGGACTGTGTTTCCTCCCATCTATGCACAGGAGCTTGGGGCATCTCTGGGCGAGATCGTTGGCAGAGGTGGCATGCGTGCACCTTAGCCTCAATATCTTTATCTAAAGCAGGCCACCACAAGTGGCTTCGTGCAAGAGCCTTCATACGGACAATGCCAGGATGACCCTCGTGGAGGGATTCTAAGACCCTAGTCCTCATTGAGGTGGGAATGACAACTCTGTTTCCCCAAAGCAGACAACCCTGAGAAAGGGACAGTTCGTTTCTTTTGGACCAGAAACTCTGAAACTCAGGACTAGGGCAGTGCTCAGGCCACCCGGACAGGACCCAGGAGCGGACACGTGAAAGTGTGTGATCTGTACCCGTTTCAGCGGTAACATCCCTGGCACTAAGAGGGAGCTCGGGCAAGGCTTGGATTGAAAGAATGTTGACAGCTGGCGCGGGGTCAGCTTCTACTACTGGCAAGGCAACCTACTGAGGCCATCAGCATGGCCCATTTCTTTCCCAGGCTTGTGGAGTAATGAAAAATCATATGCAGACAAGAAAATAGACCACCTAAGCATTCTAGGGGAAATGATGTGGGGAGTCTGCTTACGTGTGGTAAACAGTCCCAGCAGAGGCTTATGGTCAGTGAAGACCGTGAAATGCCTGCCATATAGAAAATCGTGGAATTTTTTAATTCCAGCAACAACAGCCAGAGCCTCCCTGTCTATCTGAGCGTAGTTGCGCTCGGCAGAAGACAGTGTTCTGGAGTAGTATGCAATAGGAACCTGAGTTCCATCAGACCTGAGGTGACTCAGGACAGCTCCAACCCCGTAGGGGGATGCATCACAAGCGATGCACACAGGAAGAGACTCGTTGAAATGTGCAAGAACACTGTTAGAAGTGAGCAAGGCCTTGACTTCTTTAAAGCAAGCCTCATGTGCTTGTGACCACAGCCACACAGCTTGTTTGTCTAGTAGCCTGTGAAGAGGCTCAGCTACACTAGCTTTATGTGGAAGAAAAGAATTGTAGAAATTCAGGAGGCCTAGGAAGGCCTGAAGTTCGGCCTTAGACTTTGGCCTGGGTGCTTGTAAAATAGCAGTTAGTTTGGATTCAGCAGGATGAATCCCAGCAGCATCAATTTTGAATCCCAGAAATTCAGTAGAAGGCACCCCGATCTTGCATTTGTCTTTTCTGAGCTTGAGGCCTGATTCCCTGAATCTTAACAGGACAGCCCTAAGTCTTTCAGCTAGAATGTGTGTGGAGTCTCCTGCAATCAAGACATCGTCAAAGTAGGGGCAGACCCCTGGTATACCTCGTAGTGTGTTTTCCATTACGCTTTGGAAAATCCCAGGAGCGACATTTACTCCAAACTGTAGCCTTTTTACTTTAAAGGCTCCCCTGTGGGTCACAATGGTCTGAGCTATGGCAGCATCATCATCAACAGGCAGCTGTTGATATGCTTGAGCTAGGTCAAGCTTTGCAAAAACACGCCCCCCCTTGAGAGAGGCCAGGATGTGACTGACCACAGGAACAGGATAGGCATGTTGCTGCAATGCCTTATTGAGTGTGCATTTGTAATCAGCACAAATGCGAATGTCCCCATTTGCCTTTAGAGGCGTGACAATGGGGGTCTCCCACGGGCTGGAATCAACAGGTTCTAGGATTCCCTGTTGGATTAGTTTGTCTAGTTCAGTGTCAATCTTACTTTTTAAAGCAAAAGGGACCCTTCTTGCTTTAATCCTAATGGGAGTGACAGTGGGGTCTAGCTTTAAGGACACAGGTGGTCCTTTGAATGTGCCCAGCTGGGGGCTGAAAACATCTGCAAATTCTTTGCAGACTTCCTGTAGGTCGAGTGTTTGTAAGCTGTTGAGTCCTGTGACGTGTATCCCCAGGGCCTCAAACCAATCGAGTCCTATGAGACTCGTTCGTTCACCCCCTACTACTAATAAGTCTAGTGGACCTTCAAAACTCTTGTATTGCACGTTAAGGGTGGCCTCCCCCTTAACACACACTCTTGAGTTCTGAAAATCTGTTAATACAATATCAGAAGGCCTTAACTTGGCCTTAGACCCACTACTGGAACAAATCTTCCTAAATGTATGCAATGAAATGATGGACAGGGCAGACCCTGTGTCTAGTTCCATAGATAATGGAACCCCTTGTAGCTTCACGTTGAGTGACAGCTTTTTCTTCATGGGCTTGTGTGTGCCTGTTCTACAGATGCTTCTTCGCGAAGCGCAAAACCCTACCCTATTCTGGCTGGGGAATCTGGTACCTTTCAGGCGTTCTTCTTGGGGTTGTGCCTTTCGTCGGCTCAGACACACAGCTGCAATATGCCCTTGTTTGCCGCATGCCCGGCAGGTAGCGGAGCGGAACTTGCAGTCGGTTCTCCTGTGGCGACCTCCACAGCCGATGCACTTGAGCAGAGCCGAAGAGCTTCCCTTCTGGTTCTCTTCCTTCGCGGGGTGTAGACGGTCGACTTCCTCGTCCGGATCCTCCTCGGAGTTTCGTCGGACGTCTTCCTGGTGCACGGACGCACCCTCTGCACTGTTTCTGATCGGCCGCATGTTTTTGATGGCGCCGCCTGCTGCTTCTTCTGCGGTGACTTCCCTTAAGGCGTCTTGGAAGGATAATTCTTCCTTGGCAAAAAGTCTCTGTTGTAGCTCTCGATGCCTTAGCCCGCACACGAATCGGTCCCTCAGTCGTTCCTCGAGGTCCTTGAACTCGCAGGGCTTGGCGGCCTTCCGTAGCGCGGCGATGTATTCCTTGGCTGTTTCACCGGACCGTTGATCCCTCTGCTCGAAGGTGTGGCGCCATGAGATAACGGACACCTTGGGGTGGAAGTGCTCTTTCAGCAGCTTCTTCAGGTCTGCGTAGCTTACAGACTCTACTGGAACAGGTGCTACAAGATTTTCTGCGATTTCGAAGGCGTCTTGGCCGCAAACGCAAAGCAGGTGGCGGCCTTCAAGCTATCTTCCCTCACTTGGTTTGCCTTGAAGTAGTTCTCCATTCTGGATACGTAGGACTCCCACCGCTCTGGATGTGAGACGTCGAATTCCGAAAGCCTTCCGATTTTCGCCATCTTCGGATCTTCAGGAGACGGGTCTATCAGCCAGCCTACCCCCGAATGCGCACCGGATTGGCGGGTAGCTGCCGAGTCGACGCCGTTCCTCTTCCGCCGCTCAGGACTCCTTGGGTAAGCTTACACTTCTTCCTTTCCAGGTAGTGCAAGGCATCCCACCTTCGTCGCCAGTGTTGCGTCCTTGGCGGGAAAACAGACACGAGAAGCAGCTGGAGTTCTCAGTTTCTTTTATTCAGCGTTCAGCTTACAGGAAGATGGCTTCAGCCTCGCCCAAACGCCTCGCAGCCTCTTATATAGGCAACTCCCGGGTAAATGGGTTACTTTTCCCGCGCCAGCACCCGCGCATGCGCACGGCGCTGGCGACAGCCTGTCTGGTCCCGGCAGCTTTGCACCTGCCCGGGACTTCCTGCAAACGCCCGAGCCGTTTGCAAAGGCTCGGGACATAACAGTTATTATTATTATTATTATTATTATTATTATTATATGGATCATCGCACAGTCAGCCAGATGTTCAGACTGGATTTGGCATTTTGTCTACCTATCGAGTCCTTACCCAGGACCTGGGATAGGCAGATGTGGATGTTTGATGGTATTACAGATATCGTCGCAGGATGGAAGCAGTTCCTAGTAAGGCCGCCTTTTGCAATTGACTAATAGCGAATTTGTCAATGCCAATGGTGTTCAAGTGCTGCTCCAGTTGTTTTGGGATTGCACCCAAGGAGCCTATGACTATTGGTACTACCCTTGCTTGCTTTTGCCACAGTCTTTCTATTTCTATTTGTAGGTCTTTGTATTTTGTTATCTTCTTCAGTTCTTTCTCTTCTATTCTGCTGTCTCCAGGCACTGCCACGTCCACTATCCAGACTTTTTTGTCTTTCTTATCGACAATTGTTAAGTCTGGGGTGTTATGTTGCAGGTGCTTGTCTGTTTGAATTCTGAAGTCCCAGAGCAGTTTAATTTTATCATTTTCTATGACTTTCTCGGTCCTTCGGTCTCTTTCTTCAATTTTCCTGCTCTTAGCCATTGCCAGGTCTTGTTATTATTTGCTTTCCCAGCTATTTTTTTCATGTATTGGCCATGTAGTGCTTTGTCTTCCCATGCCTCTATTCTGTTCTTCATTTGGTCTTTCTTGTAGGCCAGTTTGGTCTCTCCAGTAGTCAGTAAGCCTTCCTGATATACTAATTTCAGTGCATCTTCATCATTGTTCTTCAAATATTCTTCCAAAGCCATTTTTTCTTCTTCAACCATCTGATGTATTATTATTATTATTAATAATAATAATGTTATAGCTTTTGGCAAATTAAGCACGGTGCAGGTAAGCCTCAACTTACGACCACAATTGAGCCCCAAAAATTTCCATTGCTGAATGAGATGTTTGTTAAGTGAGTTTGGCCCATTTTGTGACCTTTCTTGCAACAGGTTGTTCAGTGAATCACTGCAGTTGTTAAGATAGCAACTGGGTCATTAAGCGAATCGGCCTTCCCCTGCTGACTTTGCTTGTCAGACGGTTTGCAAAAGGGGATCACGTGACCTTGGGACACAGCAACGGTCGTAAGCGTGAACCAGTTGCCAAGCGTCTGAATTTTGATCGCGGGACCATGGGATCGTAACTGTGAAAAATGGTCATAAATCACCTTTTTTTCAGTGCCATCGTAACGGTCACTAAATGAGCACTTGTAAGTTGAGGGCTACCTGTAGTGTGGCTCAGTGGGAAAAGTTCTGGATTAGGGTGCAGGGGGGGGGACCTGAGTTCAAATCCAGCCACAGAACTTCCTTGGGGGACTTTGAGCCAGTCACTCTCCCTCTGATCCGCCTACCTCACAAGGTTGTTGTTGGATCTGAAGTGGGAAGTGCCAGGTTCAAATTCCCCCTCCCAATACTTACTGAAGCTCCCTGGGACATTTTAGGTCAGCTACGCAGGGCTGTTGTTGCAAAGGAAAGATTCCAGAAAGCAGAGCTAATAGGTTGCCTTGAATTCCTTCATCACAGCCAAGATACCATTCAAAGAACTCAATATAGGTAATCCTCGACTTACGACCGTTCGTTTAGTGACTGTTCGAAGTTACAACAGCACTGAAAAAGGGACTTATGACCGTTATTTACACTTATGACACTTGTTGCATCCCTGTAGTCACATGATCAAAATTCGAACACTTGACAGCTGACTCACATTTATGATGGTTGCAGCATCCTGGGGGAATCATGTGATCTCCTTTTTTGACTTTCTGACCAGCAAAGTCAATGGGGAAGCCAGATTCACATTACAACCAGGTTACTAACTTAACAACTTAACACCTATGGCAAAAAAGGCCATAAAATGGAGCAAAACTCACTTAGCAGCGGAAACTTTGGGCTCAGTGGTCGTAATTCGAGGACTACCTGTAAGTAAGAGAAGAGAGAAGGACTCCTTCATTTCTGTGCTTTGATTGATTGACAATCAATTTGATTTATTCACGGACAAATGGACTGCCTTGCCAACAGACTGGACTCACCAACCAGTTATTATATTTTCAGAATACCTTGTGGAGAACCTAGAACAGGGGTAGGCAACTTTGGCTCTTTTATGATTCGTGGACTTCAACTCCCAGAATTCCTGAGCCAGCATGGCTCAGCTTGAAAACCTCTCCCTGTCCCCTCAGCATGGCTGGCTCAGGAATTCTGGGAGTTGAAATCCACAAGTCATAAAAGGGGCAAGTTTGAAGACCCCTGCTCTTAATCTTCGTTCTAGGATAGGGGTAGGCAACCTTGGCTCTTTTATGACTCGTGGACTTCAACTCCCAGAATTCCTGAGCCAGCATGGCTCAGCTTGGAAACCTCTCCCTTTCCCCTCAGCATGGCTGGCTCGGGAATTCTGGGAATTGAAGTCCACGAGTCATAAAAGAGCCAAGGTGGCCTACCCCTGACCTAGAAGCATGTAAGGGGAATATGGTGGCACAGTGGTTAGAATGCATTATTGCAGGCTAACTCTGCCCACTGCCAGCAGTTCGATAGTGACAGGGCTCAAGGTTGACTCAGCCTTCCATCCTTCCGAGTTCGGTAAAATGAGGATCCAGATTGTTTGGGGGGCAAGATGCTGACTCCGTAAACCGCTCAGAGAGGGCTGTAGAGCACTATGAGGCGGTATATAAGTCTAAGTGCTACTGCTATTCATTTGTGCCAGGTTAGCGAAGCCGTGATGCTCCAATGGAAGAAGGCGGCAGGTCTTCTAGCTGGCCTTTCCACCCTAAGCATCACGGCCTGTGGTGGAATCAGCAACTGAAGTTGGGGGTGGAGTTAAGAGAGTGGCTGGCATGGAATCCCTTTGAGGAGGAAGCGACGGAGACCTCAACCTCCTTAAATCCGAGGAGCGCTTATCTGGTGGTGCAGAGAAGCCGGGGTTAGAATGCAGCATTGCAGGCCAACTCTGCCCGCTGCCAGCAGTTCGATCCTGACAGGGTTCAAGGTTGACTCAGCCTTCCATCCTTCCAAGGTCAGTCAAAGGAGGACGCAGATTGTTGGGGGAAGGCAAGATGCTGATTCTGTAAACCGCTTAGAGAGGGCTATAAAGCACTGTGAAGTGGTATATAAGTCTAAGTGCTATTGCTATTCATTTGTGCCAACTCTGGCAAGAAAGGCTGAAAATGGGGCAAAACTCACAACAAATGTCTTGCTTAGCGATGGAAATTTGGGGCTCAGTTGTGGTCGTTGAGGACTACCTGTATGACCTCTATTTCTTAGCTTTGATTTCAGTAAAACTTAAAAGCAGAGGAAAATGGAGCCTGCTGAATGCTGTTCTATGAAATATACTCAGGACCATAGTACCTTTGGTGGCCAGAGTGGATGTGACTGCTACTCAAGGCCAAAGGAGCACTCTAGCCTGAGAACTCTGTGGTTTGAAGTTCCTTCTTAGTCAGGGTTTCTCAACTTGGGAAATGTAAAAGTGCAGACTTCAATTCAATATGCTGGCTAGGGAATTCTGGGAGTTGAAGTTCACACATCTTAGAACTTCCCAAGCTTGACAAACACCTACTAACTAAGGCCTGGGATAGGCAGATGTGGTTAGATTGGGTTAAAAGTATTGTTGCTGGATGGCATCTGTTTCAAGTAAAGCTGTCTTTGGCAATTGACTCATTATTTTCATGTACTCTTCAGGCCCAGTGAATTCGGTCAGCTGACAGTTCAGAGTATTGTGCAGCGCCAGAAAAATGGGTTAATTTAGTAACCAAGTCGAACAAACAGAGCTTCAGAGGGCAAGGATAACAATGGGGAACTGAGAAAGACGGAGAAGGAGAAAAAAACTGTGTGTGTGTTTGTGGTTTCTCAGTTATTGTTTCTAGAGACAGGGAGAGAGAGAGATGATAGATAGATAGATAGATAGATAGATAGATAGATAGATAGATAGATAGATAGACAGATAGACAGATAGATAGATATAGATAGATAGATAAAGAAAATTGATAGACAGAGATAGATGATAGACCTAGATGATAGATAGAAATAGATAGATAGATACAGATAAATGATAGATAGATAGATATAGATATAGATATAGATATAGATAGATAGATAAAGATAATTGATAGGCAGAGATAGATGATAGATAGACCTAGATGATAGATAGAAATAGATAGATATAGATAGATATAGGTAGATGATAGATAGATAGATAGATAGATAGATAGATAGATAGATAGATAGATAGATAGATAGATAGATACAGATAATTGATAGACAGATAGATGATAGATAGAAATAGATAGAAGGTAGGTAGGTAGGTAGGTAGATAGATAGATAGATAGATAGATAGATAGATAGATAGATAGATAGATAGATAGATATAGATAGATATAATTGAAAGATAGAAGATAGATAGATAGATAGATAGATAGATAGATAGATAGATAGATAGATAGATAGATAGATATAGATATGAGAGACGGAGGGAGACAGGTAATTAGGTAAAGACAGGCAGATTATAGGTAGGCAGGTAGGTATGTAGATAGGGCAGGTAGTAGTTAGGAAGGTAGGAAAACAGGTAAATAGGTGGAGAGATAGATAGACAGATGGGGAAACTGCAATATTAAACCCCTGCCAACAAAAAATATAAAATCTGTTCGTAGTTTTGAAGCTTGCCTTGCCATACATCTAAGTGAGATGGCCAAGAAGGGAGAAAGCATGGAAGGAAGGAAGGAAGGAAGGAAGGAAGGAAGGAAGGAAGGAAGGAAGGAAGGAAGGAAGGAAGGAAGGAAGGAAGGAAGGAGATTTTACAGACAGCATGCATAAATTTCACTCTCTTTCTCCCTCCCGCTCTTCATTTCAGCCTCCCTTTCTCCTTCCCCGGTTTGATTATATTTTCTGGCATGTAAAATCAGCCTCTTCACGAAGCAGCGAATGCTCAGAAGCAATAGGAGAAAATGCAGCTCAGGGAGCCCAGAAGAGCCCTTTCACGTAATGATGGAGTGGAGGCTGTGAAAGGTGGAGAGGATGTTTCCAGCAGCTTTTTATAAGCTGGCAGGATGGAGAGCAATGCAATTATCTTGGCCAGAGAGCGGATGAACATAAAAGTATGCAAATCGGGAGGAAATTATCATCTAAACCAGTGATTCTCAACCTCAGCCCCTTTAAGATGGGTGGACTTCAATTCCCAGAATTCCCCATCCAGTATGAAGACTTGGAAGTCTTCTAGTCCAACCCCCTGCTCAAGCAGGAGACCTATACCATTCCAGACAAGTGGTTGTCCAGTCTCTTCTTAAAACCCTCCAGTGTTGGAGCACCCACAACTTCTGGAGGCCAGCTGTTCCACTGGTTAATTGCCCTCACTGTTAGGAAGTTTCTCCTTAATTCCAGGTTGCTTCTCTCCTTGCTTAGTTTCCATCCATTGCTTCCTGTCCTGCCTTCAGGCGCTTTGGAGACTAGCTTGACTCCCTCTTCTTTGGGGCAGCCCCTGAGATATTGGAAGACTGCTATCATGTCCCCCCTCGTCCTTCTCTTCATTAAACTAGACAGACCCAATTCCAGCAGCCATTCCTTATATAGAATAGAATAGAATAGAATGGAATGGAATGGAATGGAACGGAACGGAACGGAATGGAATAGAGCTGGAAGGGACCATGGAGTCTTCTAGTCCAGCCCCCTGCTCAAGCAGGAGAACCTATACCATCTCAAACAAGTGACTGTCCAGTCTCTTCTTAAAGACTTCAGTGTTGGAGCACCCACAACATCTGAAGGCAGGTTGTTCCACTGATTAATTGTTCTAACTGTCAGGAAATGTCTCCTTAATTCTAGGTTGCTTCTCTCTTTGATTACTTTCCATCTGTTGCTTCTTGTCCTGCCTTCAGGCACTTTGGAGAATAGCTTGACTCCCTCTTCTTTGGGGCAGCCCCTGAGATATTGAAAGACAGCTATCATGTCACCCCTCATCCTTCTCTTCATTAGACTAGACCAGTGGTTCTCAACCTGTGGGTCGGGACCCCATTTGGGGTCGAACGACCATTTCACGGGGGTCGCCCAACAACGCAGTCCGCCATTTCCCCCCCCCCCTTTTCCTTAGCTGTGCTACTCCCTTTTATTCTATTGGCTTTTGAAAGCCAATAGAATAGACTCTCTTGAATGGAGTCTAATTCTATTGGCTTTCAAAAGCCAATAGGAATTGTCTAGGCTGTCTCTGCCTTGCTGAGCCCACCAAAAGTACCATTCTGCAAACGGTGCTGCAAGTTGTCTGCAGCGAAGGCGAGCTGTCTGGAAGCTTCCACCCCTCCCTGCTGAGCAACTACTAATAATGTAAGTAAAAGAGGGCCAGGGGTGGGAGGTGGGAGGCTGGCGGGCGCAGGGAGGGTTGCTGGCGTGCGTGGGGCCCGACGGGTGCCTTACCTCCCTCGGGCTGAGCCAACTGGTGGCCCAGCCGGTGGTCGGCCTGCGCCGTCTCTGCCGCTTGCCAGCTACGCCTCGGCTGGCGCAGGGGGCGGCACCACACATGCGTGGCACTCCCGGGCAGGGAAAGTCCTCGACTTACGACCGGTTGGGGGTTGTGGCATTAAAAAGGTTGAGAACCACTGGACATACCTAATTCCTGCAACCGTTCTTCATATGTTTTGGTCATCTTAGTTGCTCTTCTCTGCACTCTCTCAGCATCTATTTTATAACATGGGGACCAAAACTGGATGCATTATTCTGTCTTGAGACAGAACTGGACAGCTTTTTGGCAGCTCCTGGACCAAACTCAATTTTTCCGTATCCAAGGCTGCAGAGGGCAAACTAATTAGATGAAATAAAAGAGAAGTCAGAATTTCTCTCTTAACAGGGGAGTTTTCTGATGTCTGGGGAGACAATGACATAAAGAATAAGTCAGTGCTAAGATCAAAATCCACCATGGGGAAACGGTAGCTGTCTTTCACAGCAGCACTCCTTTCCTTCGTGCACAAAATTCATATTTAAATATGCGTTGAAAAGTCTGTTCTGCCAAGCTAATCTTTCTTGACAAAGGTTGTCTCGGTATTCCCTTTCCCGAATGCATTTTTTTTTTGCTTCAAACCCAAAGCTGAACTTTTAAACTTAAAAGCCTAAGGGCACAACTAAAATCCTAAGGCCAGGAGCCTTCTTGACTTTGCATTGCAGCCAAAAGGCTGGATCGTTTCAAATTAGTTTTTGGTCTTTATTTCAATTGTGTAAATTTTAATTGTTTGTATGTTTTTTTTCCTTATTTTATATCCATGGAGATTCTCAGTCATCCAGGTTCTGGTTGTCCCAAAGGTGCTTTTTCAAAAGGCAACTGGACTTTTTTTTTTCCCCTTTGAAGACGTTTCACTTCTCATCCAAGAAGCTTCTTCAGAACTGACCGACTGGTGGAGAATGGAAGGATTTATATTCCTTGCAGTCATCAGGTCATTAGTACTCCTTCTGAGACTGGTTGAGGCCACTTGGAGGTTTATTCTATTCAGGTAACCTGTCATGCCTCCATCTCCAGGGAGAGGTGTCTGTGGCTTCAGAGGAATGTGGGGAAGAGCAGGCCGAGGCAGGCCAGGGCCCTTCAGGATTGGGTCAGGAGGAACAGGAGAGGCAGAGTTCAGGCGATGAGCAAGGGCCACCCCCACCTGATCCTAGAGCACGGAGAATGGAGAGAAGGAGGGAACAACGTAGGCAGGCTCAACTATTCAGAAGGAGAGCATCCCGCCCCCTCTCCACAAGGCACACCTGGAGACTGAGACTTAAGGAGACGCTGTGGGGAGAGGCATTTGTCAGGAACAAACGCTGATTCCTTGGAGTTTTATGTGTGTTGTTGCTGATCTCTTGTTTTGTGACTTCTGCTTGGAAACTCGGAAACTCTGACCATTGGACTGGCTGATGACGTCGCTTGGATGTTCAAAGATCTCGGACTGTATTTTGGCTTCCCTTTTGGAAACTGCTCAGGCAAGCGTGAATTCACACAGACTTATTAGGTTTATGCTGTATGTGTCATTCCTTGTTATCTCCGTGGCCTTGAGTAAATTCCTCTCCTAATCAGACTGTATGTGAAACTACTTGCAGCCAGAGTGGGCTGAAGGCGTGTGTGTCTTCCTTTGTTTGGAGGCTGGCCAGAAACGTGGGAGCATTTGGGGAAAATTTGGAGCAATTAAAGGGCGGTTTGGATTGCTGGCCTACTGCATTGCCTCTGTGCTGTGCCCTGGGTCATCACATAACCCTAAGGGTACAGGTAAACCTCCAAATGGCCTCAACAGAGTGCTAACGAGCAGATGACTGCAAGGAATACAATTTTTTCCGATCCGACCTTAGCCGGCTCCTTATAGTCATAACTTGAGGCCTACCTGTATTCCCTCCATCTTTAGTTTTCTTGGAGTCAGTTACAGTTGTCAATTAGCCTCCATTAGCACACCAATTTAAGGTTGGAATTGCCTTCTGAATTTAGAGATCTTTTGGAAAGTTTACATATGGGTGGTGGGTTTTTTTTTTTTTTGTGCCTATCTTTGATGTCTTAAAGATTGCTTTTTGTCTCTTCTTACAGCTCTTCCGAAACTCTTTGTTAAAGTTCCTCCCTGAGATTTTTGTCTTTCTTGGCTTCAGCTTTTCATCTTGGCAGTCGTTTTATTTCCTAACTTACCCTTGGAACCCACATGCCTGTAATTTGAATTTATTATTGCAAGTTCTTCCCTCTGAAATGGAGAACAGGTCTTGACTGTTTTCTGCCTTGCTCTCAAATAGTTGAAGGGAAGCGTCCGATCTTCCTGCGGTTTTTTTTTCTTCTCGACGTTAAGTGTGCTCAGTTCATTTGAACGACCCGCAGAAGATTTAGTCTCTACTCTCGTGATCAAATCTGTGCCAGGTTCTTTGAGTCCTCGTTAAAATGGGGCGCCCAGAACTGACACAAGCTGGAAGCGCTCAAAGGAAAAAGTCTCTGCCACCTGTTTATTGCTATGTGGATTGTACACTATCTGTTGTTTTCATGTATATTTGTTGTTCTGTTTTTATGCCGGAGGCTACCCAGAACCCACTAGAATTCAGCAGTATCAATCAAATAAATAGACCCCCCCAAAAAATACATTCAACAAAAGAGAATATTTGTACAGGTAGCTCTCAGCCTACAGACACAATTGAGCCCAACGTTTTTGTTCCTAAGAGTGACGGTTGTTAATTTTGCCCCATTTTACAACCTTTTTCGCCACGGTTGTTAAGCGAATCACTACTGTTGTTTAAATTAGCGCCCCGGTGGTTCAATGAATCTGGCTGTCCCATCGCCTTTGCTCATCAGAAAGTGGCAAACGTTGATCACATGATTCCAGGATACTGCAGTGGTCATAAATATGAGCCAGTTGCCGAGCATCACATGACCGTGGGGAGGCTGCAAAGGTTTTTAAGTGCGAAAAATGTCCGTAAGTCACTTTTTCCAGTGCTGTTGTAACTACGAAGGGTCAATAAATGAACTGTTGTAAGTCGAGGACTATCTTGTAATTGTGGGGTTCTTAGTGCTCTCTGAGCTTGGTCGTTTGCTTGCAGACGTTTCATTACCCAACTAGGTAACATCATCAGTACAAGTGAGTATGGAGTTTGCTCTCTGTTTATATACCTGTTTATGTACAGGAGCTTGCCCTTCCCTTTCGAGTGGGGGTGTGGTTTCCCTCTTGGGTAGCTCCTTGAATCAATGATTCATCTGTGGAGATGGTTACCAGCATAAAATCCCTGGATGTGCAGGTAACGAGTAGCTAGCTTGGTCGCTCAACAGTGAGACACTGATGAAGCGGGCACAGCAGCGCCTGCATTTTCTGCGTCGCATAAGAAAAGTACATCTTCCTTCCCCTGTCCTGACCACTTTCTACAGAGTGATGATGGAGAGAGCGTCCTGTCATACAGCATCACCGTCTGGTTTGGAAGCATCCCTGCTTCGGACAGGAAGGCAGTGCAAAGAGTGGTGAGGACGGCAGAAAAGATTATTGGCAGTTCCCTCCCTTCCATCCAGGACATGGCATATAAGCGATGCTTGAGCAGGGTCTACAAGATTGTCCAGGACACAA
Source organism: Crotalus tigris (assembly GCF_016545835.1). Lineage (NCBI taxonomy): Eukaryota > Metazoa > Chordata > Lepidosauria > Squamata > Viperidae > Crotalus > Crotalus tigris. The sequence continues at coordinate 1,289,968 of NW_024099557.1, forward strand.
CACATCCTCTTCACGGCCTGTTTTGCTTGTTACTTTCTGGGAGGAGGCTCCATGGTATCTGAAGCAGAACATCTAGATTCAGTCCCCCTTTTGTTCCATTCAGTATTAACCTTGTGAACTCTCAAGCTTCCGTTATGTATTCAAGATGGACAGTGATTAGTATTTATATGTTGCTTATATGTAAGGGTGTGGGTCTATACCTATGTTGTATATAATATGTTTAAATGTGTGTTATGTGTGTGTACACTTTGAGAGCAAGCAACTAAATTTCATTTTTAATGTGTGCCATTGTGCCCAGTAAAAATGACAATAAAGGATATCTATCTATCTATCTATCTATCTATCTATCTATCTATCTATCTATCTATCTATCTATCTATCCTTGTTTAAGGAATTGTTTTCTGCTTGTTTGTTTCTCTGGTGTTAATCCCTGCTTATCTGGCTGTTGCTGCTGGAGAGGACAGTTCTGGTCTTTTTGCTTGCTTCTTAGCTTTCTCTTGACTGTTTTGAATGATGTGTAAATACAGCTTATCTCTGTGTGCTTATTGATGGCTGATTTGTCTGAATGCCAAGCTTCCATGAATTCGTCTATGGAGATTCTCAGTCATCCAAGTCATGGTTGTCCCAAAGGTGCTTTTTCAAGAGGCAACGGGACTGTCTTGTTTTTCTTTGAAGACGTTTCGCTTCTCATCCAGGAAGCTTCTTCAGCTCTGACTGGATCCTTCCATTCCCCACCATCCAGTCAGAGCTGAAGAAGCTTCTTGGATGAGAGGCGAAACGTCTTCAAAGAAAAACAAGAAAGTCCAGTTGCCTCCTGAAAAAGCATCTTTGGGACTTCCATGAATTCCCTAATGCTTTTGGATTTAGCTTAGTCCAGGATTCCCTATTGTGGGGGAACTACTGTATATAAACAAGGAATATACTCTACATCAGGGGTCCCCAACCCCCGGTCCATGGACGGGTACCGGGCCGCGGCATGCCAGCTACCGGTCCGCACAAACAAGCAAAGCCCCATCCGTGGGATGCAGGTAGCACACAGAACCACGCACCCTCCAGTCCATGGAAAAACCTCTCTCCACAGAACCAGACGCCAATGCCCAAAAGGTTGGGGACCTCTGCTCTACACCCCTCTGGCACTGATGATGTTATCTGGTTGGGTAATGAAATGTCTGCAAGAAAACAACCAAGCTCAGAGAACACCAAGGACCGCGCAGAATGGATAAAAGAAGTAGGTGCATTTAGCCTAAAGAAGAGACAGCTGGGGGAGGGGGGGGAGAGAGAGACATCATAGAAGTCTTCCAATCCTTGAAGGGTGCGGATTTATTCTCCATAGTGCCCAGTTAGACAACAAAAACCATCAGGTGGAAGATTTATAGAAGCAGATTCGAACATTTCCAGACCACAAAACAAAAGAGTCAGAGGAGCAGCTGTAGGAGGTGCAACACTACAGGTAGTCCTGGACTTACAACAGTTCATTTAGTGACCACTGGAAGTTACAACAGTGCTGAAGAAAGTGACTTACAACACTTGCAGCCTCCCCAGGGTCACGTGATCAAAATTCGAACACTTTGGCAACTGGCTCATCTTTACGACGGTTGCCGCGTCCCAGGGGTCATGTGATCCCCTTTTGCGACCTTCTGACAAGCAGAGTCAATGAGGGAAGCCAGATTCACTTAATGACCGTGTTATTAACTTAACAACTGGAGTGATTCACTTAACAACTGTGGCAAGAAAGGCCGTAAAATGGAGGGGCAAATGTCTCAGTTAATGACAGAAATTTGGGGCTCAATTGTGGTCATAAGTCGAGGACTACACATACAGGTTTTTCAAGGGAAGACCGGACGACAAGTCATTCAAGAATCCTGTCCAAGGCTGGGGTTGGACTGGATGACCTCTAAGGTCCCTCCCAAGCCCATGATTCTATGAAACAGGGCCTCCCTGTGCCAAAGTTTGGTTGTATAATCTCCTTATTTTTTCAGACTCAGAAATAAGAAACAGAGGCTTACTTTCTGGAGGGTTATTGTTATTTGTTTGACTTTAAAACCCACACCCACGCCACAAAAACAGAGCAAGATTTCAGACAATGTATGATTGCCCTGCCTTTTACAGTTCTCAGATGCCAAAAAGTAATAATAATAAATAACAGGTTTGATTCCCTTGGCCACAAAAGGTTTCAGGAAATGGAAGCAGTTTCTCTTTGCAAGTCATTCTGGTTTATTTGCCAATTAAATTAATGAACAGAGAAAGCCTATCGCAGTCCCAAGACAGCCGTTTTGAAATTGTCAGCCTACAATCCTAGCCCACACAACCTTAACCTGGGCCTAATCAAAAGAAAACACCACTCTGTTCTATGTGCATTTATCTCTCAGTGTGTAAAGCAGGGATGGGGAGCTATGGCCCCTTTATGATCTGTGGACTTCAACTCCCAGAATTCCTGAGCCAGCCAATACCAATCAAGGAACTTTCCTGTCCTCTAAGATGGAGGTAGGGAACTATGGCCCATTTATGACTTGTGGACTTCAATTCCCAGAATTCCTGAGCCAGCCATGCCAATCAAGGAACTTTCCTGTCCTCTAAGATGGAGGTAGGGAACTATGGCCCCTTTATGACTTGAGGACTTCAATTCCCAGAATTCCTGAGCATGGTTGGGCTCGGGAATTCTGGGAGTTGAAGTCCACAGGTCATACAGGGACCATAGTTCCTCACCCTTAGTCTATACCAGTGGTTCTCAACCTTTTTAATGCCGCGACCCCCAAGCAGTCATAAGTCGAGGACCACTCAACCAGTCATAAGTCGAGGACTACTCAACTGGTGCAGCACCATTTGCAGAATGGGACTTTTGGTGGGCTCAGCAGGACAGAGACAGCCTGGACAATTCCTAATAGCTTTTGAAAGCCAATAGAATTAGACTCTATTCAAGAGAGTCTATTCTATTGGCTTTCAAAAGCCAATAGAATAAAAGGGAGTAGCACAGCTAAGGAAAAGGGGGAAAAAATGGCGGACTGCGTTGTTTGGCGACTCCCGTGAAATGGTCATTCAACCCCAAATGGGGTCCCGACCCACAGGTTGAGAACCACTGGTCTATACAGCAAGGGTCTTCAAACTTGGGCCTTTTATGACTTGTGGACTTCAACTCTTAGAATTCCTCAGCCAGGCTTGTTGAAGTTCACAAGTCATAGAAGGGCCAAGTTTGAAGACTCCTGGTTTATAGAATTGTAATTAAGGTATTTTAACAGTTTGAATTTTTCATTCTTTTTTTTTAAAAAAAAATAATCCTTAGGAGTTAAGGTTTGTTGGAGAAATTGGGATGCTGTATATACCTGTATACAAAATGTGAAGGACTGAAAAGGTTTTTTTTAAAAAAAAAAAGAATTGGGGCCACGTTAAACATCTGTACGCTCAATTAAGACATAATTAAAACAGTGATTTTCGGTCCTCTGATGCTTTTCTGGATAATTGCATGATTACAGCATAGGTCATATATATATTTATACGTGTGCTAAAAATTCTCTTAAAAAGCTATTCAGCTGAAAGAGGGAGGGGAATCGCCAAAAGAGGGAAAATAAAACTTTAAAGAAGCAAAGGCTAGATTTAAAAAAAAAAAATTGTCAAGAAAAAAAATTGTTCTGGCGTCACAGCGCCCCCTAGTGACCTGTCTGGGCATTTCTCCCAGCTCTCCCTCCCAATCTATAACTCTTAAATAGAGATTTGGGCAGGACAATATGGGACTATCTAAGAGGCTGATAAATTGCTGGGGTCTTTGTAGTGCTATGAGTTAGCATGATATTTGTTAAATTAGTTTCATATAATAAAGGTTTGGGGGGGGCATGAGCAATTGGGCTCTTTGTAAAGGGTTGATGAGTGTGGGGATGTACAGGTAGTTCTCAACTTAGGACCCAAAATTAAAAGCAAATTAAATTTGTTCCATTTTACGACGTTTCTTGCAAGAGTCAATCCCTGCAGCTATTAAGTTAGTACCACAGTTGTTAAGTGAATCTGGCCTCCCCATGGGCTTTGCCTGTCAGGTCTCAAAAGGGGATCACATGACCTCGGCACGCGGGAACCGTCATAAATATGAGTCAGTTGCCAAGCGTCTGGATTTGGATCATGTGACCCTGGGGATGCTGCAACGGTTGTCAGTGTGAAAAACAGTTGTGAGTCGTTTTTTTCCAGTGCCTTTGTAACTTCGAACGGTCGCTAAATGAAAGGTTGTAAGCCAAGGACTTTCTGTAATGGTATGAGCGAATCACCTTGGGAAACGGAGGGAGGGGGGAAGATCCACAGGCTAGAGAAGAGATAAGAGGCAGCTGAGCCCTCAGAAAATGATCCGTGAGAATCCTCTCAGAAGGAACCCTCCCTAGTTTCCGGAAGTGGGTGGGGCTAAGATCTGGAGCTGGGGAATCATGGTTACAAAGGGATAAATCAAGGTTAAACCTCTGGGGGGCTTTAGGCTCTCAATTCGCCCCTTAACTGACCCCTTAGAACGGGTCTTCACACGTGGCCACTTTAAGACTTGTGGACTTCAACTCCCAGAATTCCTCAGCCAGCCAAGGGCAGGCTGAGGAATTCTGGGAGTTGAAGTCCACAAGTCTTAAAGTGGCCATGTTTGAAGACCCCTGCCTTAGAATGAAAACCTTGGGCCAAGGTGTGACTCCATCTTCTCCGAGAACACAGAAGGATACTGCAGTGGAATGAGCGAATGGCTTTGGGAGACAGGAGAAAGAGCTGCAGACTAGGCAGTGGGCGGATAAGAGGCAGCTGAGCCTGCGGGAGGAAGGGAACATGGGAAATCTCCCAGAAGGGACCCTCCCTAGTTCCTCGGACTGTAAAGGCGAGGGAGGAGAATGGTACTTTCCAACCTGCAAGATTCTGTTAATGTAACTTTGGGGTCCTTGGTGATCTCCGAGCTTGGCTGTTTCCTGGCAGACGTTTCATTACCCAGCCAGGTAACACCATCAGTCCTACTGCCGCTGACGTGCTAGCCCTGAAGATAACATTCAGCTTAGCCTCCAGAAGGAATGAGGCCTTAGCAAACATCTCAGAAGGGACCCTCCCGAGTTTCTTCGACTGTAATGGGGGTGGGGGGAGGAGAGATATGTTATAATAATAATAATAATAATAATAATAATAATAATAATAATAATAATAAGAAGGGTAGTACCAATAGTCATAGGCTCCTTGGGCGCAATCCCAAAACAACTGGAGCACCACTTGAATACCATTGGCATTGACAAATTTGCTATTAGTCAATTGCAAAAGGCGGCCTTATTAGGAACTGCTTCCATCCTGCGACGATACCTGTAATACCATCAAACATCCACATCTGCCTATCCCAGGTCCTGGGTAAGGACTCGATAGGTAGACAAAATGCCAAATCCAGGCTGAACATCTGGCTGACTGTGCGATGAATGATAATAATAATAATAAATTAATAATAATGATGATGATAATAACAATAACAATAACAATAATAATAATAATAAAGTTGGAAGGGACCTTGGAGGTCATCTAGTCCAGTGATGGCGAACCTTTTAGAGACCAAGTGCCCAAACTGCAAACCAAAACCCACTTATGCATCGTTGGGTGCCGGGTGGGTGTGGCCCATTGGCTGGGTGTGGCCAATTGGGGGGGGTGGCCCATTGGGTGGGCATGGCTGCGGTGGTAACAGCAGACTGGGTGGGACTAAAAAGTTCAACCAACCAATTCCAACTTTGCAAGATCTTTTTCTTTCCCGCAAGAAGTTGAAATTGACTGATTGATTGAACCTTTTCTTTTTTTTTTTTTTTGCACATGGCAGCAGAGGCCTAAAGCGAAAAGCTTTTATAAAAACCAGCTGAAGGCCTAGGACTGGGGCGATGGCACGCGTGCCCACAAAGAGGGCTCTGTCTGCCGCCTCTGGCACCCATGCCATAGGTTCACCACCACTGATCTAGTCCAACCCCCTTCTCAGGCAGGAAACCCTATACCCTTTCGGACAAAAATCTGTTAATGCATCGGTACGGTAAAATTAGAATTAGTGCTTCTGGGTGTGCTTCGGGTCTGGACTACCTCGCAAGGCTGGTTCAAAGGAACTTCGGGGCCTCTCCTAAATACAGGCAGGAGAAACAACAGCCCCTTACCGCATCTTCTCATCAAGCCAAAATCCTAGAATTGTAACGTACAGAAATTACGTACAGAATTGTAGAATTGTAACGTACAGAAACACTTCAGGGCAGGGTGAAAGGCAGTAGAAATCCCAGGATGGTTCACGTTGCCTCTTCGTTTGCAACTGAGTTTGTCGCGTGAGCAAAAAGAAATAAAGATGGGGGGGAAAAAAGAGGAGGAGAATTGGGAGAAGTTTAATCTAATAATATACCCTCGGTTTGTTTTTGTTTTTTGGTTTGGGGAAACTGAATTATCGGGAAAAGCCCTGTCAAAGTTCCCAACGTTGAACGGAAGCAGGCACCCTTCATGCCCTCAACGAATGTCTTTTTAGTTCTCGCGTAAAAATTGGATTAGAGTTGGAACAAGGTTTTTCTTCTGCAGTTCCTTCTTCTTCCCACTCACACACCCATACACCTTTGCTTGAGTTGTATTCCTAAACACAACCAGCAAACCCTTGCAGGGTTTTCATGGAACATAGAATAGTATACTTGGAAGGGACCTTGGGGGTCTTCTAGTCCACCCCCACCCCCCCACCACCCCGCTTGAGTAGGAGACCCTGTACTATTTCATATAAATGATTATCCAGTCTCTTCTTAAAAATCTCCGGTGATGGAGCGCCCACAATTTCTGGTGGCAAGCTGTTCCACTGGTTGATTGTTCTCACCTTAGGAGGTTTCTCCTTAATTCCAGGTTGCTTCTCTCCTTGGTTAGTTTCTGTCCGTTGTTTCTCATCTTGCCTTTTTGGTCCTTTTTGGAAAATGGGGGGGGGGGGGCAGTTGAGTTCCAAAAAGCTAAATATACATCATTTGCTAATCATCATTCCCACATCCATCTTGCAAGGTAGGCTCCTGAGGTTCCCACCACCTTTGCAAAAAAAAAACAAAAACCCTGGGACACGCAAGGAAGTGGTAGCAATAAGAAACCGCTACAGAGAAGATCAAGTGAAGGCAGTAAAGAGTTTAAATGCAGGTTTTTGTGGTTTTTCTCCAAGAGTTGTAAGTCTCTTGCTGGAAAGGCAGAGGTGAAGCCTTGCAAAGCTGTCGGTGGGTTTGCTGGCCTCCAGGTCAAAAAAAAATAAACTTTCAAAAACTGTCCGGTGTTTATTTCAGAGCAGAGGGACGGTTCCTAAGAAAGGAAAGGAAGAGCGATGAGTACTCTCATCTCATTTTCCCCTCGCCCTCCAGTTAGCTTTTCGGCTGCCTATTGGATGTTCATTTATTTTTGAATTGCACTGTCTTTCTGCACTCCATTTTAGGGGTTAGATTTGGATCGCTTCCTCGCCCGTCGAAAACAGTGGGAAATAAAACCAGACAGACGTGGCAATTTCAAATTTAGAGCTTGCTGCTGAGCATAAGGAAGGAAGCAAGAGTCAACTGGATTCAGGTAGCACCTAAATAGGGGAGGGGAGGGGAGGGAAAGGAAGGGGGAGGGAGAAGGAGGGGAAGGGGGAAGGGGAAAAGGGGGGAAGGGAAGAGGGAGGGGGAAGGGGGAGAGGAAAGGAGAAGGGAAGGGGAGGGGGAAAGGAGAGGAGGAGGGGAAGGTGAAAGAGAAGGAGAGGGGAAGGGTAAAAAGAAGAAAAGGGGAAGGGGAAGGAGGAGGGGGAGGGTGAAGGGGAGGGGGAGGGGAGGGGGAGGGGGAGGGGGAGGGAGGGGAAAGAGAAGAAGGGGAGGGGAAGGGGAAGGGGAAAAGAAGGAGAGGGGAAGGGGAGAGGGAAGGGCAAAGAGAAGAAAAGGGGGAGGGGGAGGGGAGGGGAAGTAAGGGGGAGGGGAAGGTGAAAGAGAAGGAGAGGGGAAGGGCAAGGGCAAGGGGAAAGAGGGGGAGGGGGAGGGGAAGTAAGAGGGGGAGGGGAAGGTGAAAGAGGAGAGGGGAAGGGGGAGAAGGAGGGGGAAGGGGAAAGAGAAGAAAAGGGGGAGGGGAAGGGGAGGGGAAAGAAGAAAGGGGAGGTGAGGGAGAGGGGAAGGCAAAGGAGGAGGGGGAAGGGGGAAGGGGAAAGAGAATAAAAGGGGGAGGGGAAGGGGAGGGGAAGGGAGAGGGGGAAGGGAAAGAAGGAGAGAAGGGGAGGGGGAGGGGGAGGCAAAAGAGGAGAGGGGAAGGGGGAGAAGGAGGGGGAAGGGGAAAGAGAAGAAAAGGGGGAGGGGAAGGGGAGGGGAAAGAAGGGGGAGGGGAGGAAGGCAAAGGAGGAGGGGAAGGGGAAAGGGGAAAGAGAATAAAAGGGGGAGGAGGAGGGGAGGGAAAGGGAGAGGGGGAAGGGAAAGGAGAGAAGGGGAGGGGGAGGGGAAGGCAAAAGAGGAGAGGGGGAGGGGAGGGGAAGGGGAAAGAGAGGAAAAGGGGGAGGGGAAGGCAAAAGAGAGGGGGAGGGGGAGGGGAAGAGAAGGAAGGAAAGCTTTATAAATGAATCTTTGATGCTACCCTTGGGGTAAATATAAAATCCTACAAACCATCAATACTAACACCAGCTTCATTGTGAGGTTACAACAATAGAACCGCCCAAGTCTAAAAACAGCTCTCCTCTCCTTTACTTTGGCTCTCCTGAAAACAAGGGAGGGTCTCCTTGTGTGAAACCCTTTCCACGCCCATTTCCCTTCTCTGGGCTGAGGTATCCCTTATCCGAACCATTCCCTCGGCTGCGGCCCTTCCTCCTTCTTCCTCCCCCCCAAGGTCATTCTCACAGACCCCTTCGCTTCTACCACCACCCCCCAACGGTCCCGGTGCCTGACAAGAACCGCGGGGGCGTACCGCAACATCATGGCTTCCATCTGACCACCTGCCGCAGGTGGAGTTCGCTCTCCGCGGCCACGATTGGCTGTTCGTTTTGCAGGTGGTAATTTATGAGGTGGCTGATGCTTTCAAACAGGGCGTCTTTTGTTCTCACCTGGGGAAACAACGACGAGAAACGAGGAGTGGAAAAGCTCCCGCATTTCACTTCCTTATTATCAGAATCAAAGATTTCGGTCAGCCAGTGGGATAAACAGAACAGACAAGAAACACTGGAAGTCTTTAAGAAGAGACTGGACAGTCATTTGTCTGAAACGTTCTAAACCAGGGGTAGGCAACCTCGGCTCTTTTATGACTGGTGAACTTCAACTCCCAGAATTCCTGAGCCAGCCATGCTGAGGGGACAGGGAGAGGTTTCCAAGCTGAGCCATGCTGGCTCAGGAATTCTGGGAGTTGAAGTCCACCAGTCATAAAAGAGCCAAGGTTGCCTACCCTTGATCTAGATCTATCTGTCTGTCTGTCTGTCTGTCTGTCTGTCTGTCTGTCTATCTATCTATCTATCTATCTATCTATCTATCTATCTATCTATCTATCTATCATCTAGGTGAGGGATAGGCAACCTGGACTTTTTTATGACTCATGGACTTCAACTCCCAGAATTCCTGAGCCAGCCATGCTGAGGGGAAAGGGAAAGGTTTCAAAGCTGAGCCAAGCTGGCTCAGGAATTCTGGGAGTTGAAGTCCACGAGTCATAAAAGAGACAAGGTTGCCTAGCCCTGGTATACGGTTTCCTGCCTGAGCAGGGGGTTGGACTAGATGACCTCCAAGGTCCCTTCCAACATTATTATTATTATTATTATTATTATTATTATTATTATTATTATTATTATTATTATTAAGAACGTGGAATTGCCGATTCTGGGAAACTGGCTTTCCAGCCCCGCCGCACTTATAGGCAGAGAGTCCTCCCCTTATAACAGTTCGTTTACTGACCATTCAAAATGGCGACGGCATGCAAAAAAGGAAGTGACGGCCATTTTTTCCACATGTACGACCGTTGCTGCAACTGGCTCAAATTTAGTGTCCCGGGGTTGTGTGATCCCCTTTTGTGACCTTCTGGCAAGCAAAGTCAATGGGGGAAAGGCAGGTTGGCTTAACAACCATGTAATTAACTGAACCACTGCAGTGATCCGCTTAACAACTCAGGCAAAAAAGGTCGTAAAATGAGGCAAAATTCACCTCACGAATGTCTCGCTTAGCTGCAAAAACTTTGGGCCCAATCGTGGTGCAAGTCGACAACTGCCTATATTTAAAATATTTTTAACTTGTTTTCCACGAACTTAAAAGTAATGGATACGTCTACCTCCCATGCCGAAATAAGTCAAAATTACCCCATCTTGGAGAGGCTGGCTATGAGCCCTGGCTGACGAATCGTACAGAGAGATACAGGGTAACCTCTTCATCTGTTAGTGGCGCCCTTTCAGCTTTCTCCGCGTTTCCCAATTATTTTCACACATTTCTTCCCTTTTTCTCACAGCCACACTTCCTGTTTGAGGAGCGTGCTGTGGTGTTGTGCCAGACCTTATCTCCCAGGCTGGCTTGCATGCTGCACTCCAGCGACAAGGCGGTTATTCATTACACTGAGTATTAATTAAAAACAACATATTAACTGGCCCATCAACCAAGTCTACTATAATAATCATCCTTTTTTTCCCGTTATTGCTCACAAATGTTGCCAGCAAATTTATCACTTGATCTTGCAGTTGGAGGGACGGAGGGAGGGAGCGAGGAAGGGAGGGAGGAAGGAAGGAAGGAAGGAAGGAAGGAAGGAAGGAAGGAAGGAAGGAAGAGGGAGGGAGGGAGGGAGGGAGGAAGGAAGGAAGGAAGGAGAGGTGGGATTAAGGCAGAAAGAAAGGAAGAAGGAAAAAAGGAAGGAAGGAAAAAAGAAAGGAAGGAGGGAGGGAGGAAGGAACAAAAGGAAGGAGGAAGGAAGGAAGGAAAGAGGGAGGGAGGGAGGAAGGAAGGAAGGAAGAAGAAATGAAGGAAGGAAAGTGGGAGGGAAAGAGAAAAGAAGGAAAGGAGAGGAAAGGAGAGGAAAGAAGGAAGGAAGGAAGGAAGGAAGGAAAGAGGGAAGGAAGGAAGGGAAGGATGGGGGAAGGAAAGGAAGGGGGAGGTGGCATTAAGTAAGGAAGGAAGAAAAGGAAGGAGGAAGGAAGGAAAGAGGGAGGGAGGAAGGGAGGAAGAAGAAATGAAGAAAAGTGGAAGGAGAAGAAGGAAAGGAGAGGAAAGAAGGAAGGAAGGAAGGGAAGGATAGAGGAAGGAAAGGAAGGGGGAGGTGGGATTAAGGAAGGAGGAAGGAAGAAAAGGAAGGGAGGAAGGAAGGAAGAAGAAATGAAGGAAAGAAAATGGGAGGGAAGGAGAAAAGAAGAAGGGAGGAAAAGAAAGGAAAGGGGAGGGGGAGAAGAGTGGAGGGGAAGAGGAGGAAAGCAAAGGAAGCAAATAGAGAAGGGAAAGGGGAAAAAAATCAGGATTAGGATCTCCCTTTTCCTGCTGGTGATCCCTCTAGTGACGTGCTCCAGAATTTATCACAGGGACCCTTATTTTCGTTGCTTTCCAGCCTTCAGGGACGCCGGTGAGCTTCCTTGCAAAGCCCAGGGTTCAAGACATCCTTCCTGCCTTATTGCCTTTTCTACAGCAGATGAAACGACGTTTCAGGCTGCCTAGCCCAGCGCCAGCCTCTCCCAATCCTGCTCTGACTTGCACTTACCACTCCCTCAGGATCGACCAGGAGCAAATGCTTAGGCTGCCCGCCGTGCATGCCTGTCAGGACGTATTGCCCGGGGTTGGTGATGCTGTCCCGGACGAGGAAGTCACCGTCCGTGTGCAACAGCTTCTCCGCATCCCGTCGGCTCATCTTCCCGTGGTACCACAGTTCCTGCTTCAGCTGGTCTTCGGTGGGGGCAATGGGAGCCTTGCGGCTGGGCGGGCTGGGCCACTGGTCCTCCATCTGGAGGCCGCTGTGCGCCCCGCAAGCGGACATGGACTCGTGATGCTTTAGAGCGTCTTCAAAGGGCCCTGGGAGGGGGAGGGGGAGAAGAGACGTCAGGATGACTTAGAATATCCATCAGCATCCCTAGTGCCACCTGCCTATTTTTTTCATCATTTATAGGCTAGTCTCGCCTTGGGCCAGTCACTTTCGCTCTGCCCTGAGGAGGAGGAGGCAATGGCAAACCAGTCCTGAAAAAATCTTGTCCAGAAAACTGCACAGTCCCTAAGAATTGAACATGGGAGAAAGGTAGGTAAGTAGGTAGTGGATGGATGGATGGATGGATGGATAGCTGACGGATGGATGGACAACTGATAGATAGATAGTGATGGATGGATAGGATAGATAGATAGATAGATAGATAGATAGATAGATAGATAGATAGATAGATAGATAGATAGATAGATAGATAGATAGATAGATAGATAGACAGACAGGATGGATGGATGGATGGATAGATAGCTGATGGATGGATGGACAACTGATAGATAGTGATGGATGGATTGGATAGATAGACAGACAGGATGGATGGATGGATGGATGGATGGAAAGCAGATAGATAGATAGATAGATAGATAGATAGATAGATAGATAGATAGATAGATAGCTGATGGATGGAGATAGATAGATAGATAGATAGATAGATAGATAGATAGATAGATAGATAGATAGATAAATAGATAGATAGATAGATAGATAGATATGATATTTATCTTTTTTGAAAAAAATTATTAAAGAAATTTTAAGAGAATTCAAACAATACAAGTTTTGAAAAGAGTAAAGAAAAGCAACAAGAAAGGGGAGAAAAAGATGCAAAGGAAGAGAGAGAAAAGGAAAATAAGAAAAGTTATAAAGAAGCAGCTTCTGATCTTCTTAACAGTAACTACAAGTACATTTATATTTTACCTTCTCTATGGTTACATCATAATTTCCTTCTTTTCATAATCTACCCTTTCTATCACCAAACTCATAAATCACATTTTTTTTCTTTTTTTCAGTAAAAAGTCCATAAGGCAGCGGTTCTCAACCTGTGGGTCGCGACCCCATTTGGGGTCGAAGGACCATTTCACGGGGGTCGCCAAACAATGCAGTCCGCCATTTTCCCCCCCTTTTCCTTAGCTGTGCTACTCCCTTTTATTCTATTGGCTTTTGAAAGCCAATAGAATAGACTCTCTTGAATAGAATTCTATTGGCTTTCAAAATCCAATAGGAATTGTCCAGGCTGTCTCTGCCCTGCTGAGCCCACCAAAAGTCCCATTCTGCAAACAGTGCTGCAAGTTGTCTGCAGTGAAGGCGAGCTGTCTGGAAGCTTCCACCCCTCCCTGCTGAGCAACTACTAAAACTGTAAGTAAAAGAGGGCCAGGGGTGGGAGGTGGGTGGCCGGCAGGTGCAGGGAGGGTTGCTGGCTCGCGTGGGGCCTGGCAGGTGCCTTATCTCCCTTGGGCTGGGCCAGCTGGTGGCCCAGCCGGTGGTCGCCTTGCGCCATCGCTGCCACTTGCCAGCTATGCCTCGGCCGGCGCAGGGGGCGGCACCACGCATGCGCGGCACTTCTGGGCAGGGAAAGTCCTCAACTTACGACCGGTTGGGTAGTCCTCGACTTACGACTGGTTGGGTAGTCCTCAATTTACGACCGGTTGGGGGTTGCGGCATTAAAAAGGTTGAGAACCACTGCCATAAGAGGTTTCCAATCAGGAAACTGTACTCTTATTCAGTTTCAAGAGCTTCCATTGTGCATTGAAATGAGGAAGATTGAAAGTGTGTATGGAACGCATTTTCATCTATACATCTCCCAGAGCACTTTAGTGATTGAAAAATGGGCCAATTAACTAACTCGCCCACGGAAGAAGCAAATAAAACACTAACAGAGAAGGAGGGAAAGGAAAAAAAAAAACCCTAGAGATCAAACTGAGAGCTTAGCAAAAAGTTGTAGCAAGACAATAGGAAATAAAATGGAGCAATTATTTTTAACCCCTGCAAACAACCCAGAGTCAGGAACCTGAGATGGGTGGCTATATAGATTGAAATTATAAATACAAATATTTGGATGCAAAGAATGTCCAATTCGGTCTTTAGCATTTCTAGCGTAGAAGGCCCTCTCAATTCCTGGCAAATAGGTGGGGAAGAAATGGAGGTAGTGACAGATAGATCTTCCTGGGCTCCAAGATCACCACAGATGGGGACTGCAGCCAAGAAATTAAAAGACGCTTGCTCCTGGGGAGGAAAGCTATGGCAAATCTAGATAGCATACTAAAAAGCAGAGGCATCACCCCTGCCAACAAAAGTGCGTCTAGTCAAGGCCATGCTTTTCCCAGTTGCAAAGTATGGCTGTGAAAGTTGGACCATAAGAAAGGCTGAGCGCCAAAGAATGGAGGCCTTTGAACTATGGTGCTGGAGAAGACTCCTGCGAGTCCCCTGGACAGCAAGGCCATCAAACTGGTCAGTCCTAGAGGACATCAACCCTGACTGCTCTTTAGAAGGCCAGATCCTGAAGTTGAAACTCAAGTACTTTGGCCACCTAATGAGAAGGAAGGACTCACTGGAGAAGAGCCTGATGCTGGGAAAGATGGAGGGCAAGAGAAGAAGGGGACGACAGAGAAGGAGGTGGCTGGATGGATGGAGTCACTGAAGCAGTAGGCGTGACCTTAAATGGACTCCAGAAGATGGTAGAGGACGGGAAGGCCTGGAGGAATGTTGTCCATGGGGTTGCGATGGGTCGGACATGGGGAATGGGGAAGGCCGGTTTCTGCTGGCACACCCAGGACAACTGCTAGTGTCAGCTGCCACCTCACTCGTGTGCTTCACTGCCGCTGGATGCCAGTCTGCCATGAGCTCTGAGGAGGGGGCTGAAGGGGAGGGGGAAAATTTCAAGGGTTACGAAAAGTTCACTGTATCTCCCCAAGACACTGCTTCAAGGTCAACCAGCTGGTAATGGAACACAGCTGCATACCAAACCTACCGTCAACTCTACAATGAACTTGGCTGCAGCTATCTTTCTCTTCATTCTAGGTTACCGCATAGAACGGAGGGAGGGGGGGGGCTTGCCCAGGTACTTCACGAGTCAAAATAATCTTCTGTCCCATTTGAACCAAGGTCATCTACTGCTCCCACGACTGGGCGTTGTATAAGAAAGCCCGCCAAATGTATATATTGGCGAATGTAGTGATGGCATAGCTTTGTGGGTGGGACATTATACTTTGTAACTGGGAAAATTTTTAGTGGGAATTTCAGACATGGTTTCACTTTTGACCCTGCTGATGCTTTGTAACTAATAAACATGTTTGTTGAGGAATTTCCAAGCCTCGGAGTTCTGCTTTATTTGTCTCTGTCTGTCAGAACCATGATATCTACATGGAGCTATTGGTGCCAGATGTGAGGTAAAGCCTACCCCGAAAATAAGACCTATTGTAAGACCTTTTATATATCTTGGAAACACTCACGCACGCGTAGGAGCAGCAGAGCGAAAAAGCAAGAGGACTTTATTGGATACACATCCTGCCAACAGCCTTCCAGGGAAAGAACGGTTGTGCTTTGGGGTAGAAACGAGGAGAGGGAATGAGCAAAAGCATGCAACACAATGGGGTGGTTGGAAACACACGAACGAATCAACGGTTGGGGAAAAGGAGGAGGGGGGAGTAGCGACCCTAAAAATCATTGAGATTACAGCAGATAGCCATGGGCAGGTGAGGGAAACAACCGAAAAAGAGAGGGAGGAAGGAACAACAAATCTGGATGATGGGATGCATACGAAGAAAGCAATGGGCAAAAGAAAGGAGAACAGCAGCCCTAGAAATTGGTGGTGCAATGACAGACAGCGGGGGATGCACAAGGGAGGGGATGGGAGAAAAGAAAGTGGATAAGGTAATTGCGGCTTTAAAAACCATCAAGGGAACAGCGAGTACGTGCCTTTCAAGAATGAAACAATCAGAGACATCAGATGGACTGATGACTAGGTCCAAGAGCCGTGCGCAAAAATCGGCCGGTATTATAAAAGGAAACTCCCATTGACTTGTTTCTATGCTCTGATGATGTCAGCAGTGCTGGCCGACGAAAGCTCGGCGTTTTTATTAAACAAATCCTAGTTGGATATTATCCTGGTGTTCGTGTTTATTTGTTTTTACTACATGGCATTACCCAGGATTCGAATTTTTAACGTAATTAGATATATAGACTGCTCAGCATTCATTTCCATATTTCTCTAGAGGGGATTAAAACCTGTCTTCGTTTGGATGCATTTGAGCTGTTTTCTTGCTACTTCCATCTTGAGGAGGATAGCCACGCCAGCAACATAGCCTAAAAAAAACTTCTAGGAACACAGCTTAGACCAGTGATGGCGAACCTTTTAGAGACCAAGTGCCCAAAAACTGGCCCCGCCCACACTTCACCTCCCTGCTCCGCCCCCACTCTGCCCCCCCCATCCCCCGCCCCGCCTGCCCACAGGACCACTCATTGCCTCCAGGGCCCGCCACAGATCGCCCAGGCAGCCCAGCAGTGCTATGGCAGCCACACCCTCTGCCCGTGCCCTGCAGCATCAACTGGATGATGGGATGTGAGGGCAGAGTCTTGTCTACACTGCCTGGCTGCCATGTCCTTGGCTGCACTGCTCCGTGTGGGCCACGCTCGCTGGCGACTCTCCTTCAGGGGGGCTGCTGGAGAGGAGAGGGTCGTGGGGGGAGGCAAGGCTGGAGTAACGGCACGTGTGCCCACAGAGAGGGCTCCGAGTGCCGCCTGTGGCACCTGTGCCATAGGTTCGCCACCACTGGCTTAGACCTTGGGTTCGGGGAACCAAATATTTATTTAAAATCAAGTGTAAATTGTTTATTTTTGCAATCTCTCTTTGCAGTCAAAAGAAATTGAGTAGGCCTGTCCGAGCAGGAATCCAGCATGAATGTTTTCCTCTGTCCGAAGTTATTAGCACTGTCCATGGTCCTGAATCCACACTGGCAAGCTTCGCTCCTGATCACAACTATGGGTATGCTTTCCCAGCCATCTTTACCTGAACCCATTTGCAAAGCCAGTTCAAACCCTCTATTTTTGTCTTCAACAAAAAGACATGGAGATCTGGGAGTGGACAATCACTTAAACAGGAGCCAGCCGTGTGCTGCAGCTGCCAAAAAAGCCGATGCAGTACTAGGCTGCATTAACAGAGGGATAGAATCAAGATCACGAGAAGATGATTAGGGGACTGGAGGCTATAACATATAAATAACGGTTGCTGGAATTGGGTATGTCTAGTTTAATGAAGAGAAGGACGAGGGGGGACATGATAGCAGTCTTCCAATATCTCAGGGGCTGCCCCAAAGAAGAGGGAGTCAAGCTCTTCTCCAAAGCACCTGAACGTAGAACAAGAAATAACAGATGGAAACTTATCAAAGAGAGAAGCAACCTATAACCAAGGAGAAACTTCCTGACAGTTAGAACAATTAACCAGTGGAACTACCTGCCTCCAGAAGCGGTGAATGGTCCAACACTGGAAGTGTTTAAGAAGAGACTGGACAGCCATTTGTCTGAAATGGTATAGTTTCCTGCCTGAGCAGGGGGTTGGACTAGATGACCTCAAAGGTCCCTTCCAACATTATTATTATTATTATTATTATTATTATTATTATTAACAACAACAACACTTTATAATGCCTTGGTAAGGCCAGAGTTGGAATACTGCATCCAGGTTTTGTTGCCACAATATAAAAAAGATGTTGAGACTCTGGAAAGAGTGCAGAGAAGAGCAACAAAGATGATCAGGGGACTGGAGGTTAAAACATACGAAGAACGGTTGCAGGAATTGGGTAGGTCTCGTAGTTTAATGAAAAGGAGGATTAGGGCCGGGGTGACAGGATAGCAGTCTTGCAATATTGCCCCAGAGAAGAGGGGGTCAAGCTATTCTCCAAAGCACCTGAAGGCAGGACAAGAAGCAATAAATAGAAACTAATCAAGGAGAGAAGCAACCTGGAACTAAGGAGAAATTTCCCAACCGTGAGAACAATTAATCAGTGGAACGACTTGCCTCTAGACGTTATGAGTGCTCCATCACTGGAGGATTTTAAGAAAAGTCTGGACAGTCACTTGCCTGAAATGTTATATGGTCTCCTGCTTGAGCAGGGGGTTGGACTAAAACTGGGATAGGCAACCTCAGCTCTTTTATGACTCATGGACTTCAACTCCCAGAATTCCTGAGTCAGCTATGCTGACTCAGGAATTCTGGGAGTTGAAGTCCATGAGTCATAAAAGAGCTGAGGTTGCCTACCCCTGGACCAGAAGAAGTGCCTTCTAACTCTGTTATTATGCTATTCCGTTAAGAAATTATGCACCACAGGGAAATGTATTTAAGTATTTTCAGCTACCGATATATTTCTTTAAACTGTAAACTTGGGAAGAGGCTGAACCAGTGTGTGTTAACCTTGGCTACTTTAAGATGTCTGGAGTGCAACTCCCAGAATTGGCTGGCTGGGCAATTCCGGGAGCTCAAAAATTTAAATCTTAAAGTGGTTGAGAAGATTGGTTTGGACATAGAACTTGAATATACAATCCAACTGTTTCTAATTGCCCCACCGGGTCCGGATTCCATTCTTCCTTTAAATTGGATTAGGAATTTTGCCTAGGAAAATAAACTTTCCCGCCTGCCCTCATCGCTCTTTCCCAACATATGTAAATTTTGTGCTTCCTATTTTCCCGATTCTCCCCTTTATTCAACCTGAGCATCATTTTGAAGTAGGAAACTATTAATAGCATTATTATTCGGTTTTTCAAAAGGGGAGCTGCACACTCCTGTCATTGGCACTGACAGCATTGGCAAACATGATTTAAATTAGATCTTTATCCTGCCTTTATTACTTTATCAGTAACTCAAGGTGGCGGACATGCTAATATTCCTTCTTCCTCCTATTTTCCCCGCAACAACAACCCTGTGAGGTAGGCTAGGCTGAAAGAGAGAGAGACTGGCCCAAAGTCACCCAGCCAGTTTTGATTCCTAAGGTGGAACTAGAACTCACTGTCTCCTGGTGATTATCCCAAAATCACTCAGCTGGCTTCCAGACTTAAGGTGCCACTAGAACTCACCGCCTCCTGGTGATTATCTCAAAGTCACCCAGCTGGCTTCTAGACCTAAGGCTGGACTAGAACTCACTGCCTCCTGGTGATTGGCCCAGAGTCACCCAGCTGGCTTCTAGACCTAAGGCGGGACTAGAACTCACTGTCTCCTGGTCATTGGCCCGAAGTCACCCAGGTGGCTTCTAGACTTAAGGCAGGACTAGAACTCACTGCCTCCTGGTGATTGGCCCAGAGTGACCCAGCTGGCTTCTAGACCTAAGATGGGACTAGAACTCACCACCTCCTGGTGATTATCTCAAAGTCACCCAGCTGGCTTCTAGACCTAAGACGGGACTAGAACTTTCCACCTCCTGGTGATTATCTCAAAGTTACCCAGCTGGCTTCTAGACCTAAGACGGGACTAGAACTCTCCACCTCCTGGTGATTGGCCCAAAGTCAGAGCTGGCTTCCAGACCTAAGGCGGGACTAGAACTCTCCACCTCCTGGTGATTGGCCCAAAGTCACCCAGCTGGCTTCTAGGCATAATGCGGAATGAGAACTCACTGTCTCCTGGTCATTGGCCCGAAGTCACCCAGCTGGCTTCTAGACCTAAGGCGGGACTAGAGCTCACTGCTTCCTGGTGATTGGCCCAAAGTCACCCAGCTGGCTTTTATGCCTAAGGGAAGTCTAGAATTCAGTCTCCTGGTTTCTAGGTCAGCCCCTTCCCTACTAGACCAAACTGGCTCTAGAACCAGTTCTGGCTAAAATCCTTCTTTCCTCATAAGCCCTCTCTCTTACGCATATCGAAAAGATCTTTGGGAGGACTCTCCTCCAGTTTCCCAGCATTGGCCTCCCAGCTGTTGAAGTTTTCCGTGTTGACATACATGTGCTGTTCATAATCCTGGGAGCCCAGAGGTTTGCTGTCTGCCTGAACGTAGCCATCGCAACACTGGCCTGAAAGACAGAACGGTACCATTATTTCCATCATTTTAATAACATTCTGTTTCTCTCACACTCTTGAATTCCTTCTGTCCCATTTCCCAAATCAGTCTGCGTCTTCCAACATTCAAAAAAAAAAAAGTTCTGTGTTTGCATTTGTCATACATTTTCTGGCTTTATGATATACATATTTTTGGAAGTTCTTTCCCCATAGAGTTCTGTTTCCTACCATTTTTTTTCCATCTATGTATTTTTGAACAGAAGGAGGGAGCATCACAAAACTCCCCCAAAAGAAATTGCCAAATAGGGAAAGCTCCAGTCCCGATCCTGATTTGAGAATTTATTCTGAATTAATTAAGTTTGTAGGAACTAAATTGCATCCCCCCCCCTCCCCGCTTCTTTATTTCCATCCATTTCAGAAGTTTGGACTCGAAGGGCTGCTTTTACATCCAAAACAGCACCACTTGAGCGAAAGCCAGCTTGCAACAGCTGGCAAAAAAATGCAAAACCAGAACTAAAAAAAAAAAAAATCTGTAAATTCATTTCTGCTCCTGAAGCTCAGAGCATAATTGCCGTTTTTTTAAAAGCCAAAACTGCACTGCTTGTAGGCAAGAATGTGGGAGGAAGGTGAGGAATAAAGAAAAGCTCGACAGTTGGAGAAAAAAACAATTAAAAATGTAGGGAAGGAGCCGTAAGCATCCATCCCCACCAACTACAGCTGAGAAATTCCAAAGGTGCTTTTTCCAAAGGCATCTGGACGTTATTTGTTTTTGCTTGAAGACGTTTCACTTCTCATCCAAGAAGCTTCTTCGGTTCTGACTAAATAGTGGTGAATGGAAGGATTTCCAAAGAAGAGGGAGTCAATCTATTCTCCAAAGCGCCTGAAGGCAGGACAAGAAGCAACGGATGGAAACTAACCAAGGAGAGAAGCAACCTAGAACTAAGGAGAAACTTCCTGGCAGTGAGAACAATTAACCAGTGGAACAAACTGCCTCCAGAAGCAGTGAATGCTCCAACACTGGAAGTTTTTAAGAAGAGATGGACAGCCATTTGTCCAAAATGGTGTAGGGTTTCCTGCCTGAGCAGGGGGCTGGACTAGATGACCTCCAAGGTCCCTTCCACCACCACCACCACCACCACCACCACCACCACCACCATTATTATTATGGATCATCGCACAGTCAGCCAGATGTTCAGACTGTATTTGGCATTTTGTCTACCTATCGAGTCCTTACCCAGGACCTGGGATAGGCAGATGTGGATGTTTGATGGTATTACAGGTATCGTTGCAGGATGGAAGCAGTTCCTAGCAAGGCCGCCTTTTGCAATTGACTAATAGCGAATTTGTCAATGCCAATGGTGTTCAAGTGGTGCTCCAGTTGTTTTGGGATTGCACCCAATGAGCCTATGACTATTGGTACTACCCTTGCTTGCTTTTGCCACAGTCTTTCTATTTCTATTTGTAGGTCTTTGTATTTTGTTATCTTCTCCAGTTCTTTCTCATCTATTCTGCTGTCTCCAGGCACTGCCACATCCACTATCCAGACTTTTTTGTCTTTCTATCGACAATTGTTAAGTCTGTGGTGTTATGTTGCAGGTGCTTGTCTGTTTGAATTCTGAAGTCCCAGAGCAGTTTAATTTTATCATTTTCTATGACTTTCTCTATTTTATGATCCCACCAGTTTTGCTTACAGGCAAATGATATTTTTTGCAGATCTTCCAATGCACCATTGTTGCTACTTTGTCATGCCGCTGCTTGTAATCAGTTTGTGCAATCTTCTTGCAACAGCTTACCAAGTGGTCCACTGTTTCTTCAGCTTCTTTGCATAGGCGGCACTTACTGTCTGTTGCTGTCTTCTCAATTTTGACTTTGTATGCATTTGTCCTTAAGGCTTGTTCTTGTGCAGCCAGAATTAATCCCTCGGTCTCTTTCTTCAATTTTCCTGCTCTTAGCCATTGCCAGGTTTTATTATTATCTGCTTTCCCAGCTATTTTTTTCATGTATTGGCCATGTAGTGCTTTGTCTTCCCAGGTCTCTATTCTGTTCTTCATTTGATCTTTCTTGTAGGCCAGTTTGGTCTCTCCAGTAGTTAGTAAACCTTCCTGATATACTAATTTCAGTGCATCTTCATCATTGTTCTTCATATATTCTTCCAAAGCCATTTTTTCTTCTTCAACCATCTGATGTACTTGTAGCATTCCACGCCCACCTATTTGCCTTGGTAGATAAAGTCTGTCAATGTCACTGCGTGGATGAAGGGCATGATTCATTGTCATTATTTTTCTGTCTTCCTATCCATTGCTTTTAGTTCTGCTTGAGTCCAGTCCACTATTCCAGCTGTGTACCTAATGACTGGATTGCCCAGGTGTTGATTGCCTTTATGGTATTTCCTCCATTGAGTTTGGACTTTAAGATCTTCTTCACTCTCTTGATGTATTCACCTCTAATCTTTTTCTTGACTTCAGTGTGTTTGATGTTGTCAGCTTGAAGGATACCCAAGTATTTGTAGTATTCTTCCTCATCCAGACTCTTAATGTTATTTTCGTGGGGCATCTTGATTCCTTCAGTTTTCACTATTTTTCCTTGTTTGATAGCAAGTGTGGCACATTTGTCCAAGCCAAACTCCATTACAATATCTTGGCTATATATACGGACAGTGTTGAGCAGCGATTCTATTTCAGATGATCTTTTTCCATACAGTTTCAGATCATCCATGTAAAGGAGATGGGATAGTCTGGCAGATATTTTTGATGTTTGATAGCCATGTCCTGAGTTATTCAGTATTGTTGACAGAGGAAATAGTGCAATGACAAATAGTAATGGTGATAATGAATCTCCTTGAAATATTCCTCTCTTGATATTAACCTCTCCCAGCTTCTCACCATTGATCTGCAACTGTGTCTTCCATTGTGCCATCGATCTTTGCACAAATTTTCTGATGTTTCTACTGACTCCTGTTATTTCTAGGCACTTGATTATCCAGTCATTATCCAATAATCATTATTATTATTATTATTATTATTATTATTATTATTATTATATTCTTTGCAGTGATCTGATCATTAGCACTCTCTCTGAGAGTCGTTGAGGCCACTTGGAGGTTTATCTGTGCCCTCGGGGAACTGCTGAAAGGCCAGTCCTCAGAGAGAGCGCTAACGACCAGATGACTGCAAGGAATATTAAATCCTTCCATTCTCCACCATTCAGTCAGAACTGAAGAAGCTTCTTGGATGAACAGTGAAATGTTTTCAAGGAAAAACAAAAAAAGTCCAGTTGCCTTTGGTAAAAGCAGCTTTGGGACAACCATGACTGGATGATTGAGAATTTCCATAGCCCAGGGGTAGGCAACCTCGGCTCTTTTATGACTCGTGGACTTCAACTCCCAGAAGTCCTGAGCCAGCCATGCTGAGGGAAAAGGGAGAGGTTTCCAAGCTGAGCCATGCTGGCTCAGGAATTCTGGGAGTTGAAGTTCACGAGTCATAAAAGAACCAAGATTGCCTACCCCTGCCACAGCCATATAAGTGAGAAAGAAGAAAGTAAAGGACCAGGCTGATGGGAAACAGAAGAGGAACATTTGACACACCGCAACATTTTATTGCAGCTTTTCCCAAACTGCTCTCCTCTGTATGTCTTGGAGTGGCAACATGCAACCTGTTGAGAAGGGTGCCTATAGAAACTAAATAAATAAATATAAATCCAAAGTTTCCTACAGCCAGTTGTGACACTAGATGGGGAAGAAGATTTGTTGAGAATTGAGACGATAAATCACTTTCAAGTGCAGCTTGGTTTGGGCTGATTTTGTAGAGGTGTATCCCAAACTTGGCCATTTTAAGACGTGTGGACTTCAACTCCCAGAATACACCCAGCTAACAATGCTAGCTGTTGTATTCTGGGAGTTGACGTCCACACACCTTAAAATGGCTACGGTTGCTCTAGGGTCTGCTTCCAACCCAGCATCTTGGCAAAACCTGATTTATTTATTTTTTTTACAATCTTTGCCTAATTCACACGGTGCCTAGCTTCATAAATAGAATGGAGTATGGTAGCTCACAGGATAAATATAGTAGTTACCAGTAAGATCAGCATCCCAGTTCAGGTTTGAGTGGCTACTGGGCTCCCTTCTGGCTGAAGATCCGACCTGTGGGTTGAAAAGAAATGGAATTATATTGGCTCAGAGGAGCAAGGATGCTTTTTCATAAGACCATCTACATCAGGGGTGTTAAACTGTCAGCCCGCGGGCCAGATGCGTCACGTGGAAACCGTAATCCCCCCAACTCCGTCAAGGGGAAAAAAGTTGCAACATGTCACGTGACGCAGCAAGTTTGACACCCCTAACCTACATGATTAACATGAAGGTAAGAGAAAGACATATTTGGGGAAAACTTATGGAACTCACTGCCACAAGATACAGAGTCAGCCAATAGCTTCGATTTGATGTGCCTGCTCAAGATAGTTAAGCAGAATACAGGGAACATTATCCAAATGTGATTTATTTTCTATACCACAGGTAGACAACCTTGGCTCTTTTAGGATTCGTGGACTTCAACTCCCAAAATTCCTGAGCCAGCCATGCTGAGGAGAAAGGGGGAGGTTTCCAAGCTGAGCCATGCTGGCTCAGGAATTCTGGGAGTTGAAGTCCACGAGTCCTAAAAGAGCCAAGGTTGCCTATCCCTGAACTAGCCCTTCTACACAGAGCACCATATTTTCTCTTTATAGGCTGTATTAGTCCTCACTTAGCAACTGCAACTTTGTCATTAAGTGAAGCGGTCTCTAAGTGAAACCACAGCTTGGCGTATGATCTAACTTCAGTTTTCTTTTGCTTTACAGACCCGCAAACCCCCACCCACTGCAAAAGTCCATCCAGATGGCCATGCAGCCTCTGTTCCAGAGTTTTCAACTTTGGCCACCTGAAAGATGGGTGGACTTCAACTCCCAGAATTCCCCAGCCAGCACCATTCTGAGGTAAACCCAGAAGGCTGGCAATGATTACATTAAGTGGAAGTCAGCTGTTCTGAAAAATATCATCAGATACAGAGGTGGTTCTCAACTTACAATCATTCAGTTAGTGACTATTCAAAGTTACAACAGCACTGAAAAAAGTGACTTATAGCTGTCCGTATGTATAGTCAAGGCCATGGTTTTCCCAGTTGCAATGTATGGCCGTGAAAGTTGGACCATAAGAAAGGCTGAGCGCCAAAGAATGGAGGCCTTTGAACTCTGGTGCTGGAGAAGACTTCTGCAAGTCCCCTGGACTGCAAGGCGATCAAACCGGTCAGTCTTAGAGGAGATCAACCCTGACTGCTCTTTAGAAGGCCAGATCCTGAAGTGGAAACTCAAGTACTTTGGCCACCTAATGAGAAGGAAGGACTCACTGGAGAAGAGCCTCATGCTGGGAAAGATGGAGGGCAATAGAAGAAGGGGACGACAGAGAAGGAAGTGGCTGGAGGGAGTCACTGAAGCAGAAGGCGTGAGCTTAAAGGGACTCCAGAAGATGGTAGAGGACAGGAAGGCCTGGAGGAACGTTGTCCATGGGGTCGCGATGGGTCGGACACAACTTTGCAACTAACAAGAACAACAGCTGTCCTCACGTTTATTTGTTGTGGCATTATCCCACAGTAACATGATCAAAATTCAGGCACCCGGCAACTGGCATGTATTTATCAGGGCTGCTGTGTCCCAAGGGGGGGGTCACATTATCCCCTTTTGCGACCTTCTTATAAGCAAAGTCAACGGGGAAGCCGGATTCACTTAACAACCGTGTGACTAATTTAACAATTCGCTTAACAGCAGGGTCACGTGATCGCCATTGGCCACCTTCCCAGAATGGCTTCCAACAAGCAAAGTCAATGGGGGAAGCTGGATTCGCTTCACAATTGCTTAACAACTGCAGGGATTCGCTTAACAGCCGTGGCAAAAAAGGTCATACAACCAGGCCTGACTCGCTTAACCACCACCTTGCTTAACAAAAATTAGGGTCCCAGTTGTAGTCCTAAGTCAAGGACTATCAATAAGCTGAGTTGGTCACGGAAAAGTACAGAGAAATTTCATCCTCTCTTCACATCTATGAGATGTTTTGATCATTACGACAATGTGAAAGTTTTTGTTTATATCTTTTTCCTGTGCCTCTCTCTCCCGTAGCCTGCTGCTAATAAAATACAGAATACCGAATATCAGAACTGAAAGGGTTGATAGAGGTCATCTAGTCCAACCCCCTGCTTAAGCAGGAAATCCTATACCGGTGATGGCAAACCTTTTAGACACCAAGTGCCCAAACTGCAACCCAAAACTTACTTATGTATCATCAGGTGCCAGGTGGGCATGGCCCATTGGGCGGGTGTGGCCCATTGGGTGGGTGTGGCCCATTGGGTGGGCGTGGCCACGGTGGTAACGGCAGACTAGGTGGGACTAAAAAGTTCAATCAATCAATTCCAACTTTGCGAGATCTTTTTTTTCCCCGCGATAAGTTGAAATTGATTGATTGATTGAACCTTTATTTATTTTTTTTGCACACAGCGGCGGAGGCCTAAAGCGAAAAGGTTTTATAAAACCCAGCTGAAGGCCTAGGACTGGGGTGATGGTGCGTGTGCCCACAGAGAGGGCTCTGAGTGCCACATGTGGCACGCGTGCCATAGGTTCGCCACCACGGTCCTATACCATTTCAGACAAATGGTTGTCCAATCTCTTTTTAAAATGATGGAGTACCCACAACTTTTGGAGGCAAGTCATTCCACTGGTGAATTGTTCTACTGTCAGGAAGTTTCTCCTTAATTCCAGGTTGCTTCTCTCCTTGATTAGTTTCCATCCATTGTTTCTTGTCTTGCCTTCTGGTGCTTTGGAGAATAGTTTGATCCCCCCTCCTCTTTGTGACAGCCCTTCAAAGACTTGAAGACTGCTATTATATCACGCCTAATCCTTCTTTTGTCTAGAGTAGACATTCCCAATTTCTGCAACTGTTCTTCATATGATTTAGTCTCTGTGATTAAGAAATTAAGGAGCTGCGTCTTTCTTTCACTCCTGTGTTTCTCGATCTTCAGTATGTCATTTACATCAAACTTTCCTGCACTGTGTATTTCTCAATAAGTCTATCTTTCGCTCCAGATATAATTAACATCTGTTTGCATTCACCAACACAGCTGGGTTAAGCCTCTTCTTGGCATTCAAACGAGGCTATCCGCATTTATCTTTTGGAATTGGCTCTGCCACTGAATTGCTCATGTTTCTTTAATGCTCTGCGCGTTCTCAGGAGCCCATCCCCTAACAGAGGCTCCTGCTGAGTTCGGATTTCCACCAAAAGGATCTTATTACAAGCGCAAAGAATTGGTTAGCCTGCAGTTTCATCCCCCACTGCCCTTAGGTGAGCCTAGGGCAGAAATCTGTTCATAATCCAGAAGGAAATTGTTCTTGGCCAGACTCTGCCAATTTGGGGGTCCCCTGTAGGGCTGGACCGTTGCCTGGGGTGATGAAAGTTGTAGTTCCCCTGCGGGAATGGCATTCTTTCAAGACAAGGTATTCTAATCCGCAATTCCATTCCGAATGTCATTCTCCTATCATGATAGTTTTATTTTGCTGTTCAGAGAAAAAAAAATAATCCTTTGTGATAGGATTTTTTTTCTGCAGAAGACAAAGATTTAAATTAAAAACACACACACACACTGTCAAGGTTCTATAGCACTGATGGCGAACCTTTTAGAGACCGAGTGCCCAAACTGCAACCCAAAACCCACTTATGCATCGTTGGGTGATGGGTGGGTATGGCCCACTGGCTGGGTGTGGCCAGTTAGGTGGGTGTGGCCCATTGGGTGGGCGTGGCTGTAGTGGTAACAGCAGACTGGGTGGGACTAAAAAGTTCAATAAATCAATTCCAACTTTGCAAGATCTTTTTTTTCCCACGAGAAGTTGAAATTGTCTGATTGAACTTTTTTTTTTTTGCACATGGCAGCAAAGGCCTAAAGCGAAAAGGTTATATAAAACCCAGATGAAGGCCTAGGACTGGGGCGACGGTGCATGTGCCCACAGAGAGGGCTCTGAGTGCCGCCTCTGGCACCCGTGCCATAGGTTCGCCACCACTATTCTATAGGAAACACCCTAATAAACTGAGAGGCAATCCCTAACATGTGCTTTTGTTTACATTACAGGATCTGTCCTTTTTCTAAGTGGGGGGCAGATGTCAACGCTGCTAACATCGGATGTTTTTGCTTTGACAACAGTTAGAGATGCAACCATTTTCTTCTTATGTTTTGCTTTTAGAGCTAGATAATGCTGGGGGGGGGAGGAATGTGCATGAGAATTTAGATAGACATAACAATACTGGACCTAGCATGAGAATCAAGGTTATTGAAATAAGAGATGATAAGAATTGGAGGGCAGGAGAACTGGAGGGAGAGCCTGCATTTCAAGCTAATTGGGGAATGTGATTGATGACTGTTAATTGGAGGAGGGAATTGTGCTTTGATACTATGTGCTCAGGGGAGGGGAATTCAGATTTTGTCTTCGACTGTGTTAGTGCCGATGCTATGCTACTCAAATAAAGATTCTTTAAGGTAAACAATGCCTCAAAGTTCTTTGAAGAGTTTCATCTGTCAGAACCATGACATGCATATCCAATGTCTGATTAATTGGTGGGGGGGCAGTACCTTTGGATTGCAGAAAGGGAGGTTTTAAAGCAACCATTTTCTTAAATTATAGGTAGTCCTCGACTTAAAACCGTTCCTGAAAAAAGGGACTTATGACCATTTTTCACACTTATGACTGTTGCAGCATCCCCAGGGTCATACAGTCAAAATTCATATGCTTGGCAACTGGTTCATATTTGTAATGGTTACAGTATTCACAGGTCACGTGATCCCCTTTTGCTATCTTTGGACAAAGCCAATGGGGAAACCAAATTCGCTTTACAACCATGTTACTAACTTAACAACTGCAGTGATTCGGTTAACAACGTGTGGCAAGAAAAGTTGTAAAATGGGGCAAAACTCACTTAACAACAGTCTTGCTTAGCAACAGAAATTTTGGGCTCAGTTTTGGACAGACGTCAAGGACTACCTGTAGTCCTTTTTTCGTAGATTTTTTTTCTGCAGAAGAAAAAAAAATTAAATAAAAAATACACACATCCAATGTGTGGTTAACAAAAGGGGGCGGCCCCTTTTGATTTGCAGAAAGAGAGATTTTAAAAACAACCAATTTTCTTAATTATGTGGATCCTTCACCATGTTCTGGCGTCAGTTCTTCTTTCACCACAGGAAAGATTTGGTGGGGATGGGGCGGGAAGAGATCACAGTTAAGGAACAAGTGATGATGCCCTTTAGTTGAGCTAAAGTATTAATACCACTTTACAATGCCTTGGTAAGGCCACACTTGGAATCCTGCATCCAGTTTCGGTCACTACGATGTAAAAAAGATGTTGAGACTCTAGAAAGAGTGCAGAGAAGAGCAACAAAGATTATCAGGGGACTGGAGGCTAAAACATATAAGGAACGGTTGCTGGAATTGGGTATGTCTAGTTTAATGAAGAGAAGGACAAGGGGGGACATGATAGCCGTCTTCCAATATCTCAGGGGCTGCCCCAAAGAAGAGGGAGTCAAGCTATTCTCCAAAGCACCTGAAGGTAGGACAAGAAGCAACAGATGGAAACTAACCAAGGAGAGAAGCAACCTAGAACTAAGGAGACAGTTAATTGTCCTCTTGACAGTGAGGACAATTAACCAGTGGAACAACCTGCCTCCAGAAGCTGTGAATGCCCCAACACTGGAAGTTTTTAAGAAGAGACTGAACAGCCATTTGTCCAAAATGGTATAGGGTTTCCCAGTGCTTTTTTTTTTTTGTAAAAAAAAACAAGGTGCCGGAACTCACACACATCATACAACCTGTTTTGCAAACCCTACAAGGTTCCACCCAAAAAAGGTGCCGGAACTCCATTCTGGGCGTTCTATGAGAAAAAAAGCCCTGGGGTTTCCTGCCTGAGCAGGGGGTTGGATTCAATGACCTCCAAGGCCCCTTTCAACATCATCATCATCATCATCATCATCATCATCGTTGTCGTCGTTGTTGTTGTTGTTTTTATTGTTATTATTAAACAGGCTTGGAAACACCAGCTGGACCTGTCAAGGATTTCGGGGTCACCTGGCTGAAATGAGTCGCGTAGGAACCCAGCGAGAGCGTGTGGCTGGAAGCTGATCTATAATGGAGACGAGAGTCCACCAGACCTCCAAGTGGGGGCTGCTTCCCGGGGATGCTGTTATAGTAGTTGTGTCCTGACGGGTCTTCCTCTTCACACCAAGAATCATCCACTCCCATTGTCCTGATTAGAAAGATAAAAGGGGAGAAGGCCAACGCTATATAAACTGAGTGAATGAATGAATGAATCAATCAATCAACAATCAATCAAACATCACAAACTAGGGGAGAATGTCACATATTTAAGAAACATGGACATCTATAATGTATGTGTGTATGTGTGGGGAAGAGAGAGGGAGAGTCTGTATGTGTGTGTGAGTGAGTGAGAGAAAGAGTGTGAGAATGTGTGAGAGACACCTGTGTGTGTTTGTGAGAGAATCTATGTGTTTATGAGTCTGTGTGTCTGTGTGTGTGACAGAGAGAGTCTCTGTGTGAGAGTCTGTGTGTTTGTGTTTGTGAGAGTCTGTGTGTGAGTGTGTGTTTGTGAGAGAGTCTGTGTGAGAGAATCTGTGTGTGTTTCTGAGAGTCTGTGTGGGTGAGACTGTATGTTTGTGAGAGAATATATGTATGTGTGAGAGAGAGACTGAGTCTGTGTGTGAGTCTGTATGTGTGTGAGAGACAGAGTCTGTGTATTTATGTGAGAGAGTATTTGTGTTTGAGAGGGAGACTGTGCATGTGTGTGTGAATCTGTGTGTATGTGTGCATGTGTGTGTGTGTGTGTAAGAGGCAGTATGTGTGTGAGAGAGGAGTGTGTGAGTGTGTGTTTATAAGAAAAAGTGTGTATGTGTGTGTGAGAGAGAGAGTCTGTGTGTATGTGTGTACAAAAAATCAAGGTGGATGCTGCAATTGAATGATCAAACTTCACTCCATTTATACATTGGGGGGGCTTCAATTTCATGTGTCATCTTTTTTTTATTAGAACTGGTCCAGCTCCTCCCTCACTACACCTAATTGGCTCTTAGGCTGGGAGGGAGGGGCTGCCCAGTGTCAGCCAGTGGCTGAAAGAGGACTAGATCCTGGGTCTCCCAATCTGTCCTTTCCCCACCACACCTGATTGGCTGTTGGATTGAGAGGGAGGGACAGAGTCAATTCAGCCAATGAGCTTCCATGTCTGAAGAGAGATTAGAACCTAGGGGTCTCATTTCCTAGTCCAGCCCTTTCCCCACTATATCTCTTGGGCTGAGATGGAGGGACTGGCTCACATTCAGCCAATAAGCATCTGTGGTTGAGGAAAGACTTGAACAGGCGCTTATATGATTCATGGACTTCAACTCCCAGAATTCCTGAGCCAGCATGGCTCAGCTTGGAAACCTCTCCCTTCCTCTCAGCATGGCTGGCTCAGGAATTCTGGGAGTTGAAGTCCACGAGTCATAAAAGAGCCAAGGTTGCCTACCCCTGGACTAGAACCTTGGTCTCCCCACTCCTAGTCTAGCCCCTATCTACCAAACACAATTGGTTTTTGGCTGAGAGGAAGGGAATGGCTCACATTCAGCCAATGAGCTTCTGTAGCTGAGCAGGATCTAGAATCCAGATTTCCCTGTCCTCAGACCAGCCCCTTCTCCAGTAGAGTACACCTGATTGGGAATAAGATGGAGGGACTGACTTAAAGTCAGCCAATCAGCTTTTTTGCCCGGGGGGGGGGAAACAGAGGGCAGTCTAGAACCTGCAAATCCAAATGCACAGATCTCAGCAGGATGCCCAGGGGGAAACTGAGGCTACAATCCCATACCTCTCATGTGGTGCTACAGTTTGGGGAGGGCTGTGCAGGTACTGTTTAAAGCGGAGCTCAAAGGCCTGACCCACAGTGTTGATGATGCTCTGCGCCAATCCGTCACAGCATTCCAAGATGTGGCAGGCTGCCAGAGAGAAAGAGAAGACCCACAGCCAGAAGTTAAACATTCCCCCCCCCCAAAAAAAACAGGTGTGGGAAGTCAGCCCTCCAGAGAAGGAAATATTAAAAGGACAGAAAAATGTATTTCCTAAAAGGATCTTAAAGAGGCAGAAAAGCATGCCCAGTTTTTTCTTAATATCCCCAAGTCTCCCTCCCCCAAGCAGAAACCAGCTCTGTAGAAATGGAGATGTAAACCATTCGGGAAGGTTGAAGCTAGAAGATTAAGAAGACAAAGACACCTAAAATCTACATACCCCACCCAAACTCTAAGAGGGGACATAATAGGATTAACCCACAGATGCCAAAGGGACACAGGTCAAAATATATGACACAAGAAATACAAAGCCTCAAACAGGAATAGGAAACAACCTCAAGAGCCCCAGAGGGTATAAAAACCCACTCCCTACATGTGCTCTCTTTCTTTTCTTCCAGAGCCATCTTTCTATCTGGCTCTCCTCTTCAATAAACTGCAACCTTCTTTCTAAAGCAGTTGCCATGTTGTTTATTCCCGGCTTGGATTGAACCATGATGAAGACTTTTCCTTCAACACAGGTACACAACAAGACACAAACAGGATCCCGCAGTGTGATGCAGCTGCAGAAACAGCCAATGCACTCTTAGGCTGTGTTAACAGAGCCAAAGGGCCTGGTGAACACAGCCTAGTACTCCTCGACTTATGAGCACAACTGAGTCCAAAACTTCCCTTGCTAAGCAAGACAGTGGTGAAATGAATTCTGCCCCATTTTACAACCTGTCTTGCCACTGTTGTTAAGTGAAGCACTGCAGTTGCTAAGTTAGGAACACGATTGTTAAGTTAATCTCACTTCCCCATTTGACTTTGCTTCTCAGAAGGTTACAAAAGGGGATCAACATGACCCCCGAGACACTGCAATGGTCATACGTTGGAGTCAAGCTTCTGAATTTTGATCACACATCTGTGGAGATGCTGCAACAGTCGCAAGTGTGAAAAACGGTCCTAAGTCACTTTTTTTTCAGTGCCACTGTAAATTCGAACAGTCACTAAATGAACTGTTGTAAGTCAAGGATTACCAGTAGGACATGTTTGGACAAGTGAAAGTAAAAGTAAAAGTAAAAATGAGGGGTTGAGGTGGGGAATGAAAGAATAGAAGTAAGTTTTCCACTTTGATAACATTTATTTCAAAATTTACATTCTTTTCCCTGGTATTTTCATTACAGCTATTTACTGACATATCATGCAGGTAGTCCTCACTTAATGACCAGTTGTTTCACAACCATTCAAAATTTTGATGGACCCCCAACAAAAGTCCTTTTGATCCAATTTCGAAGTTCTGATGGTCACATCTTTTCCCAAAGTCATATGATTGCATTTTGGGCCCTTGTCAGCCAGCTCCCATTTGCGGCTGTCTGCACATCCTACTGTCATGTTGCTGCGATTTGTGGCAGGTTTGAATGGTTGCTAAGGAATTGGTCATTAAATGAGGACTATCTGTATGTTATGTCAGTGAATGGTTGTAATGAACCACACACACACGGTCATTTTCACTTTACTTCTTTACCACTAGTTTCCATCAAAAAATGTCCGAAGACAATAGAACAGAACAGAACAGAATAGAATAGAACAGTGGTGGCGAACCTATAGCACGGGTGCCAGAGGTGGTACTCAGAGCCTTCTCTGTGGGCACGTGCGCCGTCACCCCAGTCCTAGGCCTTCAGCTGGGTTTTATAAAACCTTTTCGTTTTAGGCCTCCACCGCCATGTGCAAAAAAAAAAAAAGTTCAATCAATCAGTCAATTTCAACTTCTCATGGGAAAAAAAAAAATCTTGCAAAGTTGGAATTGATTGATTGAACTTTTTAGTCCCACCCAGTCTGCTATTAGCACCGTGGCCATGCCCACCCAGTGGGCCACACCCATCCAATGGGCCACACCCACCCGGCACTCGACGATGCATAAGTGGGTTTTGGGTTGCAGTTTGGGCACTCGGTCTCTAAAAAGTTCGCCATCACTGGAATAGAATAAACACAGATAAAACATAGAATAGCTTTTTTAATAACATCTTTTGCAAATTTTTGTACCGTGCTTAAACTTTTAAAAAGCAGCATGCCATTTCTCTAATCACACTCACCTCGCTGGTTGATGGGATCCTTGGCAACATAAGCGACGTAATCGGTTATATCCTGGCCAGAAATATAATTCAGAAAAAAGGGAGTTAAGTTTGAGGCCGCTGAGGCTAAGCAGCAGGACTTACAGTCAGAAGGAGTGAAGAGGAAGAGGAATTAAGAGGAATAAATTTAGCCTGAATAGGTTACGGCTATGTTAGCAGTAGCATTCCACAATCTCCAAATGTGCTATTCCAATAATCCCCTGCCACAGGATTTGTTGTGATTTTTTTTTTAATTTAACATCATTAGAATGCAGAGGTGGGCCAAGGATGGGAAAGAGATCAACCCTGTACCAGTTTAGCTGAATAAGAGGGAAATTTTATTTACGGAGGGTGGGGGTGACTTCTGTGCTGATCAGTTGTGTGGGCCAGAATTCCTCCCTGATCACCTTTCTACGTTTGTTTTTAAACTTTTACATTCCACAATCAGAAAAAATATGTTCCCCATGGTGAGAGTTGATCAATTGTGAATAGACTAGACCTTTTCTTCAGAGGTCGGATTTAAAAGAAGTTGGGAAGGCCTTTGGGGGAGATTTGGTAATGATGGGTTCCTACCCTGGGTGAAGGGTTGGATTAGATGACCTCCAGGGCCCCTTCCAACTTTTTCATTCAAGGATTCTATAAAAGAATAAATTAGCCAAGGTTATGGTTTATTAACCTTGTTTAGCATGCTGTGGGAATGCAACTGCTAGCTAAAAATGGACTGGAACAATGTGCCTCAATCCTTCGTGACAATCCTTTCTCAAGCTTGGCAGCTTGAAGACTTGGGGACTTCAGCTCCCAGAATTCCCTAGCCAGCTATGTTGGCTGGGGAATTCTGGGAGTTGAAGTCCACAGGCCTTCAAGCCCACAAGGTTGAGAAACACTGTTCCATGAAATAAAGCAATACATTACAGAAAACTGTAACTCTTTAGTGCCATCTACCGAGTGCCTGAATGTTTGCAACCCAAATAGGACAATGTATACACCTCACAATGAGGGATGTCCATAGGGTTGGGGGCAAACAAGTCAAGATGGCTGCTCTGATTGCCACCATCTTGTTTTTTGCCCCATCTCTACTAGGGTTCCCTCATGACAGGCACACCAAACCTTTCTTTTTCCCCTTTATTTAAATCTTTATATATTTTCTCCTTTATTCAGACTTTTCCTGACAGACCCAGGAGCAAAATCTTAGCTTCAGCCCCATTTCTGTACTGTCTTCTGACTTCACTCTGTTTCTGAGTCTCTTTTTCCTTCATTGTTTTTTGTTTGTTAAAGCTCAGTAGGCAGGACTGTGTGAGGAACTCCCCAAAATACTGAATTAACTTTTGGGGTTATGTTTTAACCAAGGATGCCCGCAGCTGGGTTAAAAAAAGTCAAAAGGCTGGTAAAAGTTGGCTTTTTTAATTTGTTTTTTTTTTGTTTTGTGCATTTTATATTCTTTCTACCTTTTAAAGTTTTTTACTCCTTTTTAAAAATAAAAGTTTAAAAAGCTTTTTAAAAAGCTTTTACTGTTTTTATTCTACTCTTCCTATGCCGATCTACGACAATAATAAAGATTTGAACTGATTTGTCTATACCTGTATGATTGAAGCCCCACCCTTTTTAAAGGGGGTGGGGCTTCAATCCCATCGACAGAGCTGAGCTGCCATTTTGACTTCTTTGACCTCCCATGAGGTTGCCTTTGATTTGAACAGGTTATTTTTATTGCCTTGAATGAAAATAACTGATCCCATATTGACTTTGGTCCAGGCCATAACATGGGGAGGAGGGAATACCATATTTAGAATTTTTTATGGGAAGATGTCAGAATTCAAACAGAGGAATCAGAGAGGGCTCAAAGAAGTCAAAATGGTGGCTGTGACAATGCAATCAAAACCTGCTTTTGCTTGAGCCATGCATGCACAACACATGTAAAAATGGCATAAGGCAGGGGTGTCAAACTGCCGACCCGCAGGTCAGATGCGTCACGAGGAAATCGCGCCCACCCCATTGCCGGCAATGGGGAAAAAGCTCCAATACGTCGTGTGACATCACATGACGTTACGAGTTTGACATGTCTGGCATAAGGCTTCTGTCATGTCTGCAAGAAGCCATCTTGATTTTTTGACTCCTTCCCTCTGCATCAAGGTTTCCCAACCTTGGACACTTTAAAACATATGGACTCAACTCCCAGAATTCTCATAAATGGCTTCTCTGACTGTGGAATTCTGGGATTTGAAGTTTACACCTCTGGAAGTGAATTGGGTTAAGAAACCCTATAAGGACATTCCTGTACACAAACCCTGAAAAGCTCTGACATCAATACAGCTTGGCATTCTGGGAAAATAAAATGACCTTCAATGACAGTTAATGGAATCTGCTCAGGAGTGCCAAAAACAAACTTTAGAAAAAAGAGAGAAACAGATAAAATGAATGTAATGTAATGAGGCAGCTCGACAGGATGGCAATGAATAGATGCACAAGAGAATATGGTAAATGCATCTTCTCTGTCATTGTTATGTGTAAAATAACACTTGACCCAAATGTTGCCGGGTGTCAATCCTTCCTTTCTGCTTTAATCTCTGCCCATATTTGCAGATATTTCAACATGGATGTGCTAAAAAGACCCCTGAGCTCAGATTTCAGCAATCTGAGTGCTCTCCAGATAACTGGACTTCAACTTCCAGAATGCATTGTAACTGTCTGGCTAACTGCAGATTGGAATTTCCAGCTAGCCGGGCTGTTACAATGCATTCTGGGAGTTAAAGTCCATATATCAGAAAAGTCATGCTGGCTGGGAGTTCTTGTCTGCGTTGCAAGCTATGAAGGGTTGGCCCTGATTAGTACTGGAAAAGAGACCACCAGGAAATCTTAGACGAGAGAAAACAGTGGTAAACCATTTCTGTAAAGCTGCCAAGAACTGCTCTGGATTTGAGGATTCTAAACAAGTGTTTTGTAAAGTAGGCCACTTTAAGACATACTGACTTCTTAGAATTCCCCAGCCAGCCATGCTGGCTAGGGAATTCTGGGAGCTGACGTCCACACGTCTTAAAGTGGCTAAGGTTGAGAAATCTTAGTCTAAATCTTTTTAATTTGACCTCAGCTCTTTCATACTTGGTACAATTCAGGCCTGTGGCCTCTCAGGTGTGACTTCCTTGCTAAGTCCCACATCTGCTTGGACCGCAGCAGCAGAACCCCCACAACCATCTTCCTCATCTGACATGCTGTCATAGATCCACAAAAGCTCCTGGTTACTCTCTGGCTTATTTCAAAACTATGCTCCATTTTGTAAAGGGAAGCAGAGAACCTAATCGTGCCCTAATTACCAGTGTTTTACAGGTTGTATCTAAGGTGACCAACTGTCCTCCTTTAGGGACAGTCCTCCTTTTGTGAGTTCTGTCCTCCTTCGAAAAGTGTCCTCCTACATGTCCTCCTTTTTGATATTTGAAGACTAATCTGCAGGGCTTTTTTTTTTCCTCATAGAACGCTCAGAACGGCGTTCCAGCACCTTTTTTTGATGTTTTTTTTTTCAACTTTTGCATGAGCTGTGCTACTCTCACTATTGGCTTTCGAAAGCCAATAGGAATTGCTGCTGAGCGCACCAAAACACCCGGCTGGCAAACTTGGCACATGTAAGTTGTCTGCAGCGAAGGCGGCAAGAACTTTGCACCCCTCCCTGCTACCCAACTACACCATCTCCTAGTTAGTCCCAAAGATACCTGGAGGAGACTGGAGCAGCGACACTATGGTAACTTTCTCTTGATCTTCGGCCCTGCTAGGGCAATAATGGCTGCGGGTGCAAGAGGCAGGGGCAGTGGGGCTGCTGCGGGCGAGGGTGTGAGGGGCGGCAGTGGTGGCTGCCCCCCGTGCTGTGGGAGCTGCAGGGCCTGCTCTACACGGGGTTGTGCAGGGTGGGTGGTGGTGCGGGTGGGGCGGCTGCAGATGGGGTGTGTTGATGCCGGGCTGCCCCCCCCCCCAGGGCCGGAGCCGGTGCAGCTGGTGCTTTGGGAGCCACGGGGCCTGCTCTACACGGCGGGGCAGCAGTGCTGGCGGGGCGGCTGTGGGCGGGGGCACAGCATGTAAGCATAATTACAATATAAAATGTTATTGTTACAAATGTTTTTATTATGCATTTATCATATTGTAGTGTATTCTGTATTATTGTTGCAATGAATAAACTGTTTCTTTTATTTACAATATTTTTTTCTTCAATTTATTTGTGTCCTCCTTTTCGTTGTAAAAAAGTTGGTCACCTTAATGACACACACTTACCAAACTGGCCGTGCTCTGAGTTTTTCCAGTCCACAGATCCACAAACTGAAATGTTATAGGTTTCGTATTTGAGCAAGGGGTTGGACTAGAAGACCTCCAAGGTCCCTTCCAACTCTGTTCTTCTCTTATTCTGACTGGACAAGCTATATGTTGCCTCACAAAAATAACCTAACCAAGATTAAAAGCTAATGGTTGTGAGAAGGCAGCCGCTGGGCTTTTATCTCATCTGGGCTAAGCGGGGCCTGTGAATCTGAGTAGCATTTAACAGGGCACAGGAGATGCTTCCTAGCTTCTCCTCAGGCCGAGAGGCTTTGAAAAAAATCCATCTCGTTAGTTGGTAAATTGCCTTTGTTCGTTTCCTGCAAGGCAGAATCTCTCACTCGATTTTTCTGTGACATTTACACAGCCCAGACAAACACTTTGAGATTTTGGCACCTGAGCAAGCGGCAAGCTTTTTTCTAGCTTGGAAACGGGCCTTTTGTTATCTTCTGCACATCTCTGTGTGTGTATGTGTGCGCGCACGCGCGCATATGTGCGCAGGTGTTTCTGTGTATCACACACACACACACACACAGAGAGAGATGTACATCCTTTCTTACTTTCACGCCTTCACCTGCATTTCATCCCCATCTAAGGGAAAATTTTAGCAGAGATGTCTTTGTAAAACACCATGCAGTTAGTCCTCAACTTACCACAGTTCATTTAGTGACGGTTCAGAGTTACAACCACACTGAAAAAAGGGACATGTGACCATTTGTCACACCTACAATCATTGCAGCATCCCCATGGTCACGTGATCAATATTCAGACACTTGGCAACTGACTCATGTTTACGACAGTCGCAGTGTCCCTGGGGCCACGTGATCCCCTTTTGCGATCTCCTGACAAGCAAAGCCAATGGTGGGAGCCAGATTCACTTAACAACCATGTTGCTAACTTCACCAGCACAGTGCTTCACTTAAGAACTGTGGCGAGAAAGGTTGTAAAATGGGGCAACATTCACTTAACAACTGTCTCCTTAGCAACAAAAATTTTGGGCTCAGTTGTGGTCGTAAGACAAGGACTACCTGTACTGAGAAATGCCATATCCTTATCATTATCACCATTATTTTAAAAGACATTATTGTCATCTTCTGCAGCAGCAGAATTACAACCACAATTGGGACTGGAACTTGTTGCTTAGTGAGTTACACCCCATTCTTTGCTACAAGTCTTTAAGTGAGTCATGCAGTCACCGAGCGAATCCTGATTTGACTTTTCTTGTCGATAGCTGGTTGGGAAGTCACAAATGACCATCCAGTCACTCAGGATGCCGCAATCGTCTTAAATACATTTCAGTTGCCAAGCACCCAAATCACAATCACATGACCACTGGGATGCTGCAATGGTCCTAGGTGTGAGGACCAGCTGTAAGTCAAAGCACCGCTGCAACTTTGAACGATAGTTCAACTAATAGGATTATCTGTAGTATCATCTTTGGTAATTAAGAGAGTGTCGATCTTTGATGTTGGACCAAGGCTGGTGTTTCTCAAAAACTCTATGGATTGTGCCTCTGTTTAGCTGGAAAGCAAGTGTTTTGTTGCTGTTGAAAATATTGCTGTTGTTGAAAATATTTTCTTAGTTAAATAAGAAAAGAAGAGACGAAGAGCCTCTATACCAGTGATGGAGAATCTTTTAGAGACTGAGTGCCCCAAAATTGGCCCCGCCCTCACTCCACCTCCTGCCCCCCCAGCCCACCTGCCCACAGGGCCACTCACTGCCTCCAGGGCCTGCCGCAGATCATCCAGGCAGCCCAGCAGCGCCATGGCAGCCACGCCCTCTGCCCGTGTCCCGCAGCATCAACTGTGCATGATGGGGCATGAGGGCAGAGTCTTTTCCACTCTGCCTGGCTGCCATGTCCTTGGCTGCACTGCTCCGCGTGGGCCACGCTCAGGGGCGACTCTCCTCCAGGGGGGCTGTTGGGGAGGAGGGGGCCATGGGGGGAGGCGGGGCTGGGGCAACGGCACATGTGCCCACAGAGAGGGCTCCGAGTGCCGCCTCTGGCACCCGTGCCATAGGTTCGCCACCACTGCTTTTTATACTATGAGGATTAGGGTCCAAGTGATTGAGTCTTCCCTTCTCCTTTTCATCCATTTACTTTTTTTCCTTTCCTTTCCTTTCCTTTTTCCTGTCCTTTCCTTTCCTTCCCTTTCCTCTCCTCCCCACTACTCTACTCTCCTTCTTTTTCATCCATTTACTTCCTTTCCTCTCCTCTCTTCCTTTCCTTCCCTTCT
This sequence comes from Crotalus tigris, assembly GCF_016545835.1. Lineage (NCBI taxonomy): Eukaryota > Metazoa > Chordata > Lepidosauria > Squamata > Viperidae > Crotalus > Crotalus tigris. Next base: position 1,330,547 of record NW_024099557.1, read on the forward strand.
TTTTCATCCATTTACTTCCTCTCCTCCCCTTCATTTTTATTTATTTACTTCCTTTCCTTTCTTCTCCTCTCCTCCCCTTCCCTTCTTTTTCATCCATTTCATTTCCATTCCTCTCTTCCCCTCTTCTCCCCTTCTTTTTTCATTTATTTACTTCTTTTCCTCTCCTCTCCTCTCCTCTCCTCTCCTTCCCTTGCCTTTTTTTTCATTCATTTACTTCCTCTCCTCTCCCCTCCTCTCCTTTTTCACCCACTTACTTCCTTTCCTTTCTTTTTCCTTCCCTTCCTTATCTATTCCCTTCCCTTCCTTTTTTTATCCATTTATTTCCTTTCCTTTCCCCTTTCCCTTCCCTTTTCCCTTGCCTTCATTGTTGCCTTTTAGACACTATTTTAAGCATCTTTTCTTCCAGCAGTGGAGTTTGAAAAAAACAAACGAACACCTGCTTGCCGAGGTTACGTTATCTGCTGCTTTGAAAATGTCAGCTTTGTTAGATTCTGAGATAGCTGACCTGAAGAAGAAGCATAGCTCAATAATGCCTGGACAATGACTTCCATGTAGGCACCACTTCTTCACAGAATGCCTCATTTCCCTGCAGAATTCATGGCCCTAAGACCAGGAATGGCCACCAACTGGGATGGCTTTTAACACAACCAGAGAAATCCAGGTAAGGCAAATCTATCAAGGCTTGTGGATCTTCAAGAGTTATCCCAAAGGTGCTTTTTCAGGAGGCAACTGGACTTTCTTGTTTTTCCTTTGAAGATGTTTTGCTTCTCATCCAAGAAGCTTCTTCAGCTCTGACAGACACAGATAAACCTCCAGGTGGCCTCAAGGACTCTCTAAAACAGCGGTTCTCAACCTGTGGGTCGGGACCCCATTTGGGGTCGAATGACCATTTCACGGGGGTTGCCAAACAACGCGGTCCACCATTTTTTCCCCCCTTTTCCTTAGCTGTGCTAATCCCTTTTATTCTATTGGTTTTTGAAAGCCAATAGAATAGACTCTCTTGAATAGAGTCTAATTCTATTGCCTTTCAAAAGCCAATAGGAATTGTCTAGGCTGTCTCTGCCCTGCTGAGCCCACCAAAAGTCCCATTCTGCAAACGGTGCTGCAAGTTGTCTGCAGCGAAGGTGAGCTGTCTGGAAGTTTCCACCCCTCCCTGCTGAGCAACTACTAAAACTGTAAGTAAAAGAGGGCCAGGGATGGGAGGTGGGAGGCTGGCGGGCGCAGGGAGGGTTGCTGGCACGCGTGGGGCCCAGCGGGTGCCTTACCTCCCTTGGGCTGGGCCAGCTGGTGGCCCAGCCAGTGGTCGCCTTGCACCGTCTCTGCCGCTTGCCAGCTACGCCTTGGCCGGCGCAGGGGGCGGCACCATGCATGTGTGGCGCTCCCGGGCAGGGAAAGTCCTCGACTTACGACCGGTTGGGTAGTCCTTGATTTACGACCGATTGAGGGTCGTGGCATTAAAAAGGTTGAGAATCACTGCTCTAAAAGAAGGCAAATGACCAGCTGTCTGCAAGGAGTATAAATCCTTCCATTCCCCCACCATCCGGTCAGAACTGAAGAAGCTTCTTGGATGAGAAGCGAAATGTCTTCAAAGGAGAAACAAGAAAGTCCAGTTGCCTCCTTTAAAAAGGTAGTCAGTACAGGTAGTCCTCAACTTACGACCACAATTGAACCCCAGATTTCTGCTGCTAAGCGAGACAATTGATAGAAGTAAAGGAAAGGTCTTCAAAATTTAATATTGAAAGAGAAATTTAAAATTGAATTTGCTGCAGTGGAAATTTACTGAGTGGAGAAAAAAACTATAACGGTTGGGAAACAGGAAAGAAGAAAGAAAGAAGGGATGTAAGAGAAACACATAGGCAAAATTATCTAAATTCAGAATGGGAAAAGGAGCTGTAAGAGAAGATAACTAGCAAATCAGGAAAGAACCTTTTTTTCTAAGACATCATTAAAAAGGGGGGGCCAGAACTCAAGCAACTGAGCATGTGCAACTAGTTGATTAATATTAACTGACACACATTGCATAAATTATCTCCTAATTTTAATGTACACATGATGTAAGATTTAGTATGTAGCAGGAAATATGTAGGAGGCGGTCGGAAAGAGTGTAACCTCATAGTACCTCAGCCAATGGGGAAAGAGGAGGGCTGTGGCAGCCGGGACAGGGCTGTATAAAGAAAGGAATATTTTGGGTTGGAACTTTGGAGAGAATCATGCTTTCATAGCTTCTCTCCCCGCTTATTGCAATAAACGAAACAAAAGGCCTTCACTGTGTCTTGGCTGGTTATTGGTCAGGCGAGCTTGCCTCTGCTCACAAAGAAAAGTAGCCAGGAGCACATAACACAATTGTAAAGTGAGTTTTGCCCCGTTTTGCAAACTTTCTTGCCACAGTTGCTAAGTGAATCACTGCAGTTGAATGTTTGTAAGTCAAGGACTACTGGCAGTGCTGTTGCAATACATGTAACCAGGGCTTTTTTCCTCATAGAACGCCTAGAACAGAGTTCCGGCAGCTTTTTTGGATGGAACCTTGTAGGGTAGGCAAGATGGGTTGTATGACGTGTGTGAGTTCTGGCACCTTTTTTTTTTTTTTTAGAAAAAAAGCACTGCATGTAACTAAAATTACATGGCTGCCGGAAGAGCAAACTGCTAGATTAATATGGCTACCAGCCTGATCCAACATGGCTGTTCTTGGATTCTTACATTTTTATGGCCATAAAAAAAGGAGCAGAGTTTTGATCTGGCTGTGACCGCCATCTTGACTTTTTGGACTGCCAGATAGTTGAATGGTGTTTAACTATTTCAGGGATGGGGATCTATGGCCCTTTTATGACTCGTGGACTTCAACTCCCAGAATTCCTGAGCCAGCCATGTTGAGGAGAAAGGGAGAGGTTTCCATGCTGAGCCATGCCAGCTCAGGAATTCTGGGAGTTGAAGTCCACAAGTCATAAAAAGGCCCTGGTTCCCCACATCTGCCCCCCCCCTTAAGATGTGTTATATCGTTGTATGGAATTCTAGTTGTGGAAATTCAAAATTTCCGCCACCAGTAGAAATTAAAGATTATTGCCTTTTAATTCCATATACTGTATATGTGTTATAATGCTTTAGGAAAAGTAAAATAGCAATAATAATAATTCTGTCACATAACAATCCAAACTTAACCACTGTAGATAAGAAAAATTTTAAAAGCCTGGATAAGGGACATTGCCATCCTTGGAGACAGCAGAATACAGGTAGTCCTCGAATTACGACCACAAATGAGCCCAAAATTTCTGTTACTAAGTGAGACAGATGTTAAGTGAATTTTGCCCCATTTTACCACCACGGTTGTTTAGACTTTGCTTGTCGGAAGGTAACAAAAGAGGATCATGTGATCCCAGGACATTGCAACCATCATAAATATGAGTCAGTTGCCAAGCGTCTGAATTTTGATCTCATGACCATGGGGATGCTGCAAACGTAAGTAAGTATAAAACGGTCAACAGTCATTTTTTTTCAGCACCGTTGTAACTTCAAACGGTCACTAAATGAACTGTTGTAAGTTGAGGACTACCTGTAAAAGAAAGCACTGGAGAAAATCACAAAATACAAAGGCCTGAAAAAAAGAAGTAGAATAGTTGTGGGAAAAAGAAAACAAAGATAGCACCAACAGTGATAGGTGCCTTGGTGGGCAGTCCCAAAACATCTGGAGCACCATCGGCATTGACAAAATCCCTATCAGTCAATTGCAAAAGGCAGCTTTGCTTGGAACAGCTTACATCTTGCTACAATACCTTTAATATTATTAAACAACATCATCTGCTAATCCCAAGTCCTCACAGAGGACTTATTGGTGAACAAAAATGCCAAATCCAGTCTGAACATCTGGCTGACTGTGCAACCAACCATAATAACACAATAATAACAATTCTGCATTTCTTTCCTGTGAATCTAAGCACCCATGCTACCTCCCATGCACAGGACATGTAAGTTCAATGATCCCCTTACCGTGTCACCCCCCGAAGCGAAGGAGATGGATTGCATGTGGTGATTCGCGATGATCTACGGTGGAAACAGACAGATAGAGATGGAAGGGAAGGTATGATCAGCTTTGTGAGGAAGAAGGGGAAAGACCAGTAAAGAGGCTTGGGCATTGCTCAGCAATTAGTAGGAGTCTCCAAATGTGACGACTTTAAGACTTGTGGTCTTCAACTCCCAGAATTCCCCAATCCCTAATTGGCTGGGATCACCCATGTAGCCAGTTGAAAAATACCAGGTATTTGGTCTACAGGTAGTCCTTGATTTATGACCACAGCTGAAACCAGAAAATCCACCATTAAGCAATGCAGCTATTAAGTGAAGTACCATTATTATTATTATTATTATTATTATTATTATTGTTGTTGTTATTATTATTATTATTATTAAAACAAGAAAGTCCAACTGCCTCTTGAAAAAGCACCTTTGGGACATCCATGACCTGGATGACTTGAGAATCTCCCTAGACATACAGCCTGTGTTTTATATTTCAGTAGATTCTGTCAAATGCCAGGGAAATCAAGGAATTGAGACTGATAAAATTAAACTGCTCTGGGACTTCAGAATTCAAACAGACAAGCACCTGCAACATAACACCCCAGACTTAACAATTGTCGATAAGAAAGACAAAAAAGTCTGGATAGTGGACGTGGCAGTGCCTGGAGATAGCAGAATAGAAGAGAAAGAACTGGAGAAGATAACAAAATACAAAGACCTACAAATAGAAATAGAAAGACTGTGGCAAAAGCAAGCAAGGGTAGTACCAATAGTCATAGGCTCCTTGGGTGCAATCCCAAAACAACTGGAGCACCACTTGAACACCATTGGCATTGACAAATTTGCTATTAGTCAATTGCAAAAGGCGGCCTTATTAGGAACTGCTTCCATCCTGCGACGATACCTGTAATACCATCAAACATCCACATCTGCCTATCCCAGGTCCTGGGTAAGGACTCGATAGGTAGACAAAATGCCAAATCCAGTCTGAACATCTGGCTGACTGTGCGATGATCGATAGTAATAATAATAAATAATAATAATAATAATAATAATAATAATAATAATAATAATAATAATAATAACGTTGGAAGGGACCTTGGAGGTCATCTAGTCCAACCCCCTGCTCAGGCAGGAAACCCTATACCATTTCGGACAAATGGCTGTCCAGTCTCTTCTTAAAAACTTCCAGTGAATGTTGGAGCATTCACCGCTTCTGGAGGCAGGTTGTTCCACTGGTTAATTGTTCTCACTGTCAGGAAATTTCTCCCTAGTTCTAGCTTGCTTCTCTCCTTGATTAGTTTCCACCCTTTGCTTCTTGTCCTGCCTTCAGGCGCTTTGGAGAATAGTTTGACTCCCTCTTCTTTGAGGCAGCCCCTGAGATATTGGAACACAGGGACTCGTGACCTAATGACCCGTTTGACTCCTCCCTCGGGCTCAGCCTGGTCCTCTCCCACAGATTCCTAACCTCGGCAAAATGTGTTTTGAAGTGGAGGTTTCCAGATTTGCCTTCTTCCAACACATACCTGAGGGAGGAGTCAGATGGCAGATGGAACAACCCAAATGGAGGATGGAGGTCTTACCTGTCGGGTGTTGGGGATCATCAGGTTTAACCCATCGATGGAAATGTTGACAGCTATGCTAATACCGGCAAATCGGAGATTGCTCTTGCCCAGAATTGAAAACAGACTTTTGTTTGGTGCCTGGGAAGACAGAATCAGAGATCAACCCATCTATGGAAGCTCTTCAATCCTTTATCAACTCAGCAAAGTCAACGACGGAACCTGGATTTGCTTAGTGACTGTGTGATTCATTTAACTGCGGTGACTTGCTTAACAAATGGGGCAAAAGGTTGTATAATCAGGCGCCCCTCATTGAACAACTGCTTTGCATAACCACGGGAATTCTGATCCCAGTTGTGGTCATAAGCTGAGGACTACCTGTATAATGTGCAATCCTTACCTTTCTGAATTCCTCTCCAGCCACACAGACTTAGTGAATTCCATTTGGATTGATCCAAACAAACTCACCTTTTTCTTCCAGTTCCCTCGGACTCCTGGGACAGTCTCGTGCAGTCGGTTGATGGCTTCCCTGCAGCAAAGATGATTTCAAGATGGATATTAATTACAGAAGAAGAAAAAAAAATCTTAGTCAGAAGTTGACTTAGCTAGTTTTGGTCATCTAGCCATTCACTTGATGAATGACCTATTTTGCAAATGACTCAGTTTATAAAAAATTCTCCAAATGTTCACATTGAAGCCCAAAAACATGATCCAATCTGAATGCAAACCACGCTACGGATTTGCTACAAATATACCTCTTAATATTTTCCCTGATCTAATTAACCAGGTTATGTTGCACAGCAATGTCAGGATGCCAGGAGCATCCATCTGCTTTCCGATCTTTTCTCAGGCAAAGATGCTGGGACCTTCTGGCTGCAAGCCAAAAGACAAGATGACAAATTATCTCCCCATAAAAAAGCTATCTTATCAAAAGGAGGCTGTCTTCTTAAATCACATAAGGAAAGTAATTATGGAAAGGAGACAGTTCTTAAGGGATATAAAGGAGCTAATTACCTGAAAAGGAGGCTGTTTTTTTAAGGGACATATGGAATGAGGGGGGGTCTTTGATGCTCGCTGAACTTTCTTGATTTCTTGAAGACATTACATTACCCAAACTAGATAAATCAACAGTACTAGTCTGATGTTACCTAGTTTGGGTCATGAAATGTCTTCCAGAAAACAAGCAAGCCTCAAAGAGCACCAAGGACCCTTCATTTCAACCCTCAGCTATAAATAGTCTCCTTTATTGGGACATGAGGAAGCTAATTTATACATGGCAATCTATTTGTCCATCTCTCCTAGGGGCAAGCAACCTACAGCCTTGTAGGCCCCATTTCTCTTCCACAGCACTCCCCGAGTAAACTATTGTTGAAAGGAAAAGTGAACACATCTAAGCAGCCAGTGAATTCTGCTCTTTCATGTGCCAATGAGGTTACCTAACCTGGTCAGTTCGAAGCGTGTTTTGCTGTTGCGACAATTATTGCTTCTTAGCTTGCCAATGAACTTGGGGGGGGGAAGGGAAGGGGAATTGAATGGAATGGAATGGACTAGACTGGACTAGACTAGAACAGAACAGAACAGAACAGAACAGAATTAGAAGAATGGAATAAAATGGAATGAACTAGACTAGACTAGAACAGAACAGAATTAGAAGAATGGAATGGAATGGAATAGAATAGAATGGAATGGAATGGAATGGGCTAGACTGGACTAGACTAGAACAGAACAGAATTAGAAGAATGGAATTGACTAGACTAGACTAGACTAGAACAGAACAGAACAGAATTAGAAGAATGGAATGGAGTGGAGTGGAGTGGAGTGGAATGGAATGGAATGGAATGGAATGCCGGCTCCAGAGATCAAGATATCAGACCATAATAACGAAGGACAGTTCACCAGATGTCTGGCCAAACTCAGAGACACTTTCTCATAACAATATTTTAACGCCTAATTGGGCAAAGTGACAGGACTAAAATGGAGGGGGGGGAATTTTACACTTTTACTATGTGGATTGGGAGGGCCGTTGCCAAAGTTGGTTTTGCTTGCAATCATGCCAAAATGATGTACTCAAAACTTATTGAGTTTTGCATTAAGAGATTGGATCGTCTCAGGAGGCGCTTGCTTGGTTGGGTTCATCGGAAACATCTGCAGGGAGAGACAAGATCAGAGAATACCAAGAACCAGAGGAGAAAAAAAGAAGAAGATAGACAAGGGGTACCTACTTGGTGACTTGCGTCCGGGTGTTAAAATCCAAAGATCTCATTGATCGCAGGATCTCAATACAACCCATATACTGGGGGGGGGGGAAACAAAGAAGATACAAAATAAATCCACAGGTATTAATTTTGTTGGAACAGCTAATCTGGTCCCACACTTCTCCAGGTATCTCCTGTGATCTTTTGCAGTGTGATCTGCTTTACAACTCCCCTGTCTGAACTAAGTGGGTTCTCCAGGAAGCAACTTCTCCTAGGACAGGGGTAGGCAACTTTGGCTCTTTTATGACTAGTGGACTTCAACTGCCAGAATTCCTGAGCCAGCCATGCTGAGGGGAAAGGGAGAGGTTTCCAAGCTGAGCCATGCTGGCTCAGGAATTCTGGGAGTTGAAGTCCACGAGTCATAAAAGAGCCAAGGTTGCCTACCCCTGTCCTAGGTTGTATCCTCCAGAGGGTGTTGTTGCTGCTATTGTTGTTTGCAGTTATAATTCCCACTAATTCAAGCTTCAGCCACACTGGCTGGGGAGTTTTAAGATTTGTAATCTCAACCCAATTGGAGACAGTTGCTATGAACAATCCTAATAATTGATCACTTCTTTCTTTCTTTCTTTCTTTCTTTCTTTCTTTCTTTCTTTCTTTCTTTCTTTCTTTCTTTCTTTCTTTCTTTCTTTCTTTCTTTCTTTCACTTCCTATAGCCGCCTATCTCCATCAATGACTGTGGGCAGTTTATAATTCATTTTGAGTTGTAGAGATCCATTTTAGGGAGCAGTCTCAAACTGGATTTATTATTTATTTTATTTTATATTCTGGCTTTATTATTTTTATAAACAACTCAAGGCGGCAAACACACACAATAGTCCTTCCTCCTCCTATTTTCCCCACAACAACAACAACCCTGTGAAGTGAATTGGGCTGAGAGAGAGGGACTGGCCCAGTTACGCAGCCAGCTATCATGGCCAAGGCAGGACTAGAATTCACAGTCTCCCAGTTTCTAGCCTGGTGCTTTAACCACTAGCCCAGGGGTAGACAACCTAGGCTCTTTTATGACTGGTGGACTTCAACTCCCAGAATCCCCCTGAGGGGAAAGGGAGAGGTTTCCAAGCTGAGCCATGCTGGCTCAGGAATTCTGGGAGTTGAAGTCCACGTGTCATAAAAGAGCCAAGGTTGCCTACCCCTGTCTTAGGACAAAGATTAAAAGCAGGAGTCTTCAAACTTGGCCCTTTTATGTCTTGTGGACTTCATCTCCCAGAATTCCTGATCCAGCATGGCTCAGCATGGAAACCTCCCACTTTCCCCTCAACATGGCTGGCTCAGGAATTCTGGGAGTTGAAGTCCACGAGTCATAAAAGAGCCAAGGTTGCCTACCCTTGCACTAGACCAAACTGGCTCTCTGTCCTTTAGTACAGTAGCTTCTACAGCCTCAGCGTCTAAAACAGCTTTTCCAAAATGATAGCGCCAAGTACAGAATTCCCAGTGCAATTATTTTTGCTAGGGTGGAATTCTGGGAATTGTAGTTCAATACAGCTGACATGTACAAGATTGGGTAAAATAGCTTTAACCTTCAAGCATCTACTCAGTGTTTCTCAACCTTGGCCACTTTAAGACAGGTAGACTTCAACTCCCAGAATTCACCAGTCAGGATGTGTAGATTTCAACTTCCAGCATAGTGGCTAGGGAATTCTGGGAGTTGAAGTCCACCAATCTTAATGATGGCCAAGGTTGAGAAACACTAACCTAGCTCAGTTCTGTTGCATAACCCATGCGTGCTCCCTAAGATGAAATCCTAGTTTAAATGCGTTCAGCTGATCTAGCCTGCCAATGAGGATAAAAATAAAAATTCTTTCTTTTCAATTGTCGGTCTGTACAGTTTGTCATAATGAGTAAATACAGATTGAGGGTCAAGCTTGTCCAACATTTTTGCATTAAGGCTTAATCCCTGACTTCCTCAACTGAATTTCAGAGCTACACAACACCCCAGTGTGATTACTGGGAATTAGCCAGGGAGATTGTGTCCTCCCTTTTGCAATTCAGCAGCTGTCATGCAAAATCCTTAAACCTGTTTTGCAATTCATGGCAAACAAAACAAAGCCTCGCAAATCAGCAGCTTTTGTTTTCCCAGTGCTGTGATTTGCTTTATTTTGTATTCCATTTTTTTTTACAGTATTTATTTTTCTCTTCTGCTTGATTCCCGCCAAATGAGCAATGTATATCAGCAGCGAAACGTTAAGATTTCCTCGAAAAGCAGGAAAACAACAAATGATAAGCAACAGCAACAGAGGGCTTTGAAATCTAGAACCACCACTGTAAAATATCCAGGGAAACCAGGGGAAAGCTCAAAAGATTTAGCATTTTCTTGAAAGAAACAAAGAAGGAGCAAATAAAGAAAATTCCATAAAACTGTTGCTGTTGGTTGAGAAGGCCCTTCCCCAAAGCACAAGAAACCAGGCCTGAAAATCCCTCAAAACATTTGAGGGGATTGTGGGAAGTCAGCCCCCCAGAGAAGGAAATATTAAAAAGGCAGGAAAATATATTTCCTCAAAGGATCTTGAAGAGGCAGAAAAGCATGCCCAGTTTTTCTTGATAGCCCCAAGTCTACCTCCCCCAAGCAGAAGCCAGCTCTGTACAAATGCAGATATAAGCCATCAGGAAGGTTGAAGCTAGGAGATTAAGAAGACAAAGACACCTAAAATCTGCATACCTCACCCAAACTCTAGGAGTCATTAGCCCCAGCACCAGGGAAGCAGGATATGACCTTTGGGACATAATAGGATTAACCCATCACCATCAGAATACCAGAAAAGCACACTCAGACTCAGGTCAAAGTTCATGCCAAGGAACAGGAAACAACACCAAACAAAAGGCTCCAGAGGGTATAAAAACCCACTCCTTACATGTGCTCAGCCCTTTTTCCTCTTTTTTCTGCCAGAGTCAACTTTCTATCTGGCTCTCTTCTTCAATAAACTGCAACCTTCTTTCTAAAGCAGTCACCATGTTGTTTATCCTCGGCTTGGACTGAACCATGAAGAAGACTTTTCCTTCCAACAGGATGATTACAGCTCCCAATCTGAATATTCTATGGAAGACCTGCCGTTTGCAGATAGTTCTCCACTTACGACCGTCATTGAGCAATTGTTCAAAACCATGGAGGACCTCCCAAAAAGGTAGTTATGTCCCAGTTTCAAACGTCTATGGAGATTCTCGGTCATTCAAGTCACAGTTGGCCCAAAGGTGCTTTTCAAGAGGCAACTGGACTTTCTTTGTTTTTCCTTGAAGATATTTTGCCTCTCCTCCAAGAAGCTTCTTCAGTTCTGACTGATGAGTTCTTCTTATCTTCTTGGACAAGAAGCAAAACTTCTTTAAGAAGAGACTGAACAGCCATTTGTCTGAAATGGTAGGGTTTCCTGCCTGAGCAGGGGGTTGGACTAGATGACCTCCAAGATCCCTTCCAACATCATCATCATCATCATCATCATCATCATCATCATCATTATTATTATTATTATTATTATTATTACCTTTAAGGAAAAGCAAAGAAACTCCAATTGCCTCTTGAAAAAGCATCTTTGAGACCCCAGTTTTAAAATTTCAAACATTTGTGCCACGGTTTTTATGTCTCCATGCCTACAGTGGGACTAGAACTCATAGTCTCCAGGTGATTGGCCCAAGGTCACTCAGCCACCTTTCATGCCTAAGGTGGTGCTAGAATTCACCATCTCCTGGGTTCTAGTCTGGTGCCTTGACCATTAGACTAGGCCAGGGGTAGGCAGCCTTGGCTCTTTTATGACTCATGGACTTCAACTCCCAGAATTCCTGAGCCAGAATGGCTCAGCTTGGAAACCTCTCCCTTTCCCCTCAGCATGGCTGGCTCAGGAATTCTGGGAGTTGAAGTCCACGAGTCATAAAAGGCCAAGTTTGAAGACCCCTGCTCTTAATCTTCATCCTAGAACAGAGGTAGGCAACCTTGGCTCTTTTATGACTCGTGGACTTCAACTCCCAGAATTCCTGAGCCAGAATGGCTCAGCTTGGAAACCTTTCCTTTTCCCCTCAGCATGGCTGGCTGAGGAATTCTGGGAATTGAAGTCCACAAGTCATAAAAGAACCAAGGTTGCCTACCCCTGGACTTAGACCAAACTATTTCTCAATAAATGAAATCTTGCCAATCCCCAAATATGCAAAGGTTTTCCCAACCCTCTTAACACATAGATGCAAAAATACTGACATTTTCCCCATACAATAGCTTCAGAAAGCATGCACTTTACTTTCAATAGAATTTCATTTCCCCCCAGAGTTTTTGAAATGATTTCAGTGCCAGGGGTCTTATGTTTGAACTCTTCATGAAGGAACTGAAGCCCTGCCAATCTGCATTCAATACCCTCTATTGTTTTGCAGCTAATGGCTTTGCAGTAATTTGCAAATCATTTTTATACAAAAGCAAAGTCCCAACTCTCTTCAACTAGAACTGCAACGAAATCCCTTTCATGCATTTTTATTTTTAAGTCATCTTATCTTGCCACTGTTCATAAGAAAAGAAGTAATGTTTCACGCCTTAAGTTTTTATTCTCTGTACTACAGACCAGGGATCTCCAAACTCAGTGAGCTTACGACTTGTGGACTTCAACTCCCAGAATTCTTCAGCCAGCAGTGCTGGCTGGGGAATTCTGGGAATTGAAGTCCACAAATTTTAAAGTCACCAAGTTTTTTGGAGACCCCCTGCTACAGATACTACTACAATACCTACAATTTTGGATTTCTTTAAATCAGAGATTCCCCAACCCCCGGTCTGTGGACCAGCAGCGGTCCGCGACATGCTAGGCCATGCAAACAAGCAAAGGGCCATCCGCAGGATGCCAGCAACACAAAAAACCACACGCCATCTTGTCCAAGGGAAAACCTCTCTCCATGGAACTGCTCCCTGGTGGCCAAAATGTTGGGGGCCACAGCTTTAAGTTAAAACCTTATTTATTTTTTTACTGAATTTCTATGCCACCTATCTCACTAATACTATGAAGTCCGCAATTTACAACAGTTCATGTAGTAGTAGTAGTAGTAGTAGTAGTAGTAGTAGTAGTAGTAGTAGTAGTAATAATAATAATAATAAAGTTGGAAGGGACCTTGGAGATCATCTAGTCCAGGGGTATCAAACTGCCAGCCCTGTAGGCCGGACGCATCACGTGGAAGCCGCGCCCACCCCATTGCTGGCAATGGCAAAACCGTCCTGATACGTTGCGCGATGTCACATGACATCGCAAGTTTGGCATGACTGATCTAGTCCAACCCCCTGCTCAGGCAGGAAACCCTATACCATTTCAGACAAATGGCTGTCAGTCTCTTCTTGAAAACTTCCAGTGTTGGAGCATTCACAACTTCTGGAGGCAAGTTGTTCCACTGAGTTGGCTAATTTCTCAGGTAAGAACAGAACAGAACAGAACAGAATAACAGAGTTGGAAGGGATCTTGGAGGTCATCTAGTCTAACCCCCTGCTCAGGCAGGAAACCCTATACCATTTCAGACAAATAGTTGTCCAATCTCTTCTTAAAAACATCCAGTATTGAAGCACCCACAACTTCTGGAGGCAGGTTGTTCCATTGATTAATTGTTATAACTGTCAGGAAGTTTCTCCTTAATTCCAGGTTGCTTCTCTCCTTGATTAATTTCCATCGGTTGCTTCTTATCCTGCCTTCAGGTGCTTTGGAGAATAGCTTGACTCCCTCTTCTTTGGGGCAGCCCCTGAGATATTGGAAGACTGCTATCATGTCACCCCTCCTCCTTCTCTTCATTAAACTAGACCAGGGGTAGGCAACCTTGTCTCTTTTATGACTCGTGGACTTCAACTCCCAGAATTCCTGAGCGAGCCATGCTGAGGGGAAAGGGAGAGGTTTCCAAGCTGAGCTATGCTGGCTCAGGAATTCTGGGAGTTGAAGTCCACGAGTCATAAAAGAGCCAAGGTTGCCCACCCCTGAACTACACATACCGAATTCCAGCAACCGTTCCGTATATATGTTTTAGCCTCCAGTTCCGATTATCTTTGTTGCTCTTCTCTGCACTCTTTCTAGTGACCGTTTGAATTTACAATGGCGCTGAAAAAAGTGACTTATGACCATAATATAGCTATCATGGTTCTGACAGATGAAACTCTTCAAAGAACTTCATTATTTCCCTTAAAGAATCTTTATTAGAGAAGCATAGCTTCGGCACTAACATAATTGAAAACTGGATTCCCCTCCCCTGAGCACATAGTATCAAAGCACAATTCCTTCCTCCAATTAACTGTCATAAATCACATTCTCCACTGTAGGCTTTCCCTCCAGTTCTCCAGCCCAGCCAATTCTTATCATCTCTTATTTAAATAACCTTGGTTCACACACTAGGTCCAGTATTGTTATGTCTAGCTAAACTCTCATGCACATTCCTCCCCCCAGCATCATCTAACTTTAACTCTAACTCTAGAAGTAAAACATAAGAAGAAAATGGTTGCATCTCTATTGTCAAAGCAAAAACATCCGATGTTAGCAGTCTTGACAACAGCCTATAAAGATACAGAGATTTATTTCTCTCTTTTAAACGGCACATTAACAGTGCGTGCGGGTGCGTTTTTATTGATCACATTTTTGAATCGCCTATCTCCCTCACAGAGGCAGTCTTCTTATATTTTATGTTATTTAAAATAAAAGGGTGTTTTCAAAAAACAGGAGATTGTCCCCAAATGAGCAGATAATTATTGTGATTGTACAATTACTGTGCAATATAACATTAATAAAAGATACCAAGCAAAGTATTTTAAGATGTTCTGGTGTTATTAAAAAAAGAAGTATAAATTCCTGAGCATCATGCTAAAGTCTCCACTACGTTATTGTTTATAAATGAATGAAGCAAAACAGTTTGGTTGAAATATATATATATTTGCAGCCAAATTGTTTATCTGTGCTGGATTGTAGTTCACAACCAAGTCAGTGCAGAACCAAAGAACTTTCTTCATATTGTTTTATGGGAAAAGGCTGGAAAATAATAATTTTACACTAAATTGAACTTACCTATTTACTTTGTTGGGATTCAACGCATGAAAATAAAAAGAGAAAATGCCTGAAGGGAGGACAAGAAGCAACGGATGGAAACTAATCAAGGAGAGAAGCAACCAAGAACTAAGGAGAAATTTCCTGACAGATAGAACAATTAACCAGTGGAACAACCTGCCTCCAGAAGCAGTGAATGCTCCAACACTGGAAGTTTTTCAGAAGAGACTGGACAGCCATTTGTCTGAAATGGTATAGGGTTTCCTGAGCAGGGGGTTGGACTAGATGACCTCCAAGGTCCTTTCCAGCTCTATTCTATTTTCTTCTAACCTATTCTCCAAAGCATCAGAGGAAAAAACAAGAAGCAACGGATGGAAACTAATGAAGGAGAGAAGCAACCTAGAACTAAGGAGAAACTTCCTGACAGTTAGAACAATTAACCAGTGGAACAACCTGCCTCCAGAAGTTGTGAATGCTCCAACACTGGAAGTTTTTAAGAAGAGATTAAGCCATTTGTCTGAAATGGTATAGGGTTTCCTCCCTCAGCAGAGGGTTGGACTAGATGACCTCCAAGATCCCTTCCAACTTTATTATTATTATAAGTGAATACTTAGAGTCTACTAGACGGGGTGACGTATTCAACTGCCAGCACACGACCCCTTAGATCCCACGCTCGCCAACGATCGACTCTGACCACAAATTGTTTTGTTTTGTTGTTGTGATGGCACCGTATGCTGTGCGTGGAGCATTGTCCAGCTTGTGAAGGATCCAGCGATAGTTTGGTGCTTTATTTCTTGAAATCTTATTGAACAAGGAATGATTGATAATCTCTTCCCTGAGCTAGGCCATATGTGGAAGTGAAGAGAACTCCAAAGGTTTACTAGCCCAATTTAACTGTCAACATAAATTACCCTTAAATTAATTAAGAACAAGGGGTTAGTTGTGCAATTCCATCTGCTAAATTGATTTAAAGATGTACTTTCCAAAGGAGGCATGAGGAGACTGTGTTATTCAGAGACATGATTCTCTGTTATTCAGATTTTAGCCCTGCTTTCTGATCTTCCCTTTACTAGTCTGGTGATTGTTATCCACAGTTTACAGGGTGGTCTATAAATGATCTTTTGAGTCCTCGAGTCAACGGTGAATGAATACAGCACATTCTGTAGTTCCAACAGCTCTTTATTTGAAGTATTTCTCTCTCTGTCACAGCTCTGAGGCTCGCAGGCCTCTCTGACTCCTTTAATATCATCCCTGGGCAAAAAGGTAACAATTAGGCGCGCTCCGCACCTCGCGCATGCGTGCAAAGCCAGCGCCAGCCAGTCTGGTCCCAGGCAGCTTGCAACTGCCCGGGACCATTGCAACGTCCCGAGCCTGCCTTTGCAGGCTCAGGACACAACACTTTCTCCTTCAAGTTTAGCCAACATCATTATCATCCCAGTTGGTCTCTCCAGTCCTCCAATTTCCAGAATAACTTTTGAAGGTGCAAACAAACGATCTTGGAATCCATAACGCAAGAGATAAAATGAGATAGGCTTCCTAAGCTGCATTCAGCACTATCAAAATCTTAGAAACGGCCTCTGACTTGAGCAATTTGCTCAAGATGATTGCAAGGAGCTTTATAGTCTGCTTCTAATATCGTTCCAGGCCAAAACACCCATTAAAGCAACGATGGGGCAACGGGATCAGCTCATAACAATAAGGACTGGAGTTTAAATACGCTCAGAATATTCATTCTACCACCTCCCGCCTATAATCTATTAGGGGCACCTCAGTGGAGGAGAAATTACATCACACGTTGCCTCTGAGCCTCTACGAAGCGCAGTTTCCAAAGATCTCAGGGAGATGGGGAGAGAATTGAATCACCAAAGTCCACCCGAACGGCGAAGAAGTGGAGAAAAACAATAAAATCATTGCGCTAATCCAAGCCCCAATGCTTCGTCTTTTGGAATGGATGAGCAGGGCTAAGCTGGGGGCAATCGACTAGGCAGATCCACAGGCTAAATGTGGCAAGCCAACCCCCCCAAAATCAGCAAAACCCCAAACAAACATTGAATGACCCCAGACATTGTCCCCCGCCAAACCAAGGTAGCTCAGCTGCTTCGTTTGGTAACGGAAAAGACAAAAGGCTACTCACCCGGACGATGTAGGAGACCCCGGGCCCTAAGACTCTCTCATCTGGATGCAGCCAACCTTGGACCGGTTTGCTGATGAAACTCCCTTTCCGGCTCCACTCCTCCCCAGAGGCTCGGGGCCCCGGGGCCCGAGGCGTCTTCCTGCCCCCGCCCGTCCCTCCTCTCAGCCTGCTGCAGGGTGTGGCACAGACCGGCTCGCAGGCACTGAGAACAGCGGCCAGGCCTGACCCCGAGGCCGAGGAGGGCACCGTGACAGCTCCGGCCTCGGCCAGGCCGCTGCTTTTGACCGATGCTGAGAGGTCTTTGCTGGCACTGGAGGGGCTGCGGCTGAGAAAACCGGACGGGCCAGAAAATTTCCATTGGGGCATCTTTGGGAGGAGGGTGCAAAAAGTGGTCACCACCTCCTGTTCCTCCCCCAGGGGAGAAGGGCCAGGGGGGTTCAGGGGGGCTGGGGAAGGGAGAGGGGTGGCTGCGGTGACCTTGCTGCTCATGGCTGCCTTCTCGGAGGGCGTCAGCCAGTCCTTCCGAAAAGGATCATACTTGGATTCTGTCTGCTGTGGACGGTCTGGCTAAGTGGTTTTAGAGTGCTCGGATGACTCCTCTGCCCGGCTCGCCTATCAGCCCTGCCACAGCACACATCAGCCCCCCCCCTTTCTCCCAAGCTTAGAAACAGCCTCCATCACCCACCCCCATCCCCTTGGGAAGATCAGTTCACACTATGATGTAATGGCACTGTGGTTTCTCTCCCCCCCCCCCCTCCGCTTGACCAACTGCTGCACACTCGGAGGAACAAACGCTGGAGATGCTTCTTCTTCTCTCGGGGCCGGGGTGGGTGGCTGCCCATCTCCTTTCAGTGATAGTGTGGAAGGGGGGGGGTACAGGCAAGGGGAGGGGGAAATGCTATTTTGGTTTCAAGGAAACATTATGAGGGAGGGAGGGAGGGAGGGAGGGAGGGAGGGAGGGAGGGAGGGAGGGAGGGAGGGAGGGAAGAAAAAAGGAAAGATGGATGGACGGATGGATGGATGGATTGATGGAAGCAGGGAATGAAGGAAAGAAAGAAAGGAGGGAGGGAGGGAGGGGGAGAAGAAGGAAGGAAGGAAGGAAGGAAGGAAGGAAGGAAGGAAGGAAGGAAGGAAGGAAGGAAGGAAGGAAGGAAGGAAGGAAGGAGGGCGGGAAGGAGGGAGGGAGGGAAATAAAGATGGGGAGGGAAGGGGAATGGAAGGAAAGAAGGAAAGGATGGAAGGAGGAAAAGAAGAAAGGAAAGAAAAGTGGGAGGAAGGAAAGGGAAGGAAGGAGGGAGGGGGAGGAAGGAAAGAAAGATGGGAAGGGAGAAGGAAGAAAAGAAGGAAAGGACAGAGGGAGGGAAGAAGGAAGGAAGAAAGGAAAGATGGAAGGAAGGAAGGAAAGAAGGGAGGGAGGGAAGGAAGGAAATTCCAACTGATTGAGTATTGCGATTTAATTCATTTTTCTGCTGCTTTCACTCACTCTGGCTTCCCAGGAGCTTTACAAGCCAGGCTGACATTTACAAAAACATGCTCAGAGAAGGAAATCTAATAAGAAATAAAAGGCTAAAGCCAAATTTAGATGAGAACCAAATTAAGCCATGTTCATCTGAAGGATTTCAGCTGTCAAGACCTGTTGCACACCTGGCAACCGCATTCAGAAAGCAACAAAGCCAGGAGCTTTCCTATTCCCTTGGGGAGCCTCCAGTTAGGACATGCCACAAGCAATCTTTGCAATCTCAGCAGACCGCCCCTCCATGTGACCCCCTTTCCTTCCCCACAGCCACTCTAAGACATGTAAACTTCAACTCCCAGAATTCCTCAGGCAAGTAGCCCTATTCTTCCTTCCTTCCTTCCTTCCTTCCTTCCTTCCTTCCTTCCTTCCTTCCCTCTTAAAGCAGGGGTCCTCAAACTTGGCCACTTTAAGACTTGTGGACTTCAACTCCCAGAATTCCTCAGGCAGGCAGCCCTGTCCTTCCTTCCTTCCTTCCTTCCTTCCTTCCTTCCTTCCTTCCTTCCTTCCTTCCTTCCTTCCTCCCTCTTAAAGCAGGTTCCTCAAACTTGGCCACTTTAAGACTTGTGGACTTCAACTCCCAGGCTGGCTGGGGAATTCTGGGAGTTGAAGTCCACAAGTCTTAAAGTGGCCAGATTTGAGGGCTTCTGTCTTAAAGTTTGCTTAAAACCAAAATAGGGGAATTCTGGGAGTTGAAGTCAACATCTTCAACATCTTCATCAATGACTTGGATGAAGGGATAGATGGGGAACTCATCAAATTTGCAGACGACACCAAGCTGGCAGGAATAGCCAACACTCCAGAAGACAGGCTTCAGATACAGAAGGATCTGGACAAACTTGAACACTGGGCACTAACTAACAAAATGAAATTCAATGGTGAAAAAAGCAAGGTTCTACATTTAGGCAAGAAAACCAAATGCACAAGTACAGCATAGGTGGCACCATGCTCAATAGTAGTAACTGTGAGAGGGACCTCGGAGTCCTAGTAGACAATCACCTAAATATGAGCCAGCAGTGTGCTGCAGCTGCAAAAAGGCCAACACAGTGCTAGGCTGCATTAACAGAGGGATAGAATCAAGATCACGTGAAGTATTAATACCACTCTTTAATGCCTTGGTAAGGCCACACTTGGAATACTGCATCCAGTTTTGGTCACCACGATGTCAAAAAGATGTTGAGACTCTAGAAAGAGTACAGAGAAGAGCAACAAAGATGATTAGGGGACTGGAGGCTAAAACATATAAGGAACGATTGCTAGAATTGGGTATGTCTAGTTTAACGAAGAGAAGGATAAGGGGGGACATGATAGCAGTGTTCCAATATCTCAGGGGCTGCCATAAAGAAGAGGGAATTAAGCTATTTTCCAAAGCACCTGAAGGCAGGACAAGAAGCAACGGGTGGAAACTAATCAAGGAGAGAAGCAACCTAGAACTAAGGAGAAACTTCCTGACAGTGAGAACAATTAATCAGTGGAACAGCTTGCCTCCAGAAGCAGTAAATGCTCCAACACTGGAAGTTTTTAAGAATAGACTGGACAGCCATTTGTCCGAAATGGTGTAGGGTTTCCTGCCCGAGCAGGGGGTTGGACTAGATGACCTCCAAGGTCCCTTCCAACTTTACTATTATTATTATTATTAAGTCCACATGTCTTAAAGACGCCAAGTTTGGCGACCCCTGCTTTAAGGCATCTGCTGAGACCTTCATTCAACAGTGGCACTGGGAAACCATCATTTTCTTAGGTTCCTGGAACTCACGATGCGTGTGACCATCATTGGTGTCCCCAGGAATCCGCATAGCTGGGGCTGCTTCATTGGTGTCACCTTCAAACTCATTTTAGCAGCAACTGGGTAGCAGAAACAAACTTCATCAAGTAGGCCTACTTGAATAATAATAATACGGTATTTAATTTATATACAGGTAGTCCTTGACTTACAACCTGATATAACTTCATTTCGAAGTTACAACAGCCTCGGAAAAAGTGACTTGCAGCCACTACACCACCGCAATTTGGCACTTGGCAACCACTTACATTTATGACAATAGCAGCGTCTTGTAGTCACATGATCAGAATTTGCGGCCTTCCCAGCCAGCTTTCGACAAGCAAAGGCAATTGGGGAAGCTACATTTAGTTACCAACCGCTCACTTAATGGCGCAGTAAAAGTGGTCACAAAATTAGGCCTGTCCCTAGGATGTCTTGCTTTAAAACTGCACTGGTTTATGATGGAAAATTGTAGTCGTAAGTTGAGGATTACCTGTCAAGAGCCAGAAATCAGGAGATTCAGGCTGTTCAAATGAATATATATAGGTTTATTGCCAGCTTAAGCTCTCTACAAGAATCTGAACTACAAACAATCAAAGCAAATTGGTGGTAGATGAGGAATACGGACCCAGATCTCCTGTGGGCGTGAAGAGAATTGAGACTGATGACATACTTGACCCCTCCCTCAGTCTCAGTCTCGTCATCCCCTACACAACCTATACTGGCGGACTCCCAGTGATTCTAGGTCAGTGATGGCGAACCTTTTAGAGACCGAGTGCCCAAAACCTGGCCCTGCCCCCGCTCCACCCCCTGCCCCACCCCGTTGTGCCCCCATCCCCCGCCCCGCCTGCCCGCAGGGCCACTCACCGCCTCCAGGGCCCACCGCAGATCGCCCAGGCAGCCCAGCAGCGCCATGGTGGCCACGCCCTCTCCCCGCGCCCTGCAGCATCAACTGTGCGCGATGGGACGTGAGGGCAGAGACTTGTCTACACTGCCTGGCTGCCATATTCTTGGCTGCACTGCTCCGCGTGGGCCACGCTGAGGGGCGACTCTCCTTCAGGGGGCCTGCTGGAGAGGAGGGGGTCGTGGGGGGAGGCAAGGCTGGGGCAACGGCATGTGTGCCCACAGAGAGGGCTCCGAGTGCCGCCTCTGGTACCTGTGCCATAAGTTCACCACCACTGTTCTAGGTGATTTACAATTGTTAAAACATTTAAAAATAAAGGATAATAGAAAAAAACCCTGCAAAACAGAGAGAAGAACAGGATGGGGGGGGGGGAAATAAACCCAGAAGGGAGGGAGGGAGGAAGGAAGGAAGGAAATGGGAAGGGAGAGGAAGGAGTGAATGAGTGAGTGAAGGGAGAGGGAGGAGGGAAGGAGGAAGGAAATGGGGAGGGAGAGAGGGAGGGAGGGCGGAAGGAAATGGGAAGGGAGAGGGAGGAGGGAGGAAGAGAGGGAAGAAGGAAGGAAGGAAGGAAGGAAGGAAGGAAGGAAGGAAGGAAGGAAGGAAATGAGAAGGAAGATGGAGGAATGAGGAAGGAAGGAAAGGGAGGGAGGGAGGGAGGGAGGAAATGGGAAGGGAGAGGAAGGAGTGAGGGAGTGAGTGAAGGGAGAGGGAGGAGTGAGGGAGGGAGGAAGGAAGGAAATGGGAAGGGAGAGGGAGGAGGAGGGAGAGAGGGAAGAAGGAAGGAAGGAAGGAAGGAAGGAAGGAAGGAAGGAAGGAAGGAAGGAAGGAAGGAAGGAAGGAAGGAAGGAAGGAAAGAGTGTCAGTTCTCTTCTCCAGACTTTCTAAAGCAGCCTCACCATCTGTTCCTATCCATCTCCTTGGGGACATGAGATATGATACTTGGTAATGAGATCGTGTTTCCCCTGTTAATTGGTAACTGCGAAGCCATTCTAAGCCCTCCGCTTTGGAAGCCGGCTTATCCTTCGGTCACACCTTGCCTTGTGCACAGGGATGACATAATTAGTGTGAAAAGACTCAGCTTCTGTTAGCCCACTTGGACACTTCTCCACTGGAAGTGTGTTCATTAAAAGAGATGGGGACAAGAATTTGGAAAGGCTTCACTAACTCCTCCAAACTCTTCTTCCTAACAGGCTCTGATTATATTTGGGGGAGTGAAGATCCCGTAACATTGTGAGAGGCCACTTGCTTGAAGGTCAAGCAACTGGAAAGCAACACATTCAAATTTCAGATTCAGAATAGAACTGGAAGGGACTTGGAGGTCTTCTAGCCCAACCCCCTGCTCAAGCAGGAGACCCTGTGCAATTTGAGACAAATGGCTGTCCAGTCTCTTCTTAAAAGCCTCCAATGATTGAACACCTACGACTTCTGGAGGCAAGCTGTTCCACTGGTTAATTGTCCTCGCTGTTAGGAAGTTTTCCCTTTATTCCAGGTTGCTCCTCTCCTTGATTATTTTCCATCCCTTGTTTTTTGTCTCGCCCTCAGGTGCTTTGGAAAATAGCGTTGAAGGGAAAGTCTTCATCAGGGTTCAGTCCAAGCCGGGAATAAACAACATGGCGACTATTTTAGAAAGAAGGTTGCATTTATTGAAGAAGGGAGCCAGACAGAAAGATGACTCTGGAAGAAAAGAGCACATGTAGGGAGTGGGTTTTTATACCCTCTGGGGCTCTTGAGGTTGTTTCCTGTTCCTGTTTGAGGCTTTATATTTCCTATATCATGTATTTTGACCTGTGTCCCTTTGTGGTCTGTGGGTTAATCCTATTATGTCCCCTCTTACAGTTTGGGTGGGGTATGTAGATTTTAGGTGTCTTCTTAATCTTCTAGCTGGGGACCGCCAACCTTCCTGGATGGTTTACATCTGCATTTCTACATTTCTGCTTGGGGGAGGGAGACTCGGGGCTATTAAGAAAACTGGGCATGCTTTTCTGCCTCTTTAAGATCCTTTGAGGAAATATATTTTTCTTCCCTTTTAATATTTCCTTCTCTTGGGGGGGGGGGAGCTGACTTCCCACAATAGGTTGACCCAGTGGTTGGATTCAAATATGAACAACCGGTTCTCTGTGTGGATGCCGCTTCTGAAAATCCATTTTGTGCCTGGGCAACAAAAAAATAGCTACCGGTTCTGCCAAAGTGGTGTAAACTGGCTGAATCCCACCACTGCCCCTCCCCTGAGGTCCAGATTGTGTGACCCTGTGGTTCTTTTGTCAAGCATGAAAGATTGGCTGTTTCCCTAAGATTTGGGCCTGGGAAGTTAAGTGGATCCCAGCTGGTTGATTGGTGTGTTTAGATCCAGCCTTCAGATCAGAAACGGAATGATTTTAGTCACTGTATATAAATTATACTAGCTGTTCTGTACCTTTATTTTATATTTTATCCCTGTTTGGCTTCAGCCCTTCGGGCACTATCTGTAGTCCCCACAAGCGAGGGAGGCAGCCACATTTAAATATTTATATTTAAATAAATAAACTTGCGGTCTTTTGTTTGTTTGTGTGTCTCAGCCTTAGCCAGTTAATGCATAAATCATTTTTAAAGCTGCCAAGGCAAATGGGAATACAGAAAGTATAATTGCTTAAAGGGAGGTGCATTTTCTATGCCATAAAACACAAACACAAATACAGTCCAGCAACGAGGAGAACAAAAATTAACAAAGAAACAAGTTGCAGACCTCTTAAGATTGCTTGAATCAACAGATTCCTCATTTTGCAAAGGCACAGATACAAATCTGACAGAGAAAAAACAAACAAATCACGTAACCTGGTTTTCATGCCTATCTAAATAAACACAACTGAAAAGAATATTACTATTATTTACCTTGTGCTTAAGCACAAAACAGAAAAAAGGAAGTATCAGCTTAATTTCACTATACAACAATGTTAAGAAGACACATTAAAAACTGTGGCAGCTGTTACCCCTAAGGGAATAGAGAAATCCCAAAGAGGTAACTGTATATGACAAAAAAGATAAATGTTGTAGATAAATTAGACCATGCAAAGCATACTAATAATATATGTTGCGGTTTTGTGATGTTCTTGTTGTGGGAATTACGAATTTTTGTTCGCAGTCAAAATACACAGTGATGTGGATAAGGATTGATTGTTGTTGTTAGTTGCGAAGTCGTGTCTGCCCCATCGCGATCCCATGGACAACATTCCTCCAGGTCTTCCTGTCCTCTACCATCTTCTGGAGTCCATTTAAGCTCACGCCTACTGCTTCAGTGACTCCATCCAGCCATTTCATTCTCTGTCGTCTCCTTCTTCTCTTGCCCTCAATCTTTCCCAGCATCAGGTTCTTCTCCGGTGAGTCCTTCCTTCTCATTAGGTGGCCAAAGTACTTGAGTTTCAGCTTCAGGATCTGGTCTTCTAAAGAACAGTTGGGGTTGATCTCTTCTAGGACTGACCGGTTTGAACGCCTTGCAGTCCAGGGGACTCGCAGGAGTCTTCCCCAGAAATGTTGATTAACTAAAATGTGTTGTATGAATTCTATGCTATGCTTAATTTATACAACTGAAGCATCAAAGAAGTGGTTGCAATCAATAAATCAAGTAAAATTAAATAGTACAGTACTGTATAAATGCCAGAGAAGCATTGCCATCAGGACCACAGTCCCCAATCAAAAGATAACAACAACAACAATAATAATAACATTAATACTAACAGAAACACCAATATGTCTTATTTACCATTAGAATTCATTCTAATGCCTCATTAAAACAGGAGCGTTCTGTCTTTCAAATTATTCGTTATTAATTTCCAGTTGCTCAAATACGCCCAGAAAAGAAAAAAAGAAAAACTTTTAAACATAGATAACTTTCCAAATTCAATTTTGATAATGGTTAGTAGAAAAGAATGATCTTTCCCTCATGATTATAGCGTAAGCTTGTAATCGGATGCAAAGAAAATCAAAAGCTTCTATTTCTTTTTACTCTTTCTTTCTGCATTTTTTTTCTTTTTTTCTTATTTTTTATTTTATTTTACTGTACTTGTATTCTGCTTTTATTATTTTTACAAATCACTCGAGACAGCGAGGATATCCCCCACACCTTCCTCCTCCTATTTTCCTCACAACAACGACCTTGTGAGGTAGGCTGGGCTGAGAGAGGGCTTGGTCCATAGCCACCCAACCGGCTTCCGTGCATAAAGCAGGACTAGAACTCGCCAGTTCCTGGTGATTGGCCCATAGCCACCCAACTGGCTTTCGTGCATAAGGCGGGACTAGAACACACAGTCACCTGGTGATTGCTACAAAGTCACCCAGTTGGCTTTCAAGTCTAAGGCGGAACTAGAACTCACAGTCACCTGGTGATTGCTACAAAGTCACCCAGCCAGCTTCCGTGGCAGGGGTGGAATTAGAGTTCACAGTTTCCTTTCTTTCTTTCTTTCTTACTTTCTTTCTTTCTTTCTTTCTTTCTTTCTTTCTTTCTTTCTTTCTTTCTTTCTTTCTTTCTTTCTTTCTTTCTTTCTTTCTCTCTTCTCCTGCTTTTGCTAATTTGCATTAGTTTTTATGCTTTTTGTAAAAAAATAATTAAAATAATTAATAATTAGGAATTAATAAGGAATATTTTTTAAAAAATTAAAAAAACACACCAGAAGACTCCTCCTTTCCGCAGCCCTACCACTCAGGAGCATCCGCGACAAATGGCATGAGGTATTCAGAGTGACGGACCCCAAAAGAGTAAGACGGCCCCCCTGTCTTGTGAATGCTCACTTTTTCTGGGCTGTGGGCCCCCGGCCCGGGTGTCTGGAAGGCTCTTGGGGGTTTTTGGAGCCTCTTCAGCATGGAGAATGCTGGGGGGCGGCAGAAGCAGAGGGCAGACGCCTGGGAGTTGTAGCTTGCTGGGCCTGGCGTCTGGCAAGGTCCCTTGGAAGCGCTGCTTTGAGCGTTCTTGCCGGAGGTAGCACGGGTGGGCTTGGAGGGTCCGCTGGGAATCCGTGCTCTGAGCAATGAGGGGAGGGTGTAGCTGTTGGGAGCAGGAACAGGATCCACTGGACGGGACTTGGTGCGGGCACCTATGGAGAAGGAGGGTGCCCGCTGCTGAAGGCCAGATCCTGGCTTCTCTGGACTGTATGCACCCGGTCCGGGGGTTTGAGGCAGAGCTGGAGAAGGTGCAAAGATGAATATAGAGTTTAGAGGCTTTTTGTAATGGGGGGGGTGGGAAGAGGAGAGGGAGCTGGCCTTAAGAACCAGGTGTTATGGTTCCGGCTAATGAAACACTTCAAAGAACTTCCAGGCATTGATTTTCCTAAAAGTCTTTTATTGTTACAAAATGTCAGCACAGGCACAACGGAGGCTTTATCCAGTGTTTCTCAACCTTGACAATTTTAAGGCATGTGGACTTCAACTCCCAGAATTCCACAGAATTCTGGGAATTGAAGTCCACATGCCTTAAAATTGTCAAGGTTGAGAAACACTGCAGTTTATGCTAAGATCTAAGTTCTCTTCCTCTGAGCAGTTAAATTATCAGCATGTTCCCTCCCTAAATTAGCTGTCATGTATCACATTATCCAATTAGTGTGAAAGTCAAAGGTTTCCTTCCTCTTTCTTTCCCCCTGGCTTTGCCCCCACCCCCTTCTGCTCTGTATTAACCTCAAAAATACCAGTTCTGCATATTGTCAAAGCAAGAATATACAATATTTGCAGCCTCGACACCAGGAGCAAAGCAATGAACCACTAGGGCGGCGCGTTCCTCCAGCTTGGTGATTTTAAGATGTGTCTGGACTTCAATTCCTGCCTGCCTCTCTCTTTCTCTCTCTCCCCCCTGCCTGCTTCCTTCCTTCTTTCCTTTCCTCCTATTTCCTTTCCTCCCTCTCTCCCTCCCTTCTTCCTTTCTTCCTCTCTCTCTCTCTCCCTCCTTTCTCTCTCTCTCCCTTCTCTTTCTTTGTCTCCTTCCTTCTTTCCTCACTCCCTTCTTTCTTTTCTCCCTCCTTTCTTCCTCCCTCTCCCTCCTACTTTACTCCTTCCTCCTTCCTTTCTTCCCTCCCTCCTGCTTCCTTCCTCCTTCCTTTCTTCTTCTCTCTCTCCCTCCCTCTGTCCCTCCTCCCTTCCTCTATCTCTCCTTCCTTCCTCCCTCCCTCTCCCTCCTACTGTCCTCCCTCCTCCTTCCTTTCTTCCCTCCCTCCTCCTTCCTTCCTCCTTCTTTTCTTCTTCTCTCTCCCTCCCTCTTTCCCTCCTTCCTTCCTCTATCTCTCCTTCCTTTCTTCCTCCCTCTCCTACTTTCCTCTCTCCTCCTTCTTTTCTTCCCTCCCTCCTCCTTCCTTCCAACTTGCTTTCTTCTTCCTCTCTCTCTCTCCCTCTTTCCCTCCTTCCTTCCTCTATCTCTGCTTCCTTCCTCCCTCCCTCCCTCATTCTTTCCTC
Source organism: Crotalus tigris (assembly GCF_016545835.1). Classification (NCBI taxonomy): domain Eukaryota; kingdom Metazoa; phylum Chordata; class Lepidosauria; order Squamata; family Viperidae; genus Crotalus; species Crotalus tigris. The sequence goes on from NW_024099557.1 coordinate 1,358,061, forward strand.
CCTTCCCTCCTTCCCATTCCTACTGCCTTTATTGCTTGGCGCTTACCTGGAGGTTTTGCTCGTCCCAGCATGGAGTAAGAAGGACCCTTTATCCTGCCGAAGCGTGTGTGCTCGGGGGACACATAGTAACAGGGTCCAGGACTTGCATCGTGGCCTGAGAAGAAAGGGGGAAAAGAAAGAGAGAGATCTTCGGATCTAAGGTTAGTGCTTCAGTTTATTCTGGCATTTGGCTGGGGAATTCTGGGAGTTGGGTTGTATCTCTCATTTGTTATCTTTACAAATCAGTCAAGGTAACAAGCATATCCAACACACTTTCCAAACAACAATAACAATAAGAGCCGAGGTGGCGCAGCAGTTAGAGTGCAGTACTGCAGGCCACTTTAGCTGACTGTGTTCAGCAGGTCAGCGGTTCAAATCTCACCGGCTCAAGGTTGACTCAGCCTTCCATCCTTCCGGGGTAGGTAAAATGAGGACCCAGATTGTTGGGGGCAATGTAAAGATATATATATATATTATATATATATATATATATATATATATATATATATATATATATATATGTTTTCTGAGGTTTTCGCGGGTGTTTGTATGTAGGTCTTTGGTTGTTCGGGTTTTCTCCCGCGTAAAATTGGAAGTGTCTTGGCGACGTTTCGACGAAGTCCCATTCGTCATCTTCAGGCTGGTGTTTTCAGCTTCGTGCTTCGAGCAGCAATGTGTGGTCTTAGCTGTTTCTTCCTTTTAACTGCCAGTGGGGGTATGAACTGATTGGGTGGGAGCTTGGCTGTGTTCTGATTGGGTGGAGGTGTGTTCTGATTGGTTAGGGGCTTGGCTGTGCTCTGATTGGCTGGGGGGTTGGCTGTGCTCTGATTGGCTGGGGGATTGTGCTCTGATTGGCTGGGGGAGTGTTCTGTTTGGTTGTGCTCAGGTTAGTCTGAGTTGCAGAGGGGTTTAAGATTTTGGGCTGCCTTGCTATTTTTTGGCTTCGCGTTTGTGGTCGTGCCTCATTTTCATGGAGGGTGTCAGTTTGCTTCGTGTATGGATTGGAGGGCTTTAAAGTGGCTAATGATGCAGCTCTGGTCTGGCTTCTGGTTTGTGGTCGTGCCTCATCATCGGTGTGGCTTTGGGTTTGCGTTTTGCGTGGATGTGTGGTGGTGACATCCTGTGTGGTTTTTGTGAGTGTGGGTCTGGTATCATTTTTTGTATTAGGGAGTCGTTTGTCAATAAGGGCGGGTTTCCAAATGGCTGGTAGGCGGGAGGTATCATCTCGCTTGTTCATGCTGTGTGGGCGTTTTTCTATCTCGATGGCTTCTCTGATTATTCTGTTATTAAAATGTTCACTTTTGGCAATGGTTCTGGTATTTTTAAAGTCAATTTCATGTCCTGTGGCTTTAAGGTGTTGGACCAGGGAAGATGTTGGTTCCTCTTTTTTGACTGAGTTCTTATGTTCTTCAATGCGTGCACTTATTCTTCTGTTGGTTTGTCCGATGTATGTGGTGGGACAAGTGGTGCATGGGATTTCGTATACTCCTTGATTTTCTAATTCAATTTTATCTTTGGGGTTTCTAAGGATGGTGGATATTTTTTTTGTTTGTGCAGAATGCTGTTTTGATGTTGTGTTTATGGAGGATCTTACTGATTCTGTCTGTGGTGCCTTTTATGTATGGGAGGAGGGCTTTGCCGTTTTCTTGTTCTTCGTCTTGGATTTTAGTGGGGGTTTCTTTTTGGATTAGGTTTGTAATCTTATTTCTTTGGAATCCATTGGATGTTAGTACATTGGTGAGAGTGTGTAGTTCAGTTTTTAGGTGTTGTTCGTCAGCTAAGCGTTTTGTTCTGGAGATGAGTGTCTTGGCTACAGAGTTGATCTGTGCTGGGTGGTGGTGTGAGAGAGCGTGCAGATAGCGGTTTGTGTGTGTTTTCTTCTGGTAGATGGTGTGTCCTAGGGAGCCATTGGATTTCTTGTAGACTAAGACATCCAGGAAGGGAAGTTGGTTGTTAGCTTCTGTTTCCATGGTGAACTGTATTTTGGGGTGTAGGCTGTTGAGGTGTGTGAGGAAGTTGTCCAGTTTTTCTTTCCCATGTGGCCAGATTATGAAGGTGTCGTCTACGTATCTGAGCCAGAGTTTGGGTTTGTGATCCGATTTTTCTAGAGCTTGGGTTTCAAAGTGTTCCATGTAGAGGTTTGCAATGACAGGTGAGAGGGGTGATCCCATGGGTGCTCCTTCTGTTAGATCTGACCAACCACTGCCTATCCAACACATACTTCATCTATAATGGACAAAAATACAAACAAACAGAAGGAGCATACATAAAAGGCACCACAGACAGAATCAGTAAGATCCTCCATAAACACAACATCAAAACAGCATTCTGCACAAACAGAAAAATATCCACCATCCTTAGAAACCCCAAAGATAAAATTGAATTAGAAAATCAAGGAGTATACGAAATCCCATGCACCACTTGTCCCACCACATACATCGGACAAACCAACAGAAGAATAAGTGCACGCATTGAAGAACATAAGAACTCAGTCAAAAAAGAGGAACCAACATCTTCCCTGGTCCAACACCTTAAAGCCACAGGACATGAAATTGACTTTAAAAATACCAGAACCATTGCCAAAAGTGAACATTTTAATAACAGAATAATCAGAGAAGCCATCGAGATAGAAAAACGCCCACACAGCATGAACAAGCGAGATGATACCTCCCGCCTACCAGCCATTTGGAAACCCGCCCTTATTGACAAACGACTCCCTAATACAAAAAATGATACCAGACCCACACTCACAAAAACCACACAGGATGTCACCACCACACATCCACGCAAAAAGCAAACCCAAAGCCACACCGATGATGAGGCACGACCACAAACCAGAAGCCAGACCAGAGCTGCATCATTAGCCACTTTAAAGCCCTCCAATCCATACACGAAGCAAACTGACACCCTCCATGAAAATGAGGCACGACCACAAACGCGAAGCCAAAAAATAGCAAGGCAGCCCAAAATCTTAAACCCCTCTGCAACTCAGACTAACCTGAGCACAACCAAACATAACACTCCCCCAGCCAATCAGAGCACAACCAACCCCCCAGCCAATCAGAGCACAGCCAACCCCCCAGCCAATCAGAGCACAGCCACGCCCCTAACCAATCAGAACACACCTCCACCCAATCAGAACACAGCCAAGCTCCCACCCAATCAGTTCATACCCCCACTGGCAGTTAAAAGGAAGAAACAGCTAAGACCACACATTGCTGCTCGAAGCACGAAGCTGAAAACACCAGCCTGAAGATGACGAATGGGACTTCGTCGAAACGTCGCCAAGACACTTCCAATTTTACGCGGGAGAAAACCCGAACAACCAAAGACCTACATATATATATATATATATATATATATATATATATATATATATATATATATTGCTTACTGGTGTACACCGCTTAGAGAGTGCTTGCACTTAAAGCGGTATATAAGCCTCATAAAATAAATAAATAAATAAATAACCCTATGAGATGGATTGTTTGAACTAAAGTGATTGAACATTGTAAAGTTGACAAGGTTGAGAAACTCTGGTCTATAAAGTCCAATATCAGGCACCCATCTGATATTGGACTTTAGACATGTCTGAAGTCTGCATCCAGTTTTGGTCACCACGATGTAAAAAAGATGCTGAGACTCTGGAAAGAGTGCAGAGAAGAGCAACAAAGATGATTAAGGGACTGGAGGCTAAAGCACATGAGGAACGGTTGCTGGAACTGGGTATGTCTAGTTTAATGAAGAGAAGGACGAGGGGGGGACATGATAACAGTGTTCCAATATCTCAGGGGCTGCCCCAAAGAAGAGGGAGTCAAGCTATTCTCCAAAGCTCCTGAAGGCAGGACAAGAAGCAACGGATGGAAACTAACCAAGGAGAGAAGCAACCTAGAACTAAGGAGAAACTTCCTGACAGTGAGAACAATTAACCAGTGGAACAACCTGCCTCCAGAAGCGGTGAATACTCCAACACTGGAAGTTTTTAAGAAGAGACTGGACAGCCATTTGTCTGAAATGGTTTAGGGTTTCCTGCCCGAGCAGGGTTGAACTAGAACAGAGGCCCTCAACCTTTGGGGCACCGGGGACCGGTTTCGTGGAGAGAGCTTTTTCCACAGACCGGAGAGTGTGTCGTTTTGTGTGCTGCCTGCATCCCATGGATGGTGCTTTACTTGTTTGTGTGGATCAGTTGCTGGCATACCGTAGCCCGGTGCCGGTCCAAGGACCAGGGTTTGGGGACCCCTGGACTAGAAGACCTCTAAGGTCCCTTCCAATTCTGTTATTATTATTAAGTCACCAGTTCATCTTTCCTAAGGTACTTCAGTGCAATAGCACAGGGATCCCCAACTCCGTGGATAGGCATCGGGCTGTGGCATCACATTTACGACCATTGCAGCATCCCCCATGGTAACAACAACAACAACAACAACAGAGTTGTAAGGGACCTTGGAGGTCTTCTAGTCCAGGGCTTTTCAACCTTTTCACCCATTGTACCACTTTTAGGATATGGCAACATCCGAGTACCACTAATCGCCTAGCAAGGTATCAAAAACTTGATGATCAAAAAAAAAAAAGGAAAAAAGTGATAAAGTACAGGTAGTCCTGGACTTACAACAGTTCGCTTAGTGACTGTTTGAAGTTACAATGGCACTGAAAAAAGGGCCCCCCAAGGCACAGCCAAGTAAGACACCTGCCTGCCCGCTCGGCGGCGCTCTTCCTCCTGTCCGAGGTTTTCATTGTTGTGAGCATTTCTGTTGAGGATTGGCAGCGGGGGTGGGGTATTGGTTTTTATTCCCCCCCTGTTTGCTGGGTGGTTGCAGCAGGTTTTGGTCACTTCACATGATCCTGGACACTGTGACCGTCATAAATATGAATCAGTTGCCAAGCATCTGAATGTAAATCATAAGACCCTGGTGATGCTGCAACATTCCAGCTTATCAGCGCTTCTTCTGGGCTCAGCAGAAGCACCAGGATCAGCGCCAAGCTCCAGCTGGAGCCTGGCGCTGATTCTGGCGCTTCCGCTGAGCCCTGATAGCCTCAAAGAAGCGCCAATCAGCTGGAGCCTGGCGCTGATCCTGGCACTTCCGCTGAGCCCTGACAGCCCTGCAGCTCCAGCCGTCTCTCGCTCAGGCTTATGCGGTGTTGCCACTGGTTCAGCTCATTCTCCTCCCTCACTAACACTTTTCTAGGATGGTCGTGTACCACCTGGCAGGTGCCAATGTACCACAGGTGGTACCCGTACCACTGGTTGAAAAACCCTGATCTAGTCCATTCCCCGGCTCAGGCAGGAAACCCTATACCATTTCGGACAAATGGCTGTCCAGTCTTTTCTCAAAAACTTCCAGTCTTGGAGCATTCACAGCTTCTGGAGGGAGATTCCAGCATGTGAACAAAATTCGGATGCTTGGCAACCGACTCATATTTACAACGGTTGCTGTGTCCGCGGGTCACGCGGTCCCCTTGTGCGACCTTCTGACAAGCAAAGTCAATAGGGAAAAAACAGATGAACTTAACAACCGTGCTGCTAACTTAACAACTGCAATTGTTAACTGTGGCAAGAAAGGTCGCAAACAGCCAAATTCACTTAACAAATGTTCCATTTAACAGCAGAAATTTGGGGCTCAGTGGTGGTTGTAAGTCGAGGACTATCTCTGTTTACGACGGTTGCAGAGTCCGGGGGACATGTGATTACCACTTGTGATCTTCTCAATCAACCTCCGACAAGCAACGACAATGGGAGAAGGAAGCTGAATTCATTTAATGATTCACTAAGGAACTATAGTGATTCACTATAGTTATTAAAAAGGTTATAAAGGTTATAAAATCAGGAGTGACTCACTTAACAATTACCTTGCTTAGCAATAGAAATTCTGGCCCCAATTTTGGTTGTAAGTTGAGGACTTCCTGTATCTGTCCCCATCTCCTATCAGATGCAGTTATGAACAATGGAAATTTTAGTGCAGGGGTCTCCAAACCTGGCTGGCTGGCTGGAGAATTCTGGGAGTTGAATCTACAAGCCTTAAAGTTGCCAAGTTTGGAGAACCTATTTTAGTGGAACTGTTATGCCCCGAGCCTTGCAAACGGCTTGGGCGTTTGCAGGCAGTCCCGGGCAGGTGCAAAGCTGCCCGGGACCAGACAGGCTGTCGCCAGTGCCGTGCGCATGCGCGGGTGCTGGCGCGGGAAAAGTAACACATTGACCCGGGAGTTGCCTATATAAGAGGCTGCGAGTGTTTGGGCGCGGCAGAAGCCATCTACTTGTAAGCTGAACGCAGAATAAAGAAAACTGAGAACTCCAACTGCTTCTCGTGTCTGCTTTTCGCCAAGGACTCAACACTGGCGACGAAGGTGGGATGCCTTACACCGCCTGGAAAGGAAGAAGTGTAAGCTTACCCAAGTGAGTCCTGAGCGGCGGAACGGCGTCGACTCGGCAGCTGCTATAGAATTGTATATTGTATATTCTTGCTTTGACAATATGCAGCTGCTCGCCAATCCAGTGCGCATTCGGGGGTAGGCTGGCTGATAGACCCGTCTCCTGAAGATGGCGAAAGTTGGAAGGCTTTCAGAGTTCGACGTCTCACATCCAGAGCGGTGGGAGTCCTACGTATCCAGGGTGGAGAACTACTTCAAGGCAAACCAAGTGAGGGAAGAGAGCTTGAAGGCTGCCACCCTGCTTTGTGTTTGCGGTCAAGACGCCTTCGAAATCGCAGAAAACCTTGCAGCACCTGTTCCAGTAGAGTCTGTCAGCTACGCAGATCTGAAGAAGCTACTGAAGGAGCACTTCCACCCCAAGATGTCCGTCATCGCATGGCACCACACCTTCGAGCAGAGGGATCAACGGTCCGGTGAGTCGGCCAAAGAATACATCGCCGCATTACGGAAGGCCGCCAAGCACTGCGAGTTCAAAGTCCTTGAAGAACGACTGAGGGACCGATTCGTGTGCGGGTTAAGGCATCGAGATCTACAACAGAGACTTTTCGCTAAAGAAGAATTGTCCTTCCAAGATGCCTTAAGAGAAGTCACCGCAGAAGAAGCAGCAGGCGGCGCTGTCAAGAACATGCGGCCGATCAGAAACAGTCCAGAGGTTGCATCCGTGCACCAGGAAGACGTCCAAAGAAACTCCGAGGAGGATCCGGACGAGGAAGTCGACCGTCTCCACCCCACGAAGGAAGAAAATCAGAAGGGAAGCTCTTCAGCTCTGCTCAAGTGCATCGGCTGTGGAGGTCGCCACAGGAGAACCGACTGCAAGTTCCGCTCCGCTACCTGCTGGGCATGCGGCAAACAAGGACACATTGCAGCTGTGTGTCTGGGCTGACGAAAGGTACAACCTCAGGAAGAACTGCGCCTGAAAGGTACCAGATTCCCCAGCCAGAATAGGGTAGGGTTTTGCGCTTCGCGAAGAAGCATCCTTAGGACAGGCACACACAAGCCCATTAAGAAAAAGCTGTCACTCAAGGTGAAGCTACAAGGGGTCCCATTAACTATGGAACTAGACACAGGGTCTGCCCTTTCCATCATCTCCTTGCATACATTTAGGAAGATTTGTTCCGGTAGTGGAACTCAGGTCAAGTTAAGGCCTTCTGACATTGTGTTAACAGATTTTCAAAATTCAAGAGTGTGTGTTAAGGGGGAGGCCACCCTTAACGTGCAATACAAGAGTTTTGAAGGTCCACTAGACTTATTAGTAGTAGGGGGTGAACGAACGAGTCTCATAGGACTCGATTGGTTTGAGGCCCTGGGGATACACGTCACAGGACTCAACAGTTTACAAACACTCGACCTACAGGAAGTCTGCAAAGAATTTGCAGATGTTTTCAGCCCCCAGCTGGGCACATTCAAAGGACCCCTGTGTCCTTAAAGCTAGACCCCACTGTCACTCCCATTAGAATTAAAGCAAGAAGGGTCCCTTTTGCTTTAAAGAGTAAAATTGACACTGAGTTAGACAAACTGATCCAACAGGGAATCCTAGAACCTGTTGATTCCAGTCCTTGGGAGACCCCCATTGTCACGCCTCTAAAGGCAAATGGGGACATTCGCATTTGTGCTGATTACAAATGCACACTAATAAGGCATTGCAGCAACATGCCTATCCTGTTCCTGTGGTCAGTCACATCCTGGCCTCCCTCAAGGGGGGGCGTGTTTTTGCAAAGCTTGACCTAGCTCAAGCATATCAACAGCTGCCTGTTGATGATGCTGCTATAGCTCAGACTATTGTGACCCACAGAGGGGCCTTCAAGGTAAAAAGGCTACAGTTTGGAGTGAATGTCGCTCCTGGGATTTTCCAAAGCGTAATGGAAAACACACTACGAGGTATACCAGGGGTTTGCCCCTACTTTGATGATGTCTTGATTGCAGGAGACTCCACACACATTCTAGCTGAAAGGCTAAGGGCTGTTCTGTTAAGATTCAGGAAATCAGGCCTCAAGCTCAAAAAAGACAAATGCAAGATTGGGGTGCCTTCTACTGAATTTCTGGGGTTCAAAATTGATGCTGCTGGGATTCACCCTGCTGAATCCAAACTAACTGCTATTTTAGAAGCACCTAGGCCAAAGTCCAAGGCCGAACTTCAGGCCTTCTTAGGCCTCCTGAATTTCTACAATTCTTTTCTTCCACATAAAGCTAGTGTAGCTGAACCTCTTCACAGGCTACTAGACAAACAAGCAGTGTGGCAGTGGTCACAAACGCATGAGGGTTGTTTTAACAAAGTCAAGGCTTTGCTCACTTCTAACAGTGTACTTGCACATTTCAACGAGTCCCTTCCTGTGTGCATCGCTTGTGATGCGTCCCCTTACGGGGTTGGAGCTGTCCTGAGCCACCTCAGGTCTGATGGAACTCAGGTTCCTGTTGCATATTACTCCAGAACATTGTCTTCTGCTGAGCGCAACTACGCTCAGATAGACAGGGAGGCTCTGGCTGTTGTTGCTGGAATTAAAAAATTCCATGACTTTCTATATGGCAGGCACTTCACGGTCTTCACTGACCATAAGCCTCTGCTGGGACTGTTTACCACACGTAAGCAGACTCCCCAAATCATTTCCCCTAGAATGCTTAGGTGGTCTATTTTTTTGTCTGCATATGATTTTTCTTTACTCCACAAGCCTGGGAAAGAAATGGGCCATGCTGATGGCCTCAGTAGATTGCCTCTGCCAGTAGTAGAAGCTGACCCTGCGCCAGCTGTCAACATTCTATCAATCCAAGCCTTGCCCGAGCTCCCTCTTAGTGCCAGGGATGTTGCCGCTGAAACAGGTACAGATCACACACTTTCACGTGTCCGTTCCTGGGTTTTGTCTGGTTGGCCTGAGCACTGCCCTAGTCCTGAGTTTCAGAGTTTCTGGTCCAAAAGGAACGAGCTGTCCCTTTCTCAGGGTTGTCTGCTTTGGGGAAACAGAGTTGTCATTCCCACCTCAATGAGGACTAGGGTCTTAGAATCCCTCCACGAGGGTCATCCTGGCATTGTTCGTATGAAGGCTCTTGCGCGCAGCCACTTGTGGTGGCCTGGTTTAGATAAAGATATTGAGGCTAAGGTGCATGCATGCCACCTGTGCCAACGATCTCGCCCAGAGATGCCCCAAGCTTCCGTGCATAGATGGGAGGAAACACAGTCCCCATGGTCTAGGGTGCACATTGACTACGCTGGGCCCTTTCAGGGCCAGTTCTTCTTGGTCCTTGTTGACAGCCATTCAAAATGGCTTGAGGTTGTACCTGTCTCATCCACCACCACTGCAAAGACTATTCAGGTACTGAGGGGGATTTTTGCTGCACACGGGCTTCCAGATGTCATTGTGTCTGACACCGGCCCTCAATTCACTTCCTCCGAATTCCAAGCTTTCTTACAGGCTAACATGATTCGTCATGCCACGTCTGCACCCTTCCACCCGTCCACCAACGGTATGGCTGAACGTATGGTGCGCATCACAAAGAACGCCTTGAAAAGACTTACCTACGGGGACTGGCATCACAGGTTGGCTGACTTTCTCCTTTCTTACCGCACCACACCGTCCACTTCTACAGGGAGAAGCCCAACTGAACTTCGTTGGGGGCGTCAACTTACTACTAAACTTGACCGGTTGCATCCGGACAGATTGCCTTCATCTACCTCACATCCTAGGGCACCTAGACAACTACTTGAGGGTGCCCCGGTCTGGACTCGCAATTACGGGCCTGGTCATACATGGGTCCCCGCTTCTGTCTCCAGGGTCACGGGTCCTCTATCCTACGAGGTAGCTCTGGACAACGGTCGTGTCCTGCGCAGGCACATCGACCAACTCCGCCCTAGGCGGCATATTCCAGCTGAGACTCCTGGGTCTTTTCCAGGGGGGAGGGGGACCCTTTGGAGCAAAGGGAAGGGCACGAGCTGCTGCCCATCTCCACTGATGGAGCCACTGACGGCCCATTTCAAGCTTCTGCAAGTGCTCCGAAAAGGAATTCATGGAGCTTACCCACACAACAGGCACTCATGCCTACTCCAGCCAGGGAGTCACCCCGGGGGCATACTCACTTTCCACACACATCACACAGCACTCCAGTCACGGAGGATACCCGGGGGCATCCCAACAAATCATTCCCCGCAAGAGAGCTGGCACACAATCCCCAGAGTTGGCCTGACCTTACCCCAAATCCTACAGGGGGTCACACATACAGGGAGGTGGTCGAGGAGCCAAGTCCCGACTACAACACCTCTAGCCCAAATCAGGAAGTAACTGAATTTTGGGAAGGTACAGAATCCCACACAAGTCCGGATACAGAACGGGACTTAAGGGATGGACAACCCTCTGACAGGTCTTGGTTGGACTTAGGAGGGTCTGCAGAAACGCCCAGCAGTGGCTATCACTTCAAGGGGCCCCAGGGCCTACAGCTAGGCGGGTCAACCAGGTCACAAAGTGACAGGAGCCCTGGCCTGACGAGCCTGGTGGGCAAGCACGCAGGCCAGGCATTGGGGCAAAGTCCTTGGAAGGCACCAAGGCTTGATAAGGGGAACAGGCTCTTGTCACCCCTCAGTCAGGGAACACCTGTCAGAAACCCAGAACTGAGAAGGTCACAGAGAGCAAGGAAATCTCCTAAATACTTAGAAGATTACATAACATTGCTGGCTAAACAAAAGCCAGGTAACGATAGGAGCACTGAGAAGCAGAACACTGCATAAAATAAATGATTATATGTTGGTAGTAGTTTTAGTCCGGGGGAAAGGGGTGTTATGTCCCGAGCCATGCAAACGGCTCGGGGCGTTTGCAGGCAGTCCCGGGCAGGTGCAAAGCTGCCCGGGACCAGACAGGCTGTCGCCAGCGCCGTGCGCATGCGCGGGTGCTGGTGCGGGAAAAGTAACACATTGACCCAGGAGTTGCCTATATAAGAGGCTGCGAGTGTTTGGGCGCGGCAGAAGCCATCTACTTGTAAGCTGAATGCAGAATAAAGAAAACTGAGAACTCCAACTGCTTCTCGTGTCTGCTTTTCGCCAAGGACTCAACAGGAACCATCTCTTGAGTGACCATCCCCGTCTTACATGTTACGACGCTCAGCAATGCTGTTGCTCACCATGATTGTTGAGCCTCTGACGAAAGGAATAAGCAGGACTGGCAAAGCGGGTATAATCATGGTTGACAAATCCAATGGTGGGAGGTAAGCTGTAACATCCAGGTCCAGGACCTAAGAGCATATGAGAAAGTTTTTTATTTTTCTTTAGTCTTCATTAATTTCATTACTATATCCTCTTTTAAAAAGCAAAATGTCACTGGGCAGGGTGTTTCTGTGGGAGAAAGAAATATTAAAGAGACAGAAAAACATGCCTAGTTTTTCTTTATAGCCCCAAGTCTCCCTCCCCCAAGCAGTAACCAGCTCTGTACAAATGCAGATGTAAATAATCCAGGAAGGTTGAAGCTAGAAGATTAAGAAGACAAAGACACCTAAAATCTACATACCCCACCCAAACTCTAAAACAGGATATAATAGGATTAATCCACAGATGCCAAAGGGGCACACTCAGACTCAGGTCAAAAGTACATGACACAGGAAATACAAAGCTCAAACAGGAACAGGAGCCCCAGAGGGTATAAAAACCCACTCACTACATGTGCTCTCTCTCTTTTCTTCCAGAGCCATCTTTCTGTCTGGCTCTCCTCTTCAATAAACTGCAACCTTCTTTCTAAAGCAATCGCCATGTTGTTTATTCCCGGCTTGGACTGAACCATGATGAAGACTTTTCCTTCAGCACTTATTTGAATAGAATAGAATAGGAAGGGACCTCGTAAGTCATCTAATCCAATCAGGAGACCGTACACCATTGGAAGGGACCTTGTAAGTCATCTAACCCAAGCAGGAGACCCTACACCAGGGGTCCCCAACCTGTGGGCAGCAGCCTAGTAGTGGGCCGTGGCCTGCTGGTCACTGGGCCACAGGATAGGCTGGCCAGTGTGAGCATGTGTGCGCGCACACACACACACACACACACCACTTGCAGTAGCATGAAAACGGACTGCCACCGTGCTGCAGGACGTGAAACGGGACGCCACTGTGCCTCGGGGGGAAAATGGGATGCTGCCGCCATGCTGTGGGCACAAAAAGGGGCTGCCGCTGTCCTGCAGGACACCACCACGCTGCACGGTGGAAAAATGGGACGCTGCTGCGCCTCGGGAGGAAAAATGGGGTGATGCGGCAATGCGGGCACAAAAACGGATGGCGCTATTAAGATCTGGTGGAACATTCAAAAGATTTTCAAGAGAAAGATAAAGTTTACGCCGCAATTATTTTTATTAGGGGTTATTGTAGATTTTGATGTTAAAGAAATTAATTTGATGTTGAATCTTATAACAGCTGCAAGATCACTGGTGGGGCAATATTGAAAGAAAGATTCTTTGTCTACTATGGAAGAATAGATATTTAAGGTGTCTAATTTAGCAGAAATGGCAAAAAATTCCGCTTATTTGAAGGAGTATTCACAAGAAAGGTATATTTCGGTTTGGAGAAGATGGATAGATTATATTCAGAATAAATATGAGACTAAAAAGTATTATCTAGCTTATGAGTAAATTTTAGATTAATTTTAGTAGTTTAATATGGTTGAATTTATATTATTTTTAGTATTATTGTTTAATTATGTTATTATTTTTGGTTTTTAATTTGTTAATATTTATCTTGAAAAGGAGTTAAAGTAGGTTATGGATTTGATTGCTAGTAGAGTTGGGTAACGTTAGATTATGATTGTTTATTTGTAACCCTGTAATCAGCTCTGGGAAGTGGGGGAGAGGAGAGAGGTGGGAGGGATTTGGGATATATATTGTAAATTTTTTTTAAAACTTTTAATAAAAAAAAAGGATGGCGCTGAGCCACACAAGAACGGGACAGGGTTAGCGAGTATCAAGCAAGCGCTAGCCCCACTCCGTTTGCATCATGTGCATGCTTGTGGGCCCGTGTGCACCTATAAACTGCTTCCCCCTCCCTTCCGGTCCGCCAACCGAGAAAGGTTGATGACCTCTACCCTACACCATTGTTTATTTTATATCCCACCATTCCTCAAGGCTTCTTGCAAGCGGATCACAATCTTATCCGTAGAAAAAGGTTGTAGTAGTTTGGGTTCAGAGTCTGAGCAAGGATAGGGGTGAAATAGACCTTTTATTCCACTTTCATTACCCTTATAAGTAACTCAAGTCAACAAACATACATAATAGGTCTTTCTCCTCCTACTTTCCTCACAACAACTTTGTGAGGTGGGTTGGGCTGAGAGAGTGGAGTGGCCCAAAGTTATTGTTTCAGGTTTAAGATGGGTCTAGAACTCACTGACTCCTGGTGATTGACTCAAAGTCACTCTACTGGCTTTCATGCCTAAGGTGAGACTAGAACTCAAGGTCTCCTGGTGATTGGCCCAGAATCACCCAACCAGCTTTGATGCCTAAGGCGGGACTAGAACTCACAGTCGCCTGGTGATTGGCCCAAAATCACCCAAGCAGCTGTTATGCCTGAAGTGGAATTAGAATTCACCTTCTCCTAGTTCGGGGGTAGTCAACCTTGGCTCTTTTATGACTCGTGGACTTCAACTCCCAGAATTCCTGAGCCAGGAATTCTGGGAATTGAAGTCCACGAGTCATAAAAGAGCAAGGTTGACTACCCCTGTCCTAGTTTCTAGCTAGATGCCTTAACCATTATACCAAACAAGATGTTAACAAGAGACCTTTTTAGAGATTTTCTGAAACAATAGTTTTGAATAGTCTACAGCAGTGGTTCTCAACCTGTGGGTCAGGACCCCATTTGGGGTCGAACGACCATTTCACGGGGGTCGCCAAACAACGCAGTCCGCCATTTTTTTACCCTTTTCCTTAGCTGTGCTACTCCCTTTTATTCTATTGGCTTTTGAAAGCCAATAGAATAGACTCTCTTGAATAGAGTCTAATTCTATTGGCTTTCAAAAGCCAATAGGAATTGTCCAGGCTGTCTCTGCCCTGCTGAGCCCAACAAAAGTCCCATTCTGCAAACGGTGCTGCACCAGTTGAGTGGTCCTCAACTTACGACCGGTTGAGTAGTCCTCGACTTACGACCGGTTGGGGGTCGCGGCATTAAAAAGGTTGAGAACCACTGATCTACAGATTCCTCTTAAATAAGGCAAATCATTTATACTCCAATGCATCTAACTAACAACTTCCTGGTCATATTTACAAAATGTACAAAAACATGCTTTGCTTAACCCATAACTGGTTGGATTCATACAATACACTAAGCCACAAACCACGGTTTACAATCCACACAGGCTATTTTTAAAATCTATCACCCAAAAGTTTATAATCGTCCCTTTCCTCCTGACCTGTCTCAAGGGCTGCAATTTTGGGAGGTTTCTTTGGCTGAGAGTCGTCTTCCATCTTCAGCCCACAAATTTCTTTGATGAAGGAGAGCTGGTCTTCTTTTTTGCTTCTCCACTCCTCCCCTCCTTCCCACCAAGGCCACTTATAGAGGAAGGCCAACAATTTTTTGCAATGGAAGAACAAGCAAACAAACTAACAATGTGTCCTCCCCAAGCAAAAGAACAACCCAATTCAAAAGGAAAAAAAAATGAATTTATACCATCCAAAGCAGACTTAGTGGGAAAACAGTGTCTGGGGAAACTCGGAGAAGTGAAATGTAATTCCATAGGGTGAGCCCTTGGAGATAAAAAGATGAGCTGTAAGCAGAGACGCAGCAGGTGGCCAAAGAAGGATTCTGTGTGTCAATTGTTCTTTTTCCATCTGGTCAGAGGGTAGCTTACATAAAGCCAGTAGACTACTAAGGTGGTGGTTAATTTGCTGGGAGGGGATCTTGAGGTATGGATCCACTAAAAACAGCCCTGGATTTAACTACCTTTGTTTTGTTCAGCCATTCGGAATCCCTGGATTAATATAGCATCCATTTTGGTCACTACAATATAAAAAAGATGTTGAGACTCTAGAGCGCAGAGAAGAGCAACAAAGATGATCAGGGGACTGGAGGCTAAAACATACGAATAACGGTTGAAAGAATTGGGTATGTCTAGATCAGTGGTTCTCAACCTTTTTAATGCCGCGACCCCCAACCAGTTGTAAATCGAGGACTACTCAACCGGTCGTAAGTCGAGGACTACTCAACTGGTGCAGCACCGTTTGCAGAATGGGACTTTTGGTGGGCTCAGCAGGGCAGAGACAGCCTGGACAATTCCTATTGGCTTTTGAAAGCCAATAGAATTAGACTCTATTAAAGAGAGTCTATTCTATTGGCTTTCAAAAGCCAATAGAATAAAAGGGAGTAGCACAGCTAAGGAAAAGGGGGAAAAAATGGCGGACTGTGTTGTTTGGCGACCCCCGTGAAATGGTCGTTCGACCCCAAATGGGGTCCTGACCCACAGGTTGAGAACCACTGGTGTAGGTTAATGAAAAGAAGGACGAGGGGGGCGACATGATATCAGTGTTCCAATATCTCAGGGGCTGCCCCAAAGAAGAGGGAGTCCAGCTATTCTCCAAAGCACCCAAAGGCAGGACAAGAAAGAACAGAAGGAAACTAATCAAGGAGAGAACTAACCTAAAACTAAGGACAGATTTCCTGACAGAACAATTAATCAATGGAATGAGTTGCCTCCAGAAGCTGTGGGTGCTTCAGCCCTGGAGGTTTTAAGAAGAGATTGGACACCATTTGTCTGAAATGGTATAAGGCAGTGATGGCGAACCTTTTAGAGACCGAGTGCCCAAAAACTGGCCCCGCCTCTGCTCTACCCCTTGCCTGCCACTGCTCCACCCCCTGCCCCGCCCCCCCTGCCTGCCCGCAGGGCCACTCACCGCCTCCAGGGCCCGCCGCAGATCACCCAGGCAGCCCAGCAGCGCATGGCAGCCACACTCTCTGCCCATGCCCCGCAGCATCCACTGTGTGCGTTGGGGCGTGAGGGCAGAGTCTTGTCTACGCTGCCTGGCTGCCATGTCCTTGGCTGCGCTGCTCCGCGTGGGCCACGCTTGGGGGCGACTCTCCTCCAGGGGGGCTGCTGGTGAAGAGTGGGTCACGGGCGGAGGCAAGGCTGGGGCAGCGGCACGTGTGCCCACAGAGAGGGCTCCAAGTGCTGCCTCTGGCACCCGTGCCATAGGTTCGCCACCACTGGTATAGGGTTGGCAGTGCTTTTTTTCTAAAAAAAAAAAAAAAGGTGCCGGAACTCATATATGTCATACAACCTGCCTTGCCTACCCTACAAGGTTCCATCCAAAAAAGATGCCGGAACTCCGTTCTGGGCGTTCTATGAGAAAAAAAGCTCTGGGGGTTGGACTAGAAGACCTCCAAAGCCTCTTTCAACTCTGTTACTCTGTTATTCTAATTAGCATCATTTGATTTATCTGTGATAAAGCAAGCATGCTCAGTAGATTTGTATAGAACATATAACATTTCATAGCATCCCAATAGTCTTCATATGAACTTGTTCATGCTCATCCTTATAGTCAATAGGTGTGGTTTTCACATTAAAATGAGGCATAATGAGTTTGAACGTTACTAAAGTTCAAATGTATGTATAGTCTTTGTCCTTAGCCTACTGCAGACCTGTCAAACTCACGACATCACGTGACGTTGCGCAACATATCGGAGCTTTTTTCCCATTGCTGGCAATGGGGTGGGTGTGGTTTCCTTGTGATGCGTCTGGCCCGCGGGCCAGCTGTTTGACACCCCTGGCCTATTGGAACCAGAATAAGAGAATAACAGTTGGAAGGGACCTTGGAGGTCTTCTAGTCCAACCCCTGCTCAAGCAGAAAACCCTATATCGCAAGGGTCTTCAAACGTGGGCCTTTTATGGCTTGTGGACTTCAATTCCCAGAATTCCTCAGCCAGGCATGCTGGCTGAGGAATTCTGGGGGTTGAAGTCCACAAGTCATAAAAGGGCCAGGTTTGAAGACCCCTGCTATATCCATTCAAACAAATGGTTGACCAGTCTCTGCACTTAAATGAATCATGAGGTCATTAAATGAATCTGGCTCCTACTACTGACTTTGTTGTCAGAAGCCAGCATGGTTCGCAAATGGCGATCACATGATCCTAGGATATTGCAAAGGTCCTAGATACACACTCCTTGCCAAGCACCCAAACTTTGATCATGTGACCACGGGGATGCTTCAGTGGTTTTGAGAACTGGTTGTAAGTCACTTTTTTCAGTGTCCTAACTTCGAACGTTCACTAAACAAATGATCGTAAGTCAAGAACTACCTGTAGTTGGACAAAGTTCAACAATGAGATCATCCAAAAGGAAGTTTTTACATAAAAGGCAAATAGGATGCAATGAATGGATGTGTTGGAAGCCAAGTTGGTGATGGCATGTAGATCATTTGTGGTACATTTAATTGATGTTTCTCAATCTTGGCAATTTTACGATGTGTGGACTTCAACTCCCAGAACTCCAAGTGTGGACTTCTGAATTCTGGGAGTTGAAGTCCACACATCTAAAAGTTGCCAAAACTGAGAAGCATGCACTAGATCAGGGTAGGCAACCTTGGCTCTTTTATGACTCGTGGACTTCAACTCCCAGAATTCCTGAGCCAGCATGGCTCAGCTTGGAAACCTCTCCCTTCCCCTCAGCATGGTTAGCTCAGGAATTCTGGGAGTTGAAGTCCACGAGTCATAAAAGGGCCAAGGTTGCCTACCCTTGCACTAGACATCTACACTGTTGTCTTTTCCCTCATCTTTTCCCTTTAATGTCTTTGATTTTATTACTTTTTGTGCTTTCTCTCCAATGCTGTTTATTCCAAAATGGAAGAACACGGTAGGGATTCACACATGCTGGGGGAAAAATCCATGTAGGGCAGGCGTCTTTAAACTTGGCCCCTTTTATGACTTGTGGACTTCAACTCCCAGAATTCCTCAGCCAGCATAGCTGGCTGAGGAATCCTGGGAGTTGAAGTCCATAAAAGGGCCAAGTTTGAAGACCCCTGGTGTAGGGGAAACAAGAACTCGAAACCCAAATGAGATATCGAAACCCAATCTCATCTGAACTCTGCGAAAAGTTGGAGAAAGAGAGACAAAGGTGGATAAATAGAAGGAGAAAGATAAAAGATTGCCTGAGACAGCCAGCTCGGGGCAGGGGGGCGGAGACATGAATGTGACGAGATGGTTGATTGGCTTGAAAAGTGAGAGTGGGCGTGGCTTAGCTTTGAAACATTAGAAAGTGGAGAACGAGTGTGATGAGCGGATCTGCCGAGGTGAGCGGGGAAAGGAAGAAATAAGCCAGATATGATTGGATGATACAGGGCATAGGCGGAGCGGACGAAGGGCAGGCGGAATCCGAATGTTCAAAGAAAACAAAGGCGGGCTCAGTTTGTTTGACACATATGGGCTGGGCGGGGTCTATGCACGTGCAGCCTCCGAACGACACCGTCCTGTTTGAGTGCTCGCGCGCATGCGCAAGGCCCTCCCCCTTTGCCTCTGTTTATCTGTTAACGTGATGCTGCCTGAGGCGAAGAGAAAAAGGTGGGAAGAGGTAACTCGACCCTGGAATTGAGTAAGTCGCGCGGTGGGCCCGGGGAGCAGCAATTCTCCTCAAGTCCCCCTCAAAAACCTTGAGGAGACCATCCACCCTTGAGAGGGCAAGCAGAGGTCGCCTCTTGAGCCTGGATCCTGAAAATCCACTTCCTATGTTCATTCAAACCACATAGGATGGATTCATATTATACTATTTTTATAATTTATAATAACAACGGCAGTACCTGGAGACAACGGAAACACTGGAGAAAAATCACAAAATGCAAAGACCTGAAAATAGAAGGACAGCTATGGCAAAAGAATGTCTTGGGCACACTCCCAAAACATCTGGAACACTATTTGAATAACATCAGCATTGACAAATTCCCCATCCGTCAATTGCAAAGGCAACTTGACATGGAATAGCTTATATCCTGCGAGATATCTTTTAACATCATTAAATAACATCTGCCTATCCTAGATCCTTGGGAAGGGCTCAGTAGGCAGACAAAAATGCCAAATGTGGTCTAAACATCTGATTGACTGTGCAATGAGCCATAATATATAATAATTATAATATACTACTGTATGCAGCTTCCTCTAACCCCGATCAAGATAAGCGCTTTACAATTGTTAAAACATTTAAAAACAATCCAAAAGCAGCAGAAGACAACAACAATGGCAAAAATAAGTAAATGCCAGAAGAAAAGGCAGAAAGCATCAATCATCCTGTCCCAAGGTCTGGGAGAGAGTGGGGATGGGAAGAGCCTGGACTTTAAAACTCTTCAGTGAAGATGAAGCCTTAACCTGGTTAAGCATCTGGGCAAAGGAGGCTGGGTGCTAGGTGTTAAAGTGTCTTCTGACTCCAGCCAGTAAGATTTCTGCAGAGACAACAACCTCCCCAACCCCCAAATCTCTGTGCAGTTCTGTTGTCGCTGTTCTGCCATTACAAGTGCTTTCAAGCTGAACGGGGGGCAGTGGCTCCATGTCAAATTACAGGGGTGAGATGCCCGCAATTCGATATTGCTCCAAAATGCACAATCTTTGCTTGGGTGGCAATCACATCTGCAGCCCTGGGAGAAAGTGGAAGATCCTAGGACCTAGGTAGTTTCTTTTTAGCATGCATGACCTACATACCAGGCTCAGTGGCAGTAGACAAACACACAAACTCTTATGTGGAAGTGTGTGTGCCAGTATACAAGGATTATGTCCTTGCTTCTTGACATTCATACGTACGAGTATATAGTATTTGATAGATTTTTAAAGTGCAACTCTGGTCTAGTGAGTAAGACCACCAGGCTTAGAAAGTGGGAGACTGAGTTCAAGTCCCACCTTAGGACATGAAAGCCAACTGGGTGGCTTTGGGCCAGTCACCAGAAGACTCTGTGTTCTAGTCCCACTTTAGGCATGAAGGCTGACTAGGTGACTTTGGGCCGGTCTTTCTCAGCCCAGCCCACCTCACAGGGTTAGTGTGGGGAAAATAGAAGGATGGTGTGTTCACCACTTTGAGTTATGTGTGAAAATAATAAAGATGGGATATAAATAAAAGTATATAGAGTTCACTTCCAGTGGGCGCTGAACTTACAGGTACATACGTGTATCCCTTCATCCAACACAACACAAAGAATTCGTGAAGTTGAAGTCCGTACTTTTTCATGCTGCCAAGTCATCTCAATTGCGCAAATGTCCATGGGTTCAATTCCTAGTAGAGGGCTTGAATCCATAAAATAACATTAGCCAACAAATCTCAGTAAGGATGAAAATGGTAAAGTACAGGTAGTTCTTGACTTCAAAGAGTTCGTTTAGTGACCCTTCAAAGTTACAAGGTGTTATGTCCCGAGCCTTGCAAACGGCTCGGGCGTTTGCAGGCAGTCCCGGGCAGGTGCAAAGCTGCCCGGGACCAGACAGGCTGTCGCCAGCGCCGTGCGCATGCGCAGGTGCTGGCGCGGGAAAAGTAACACATTTACCCGGGAAGCGTCTATATAAGAAGCTGGGAGGTTTGGGGAGCTGCTGAAGCCATCTACTTGTAAGCTGAACGCTGAATAAAGGAAACTGAGAACTTCAACTGCGTCTCGTGTCTGCTTCCCGCCAAGGACTCAACACTGGCGACGAAGGTGGGATGCCTTGCACTACCTGGAAAGGAAGAAGTGTAAGCTTACCCAAGGAGTCCTGAACGGCGGAAAGGAACGGCGTCGACTCGGCAGCTGCCCGCCAATCCGGTGCGCATTCGGGGGTAGGCTGGCTGATAGACCCGTCTCCTGAAGATTTGAAGATGGCGAAAATCGGAAGGCTTTCGGAATTCGACGTCTCACATCCAGAGCGGTGGGAGTCCTACGTAGCCAGGGTGGAGAACTACTTCAAGGCAAACCAAGTGAGGGAAGAGAGCTTGAGGGCTGCCACCCTGCTTTGTGTTTGCGGTCAAGACGCCTTCAACATCGCAGAAAACCTTGCAGCACCTGTTCCAGTAGAGTCTGTCAGCTACGCAGATCTGAAGAAGCTACTGAAAGAGCACTTCCACCCCAAGATGTCCGTCATCGCATGGCGCCACACCTTCGAGCAGAGGGAGCAACGGCCCGGTGAGTCGGCCAAAGAATTCATCGCCGCATTACGGAAGGCCGCCAAGCACTGCGAGTTCAAAGACCTCGAAGAACGACTGAGGGACCGATTCGTGTGCGGGTTAAGGCATCGAGATCTACAACAGAGACTTTTCGCTAAAGAAGAATTGTCCTACCAAGATGCCTTAAGGGAAGTCACCGCAGAAGAAGCAGCAGGCGGCGCTATCAAGAACATGCGGCCGATCAGAAACAGTCCAGAGGTTGCATCCGTGCACCAGGAAGACGCCCAAAGGAACTCCGAGGAGGATCCGGACGAGGAAGTCGACCATCTCCACCCCACGACGGAAGAAAAACAGAAGGGAAGCTCTTCAGCTCCGCTCAAGTGCATCGGCTGTGGAGGTCGCCACAGGAGAACCGACTGCAAGTTCCGCTCCGCTACCTGCCGGGCATGCGGCAAACAAGGACACATTGCAGCTGTGTGTCTGGGCCGACGAAAGGTACAACCTCAGGAAGAACTGCGCCTGAAAGGTACCAGATTCCCCAGCCAGAATAGGGTAGGGTTTTGCGCTTCGCGAAGAAGCATCCTTAGGACAGGCACACACAAGCCCATTAAGAAAAAGCTGTCACTCAAGGTGAAGCTACAAGGGGTTCCATTATCTATGGAACTAGACACAGGGTCTGCCTTTTCAATTATCTCCTTGCATACATTTAGGAAGATTTGTTCCGGTAGTGGAACTCAGGCCAAGTTAAGGCCTTCTGACATTGTGTTAACAGATTTTCAAAATTCAAGAGTGTGTGTTAAGGGGGAGGCCACCCTTAACGTGCAATACAAGAGTTTTGAAGGTCCACTAGACTTATTAGTAGTAGGGGGTGAACGAACGAGTCTCATAGGACTCGATTGGTTTGAGGCCCTGGGGATACACGTCACAGGACTCAACAGTTTACAAACACTCGACCTACAGGAAGTCTGCAAAGAATTTGCAGATGTTTTCAGCCCCCAGCTGGGCACATTCAAAGGACCCCCTGTGTCCTTAAAGCTAGACCCCACTGTCACTCCCATTAGAATTAAAGCAAGAAGGGTCCCTTTTGCTTTAAAGAGTAAAATTGACACTGAGTTAGACAAACTGATTCAACAGGGAATCCTAGAACCTGTTGATTCCAGTCCTTGGGAGACCCCCATTGTCACGCCTCTAAAGGCAAATGGGGACATTCGCATTTGTGCTGACTACAAATGCACTCTGAATAAGGCATTGCAGCAACATGCCTATCCTGTTCCTGTGGTCAGTCATATTCTGGCCTCCCTCAAGGGGGGGCGCGTTTTTGCAAAGCTTGACCTAGCTCAAGCGTATCAACAGCTGCCTGTTGATGATGATGCTGCTATAGCTCAGACTATTGTGACCCACAGGGGAGCCTTTAAGGTAAAAAGGCTACAGTTTGGAGTGAATGTCGCTCCTGGGATTTTCCAAAGCGTAATGGAAAACACACTACGGGTATACCAGGGGTTTGCCCCTACTTTGATGATGTCTTAATTGCAGGAGACTCCACACACATTCTAGCTGAAAGGCTAAGGGCTGTTCTGTTAAGATTCAGGAAGTCAGGCCTCAAGCTCAAAAAAGACAAATGCAAGATTGGGGTGCCTTCTACTGAATTTCTGGGGTTCAAAATTGATGCTGCTGGGATTCACCCTGCTGAATCCAAACTGACAGCTATTTTAGAAGCACCTAGGCCAAAGTCCAAGGCCGAACTTCAGGCCTTCCTGGGCCTCCTGAATTTCTACAATTCTTTTCTTCCACATAAAGCTAGTGTAGCTGAGCCTCTTCACAGGCTACTAGACAAACAAGCAGTGTGGCAGTGGTCACATACACATGAGGCTTGCTTTAACAAAGTCAAGGCCTTGCTCACTTCTAACAGTGTACTTGCACATTTCAACGAATCTCTTCCTGTGTGCATCGCATGTGATGCGTCCCCTTACGGGGTAGGAGCTGTCCTGAGCCACCTCAGGTCTGATGGAACTCAGGTTCCTGTTGCATATTACTCCAGAACATTGTCTTCTGCTGAGCGCAACTACGCTCAGATAGACAGGGAGGCTCTGGCTGTTGTCGCTGGAATTAAAAAATTCCACGATTTTCTCTATGGCAGGCATTTCACGGTCTTTACTGACCATAAGCCTCTGCTGGGACTGTTTACCACACGTAAGCAGACTCCCCAAATCATTTCCCCTAGAATGCTTAGGTGGTCTATTTTTCTGTCTGCATATGATTTTTCTTTACTCCACAAGCCTGGGAAAGAAATGGGCCATGCTGATGGCCTCAGTAGATTGCCTCTGCCAGTAGTAGAAGCTGACCCTGCGCCAGCTGTCAACATTCTATCAATCCAAGCCTTGCCCGAGCTCCCTCTTTGTGCCAGGGATGTTGCCGCTGAAACAGGTACAGATCACACACTTTCACGTGTCCGTTCCTGGGTTTTGTCCGGTTGGCCTGAGCACTGCCCTAGTCCTGAGTTTCAGAGTTTCTGGTCCAAAAGAAACGAGTTGTCCCTTTCTCAGGGTTGTCTGCTTTGGGGAAACAGAGTTGTCATTCCCTCCTCAATGAGGACTAGGGTCTTAGAATCCCTCCACGAGGGTCATCCTGGCATTGTTCGTATGAAGGCTCTTGCACGCAGCCACTTGTGGTGGCCTGTTTAGATAAGGATATTGAGGCTAAGGTGCATGCATGCCACCTGTGCCAACGATCTCGCCCAGAGATGCCCCAAGCTCCCGTGCATAAATGGGAGGAAATGCAGTCCCCATGGTCTAGGGTGCACATTGACTACGCTGGGCCCTTTCAGGGCCAGTTCTTCTTGGTCCTTGTTGACAGCCATTCAAAATGGCTTGAGGTTGTACCTGTCTCTTCCACCACCACTGCAAAGACTATTCAGGTACTGAGGGGGATTTTTGCTGCACACGGGCTTCCAGATGTCATCGTGTCTGACAACGGCCCTCAATTCACTTCCTCCGAATTCCAAGCTTTCTTACAGGCTAACATGATTCGTCATGCCACGTCTGCACCCTTCCACCCGTCCACCAACGGTATGGCTGAACGTATGGTGCGCATCACAAAGGACGCCTTGAAAAGACTCACCTACGGGGACTGGCATCACAGGTTGGCTGACTTTCTCCTTTCTTATCGCACCACACCGTCCACTTCTACAGGGAGAAGCCCAGCTGAACTTCGCTGGGGGCGTCAACTTACTACTAAACTTGACCGGTTGCATCCGGACAGACTGCCTTCATCTACCTCACATCCTAGGGCACCTAGACAACTACTTGTGGGTGCCCCGGTTTGGGCTCGCAATTACGGGCCTGGTCATACCTGGGTCCCCGCTTCTATTTCCAGGGTCACAGGTCTTCTCTCCTACGAGGTTGCCCTGGACAACGGTCGTGTCCTGCGTCGGCACATCGACCAACTCCGCCCTAGGCGGGACTTTTCAGATGAGACTCCTGGGTCTTTTCCAGGGGGGGGGGGAGGGGGACCCTTTGGAGCAAAGGGAAGGGCACGAGCTGCTGCCCATATCCACTGATGGAGCCACAAACGGCCCATCCCAGGGTTCCGCAATTGCTCCGAAAAGGAATTCATGGAGCTTACCCACACAACAGGCACTCACGCCTACTCCATCCAGGGAGTCACCCCGGGGGCATACTCACCTTCCACACACATCACACAGCACTCCAGTCACGGAGGATACCCGGGGGCATCCCAACAAATCATTCCCCGCAAGAAAGCTGGCACACAATCCCCAAGGTTGGCCTGACCTTACCCCAAATTCTACAGGGGGTCAAACATACAGGGAGGTGGTCGAGGAACCAAGTCCCGACTACAACACCTCTAGCCCAAATCAGGGAGTAACTGAGTGTTGGGAAAGTACAGGAACCCACACAAGCCCGGACACAGAACGGGGTTCAGGGAATGGTCAGCCTCCTGACAGGTCTTGGACGGACCTAGGAGGTTCAACAGAGACGCCCAGCAGTGGCTATCACTTCATGGGGCCCGAGGGTCTACAGCTAGGCAGGTCAACCAGGTCACAAAGTGACAGAAGCCCTGGCCTGACGAGCCCGGTGGGCAAGCAAGCAGGCCAGGCATCGGGGCACAGTCCTTGGAAGACACCAAGGCACAATAAGGAGAACAGGCTCACATCTCCCTCCAGTCAGGGAACTCATGCTAGTAACCCAGAGCTGAGAAGGTCACAGAGAGCAAAGAAGTCTCCTAAATACTGAGAGGATTACATAACAGTGCTGGCTAAACAAAAGCCAGGTAACGATAGGAGCACTGAGAAGCAGAACACTGCATAAAATAAATGATTATATGTTGGTAGTAGTTTTAGCCCGGGGGAAAGGGGTGTTATGTCCCGAGCCTTGCAAACGGCTCGGGCGTTTGCAGGCAGTCCCGGGCAGGTGCAAAGCTGCCAGGGACCAGACAGGCTGTTGCCAGCGCCGTGCGCATGCGCGGGTGCTGGCGTGGGAAAAGTAACACATTTACCCGGGAAGCGTCTATATAAGAAGCTGGGAGGTTTGGGGAGCTGCTGAAGCCATCTACTTGTAAGCTGAACGCTGAATAAAGGAAACTGAGAACTTCAACTGCTTCTCGTGTCTGCTTCCCGCCAAGGACTCAACACAAGGGAACTGAAAAAACTGATTTACGACCATTTTTCACACAACTGTTGCAGCAACTCCATGGTTACATGATCAAAATTCAGACTCTTGGCAACTGACTTATATTTGACAGTTGAAGTGTCATGGGGTCACCTTTAGCCACCTGACAAGCAAGGTCAACGGGGAAGCCAGATTCACTTAACATCCATGTTACTAACTTAACAACTGCAGTGATTCACTTAACATCTGAGGCAAGAAGGTTGTAAAATGGAGCAAAGCCCATTTAACAAATGGCTCACTTAGCAACAGAAATTTTGGGCTCAATTGCGGTTGTAAATCGAGGACTACCTGTACTTCCTGGTTGTGAACATAATATAGTAGGAACAGAACCCTTTGCAAATTGGGGAATAAGGTTATTTGGTGCAGGACAGTCCTTGCCTGGGTGTAGGATATTTTTTTAATGTACACTTGAGTGGGGCTTTCAAATTTAGGAATATTGAGCCTCAATAAGGACAGTCATAGTCCCACAAGATAGAAGGTAATAATAATAATAATAATAGTAAAGTTGGAAGGGACCTTGGAGGTCATCTAGTCCAACCCCCTGCTCGGGCAGGAAACCCTACACCATTTCGGACAAATGGCTGTCCAGTCTCTTCTTAAAAACTTCCAGTGTTGGAGCATTTACTGCTTCTGGAGGCAAGCTGTTCCACTGATTAATTGTTCTCACTGTCAGGAAGTTTCTCCTTAGTTCTAGGTTGCTTCTCTCCGTGATTAGTTTCCACCCGTTGCTTCTTGTCCTGCCTTCAGGTGCTTTGGAAAATAGCTTAATTCTCTCTTCTTTATGGCACCCCTGAGATATTGGAATACTGCTATCATGTCCCCTCTTGTCCTTCTCTTCGTTAAACTAGACATACCCAATTCTAGCAACCGTTCCTTATATGTTTTAGCCTCCAGTCCCCTAATCATCTTTGTTGCTCTTCTCTGTACTCTTTTTAGAGTCTCAACATCTTTTTTACATCGTGGTGACCAAACTGGATGCAGTATTCCAAGTGTGGCCTTACCAAGGCATTGAAGAGTGGTATTAATACTTCACGTGATCTTGATTCTATCTCTCTGTTAATGCAGCCTAGCACTGTGTTGGCCTTTTTGGCAGCTGCAGCACACTGCTGGCTCATATTTAGGTGATTGTCTACTAGGACTCCGAGGTCCCTCTCACAGTTACTACTATTGAGCATGGTGCCCCCTATGCTGTACTTGTGCATTTGGTTTTTCTTGCCTAAATGTAGAACCTTGCTTTTTTCACCATTGAATTTCATTTTGTTAGTTAGTGCCCAGTGTTCAAGTCTGTCCAGATCCTTCTGTACCTGACGCCTGTCTTCTGGAGTGTTGGCTATTCCTGCCAGCTTGGTGTCATCTGCAAATTTGATGAGTTCCCCATCTATCCCTTCATCCAAATCGTTGATGAAGATGTTGAAGAGTACTGGGCCCAGAACAGAGCCCTGGGGCACCCCACTAGATAATTCCTCCCCCATTCTCCAACTTTTTCATTTTGAGAAGTCCTGGAGCAGTAGAAAAAAAAAGCTCATAAAATCAGGTCACTCATGTGATTGATCCATTTTACAACTATTATGATTTATGATTGTAATAGGCAGGCTCTTATTGCAGTCATTTGCCAAGAATTATCTGTGCTATAATAATTTAAAATCTTAGGACTACTGTGAATTGCCTAAGCCTATATTCTTGGACGTAGTCATGTCCACCCCTTTAATTTAAACTGCCTTTGTGCAGAACAGAGAAACTTTCTCTTCACTACCTTGTGAATTAAGGTTTTGGATTTTTTCCAAGGTTCACATCAGCTCTTACATTAAGCTGTGCATCTGTGATCGTCTGAGTTGCAGTGATGCCCTTTATTGTTTTAATCTTGTTTGTTTTAGCTGCTTCCATTTCCAGTAGTCTGATACTCCTTGATAACCAGTTTCAGCTAGCTGGTTAAAGACTTTTTTTTTTTTTTTGGATGGCTGGAACTCCTGACAAAAGCTTGAAAAATGAAATCATGTATTTTGATCACTTAAATTCATCAATCCTGGGTCACATCTGTTCTCTTTTCACTAATGCAGAGTACATAACATTAAGTTAGAATGCAAAAACTGTATTAAAAGCTAAAGAGTTATAAAACCAGGCCTTTATAAAAAGATAAATTATAGTTTATTGTAGAACTGTCTTTTGATTGAAATTGGGCATATGTCAGGTCGATGGATCTACTAGCTTGAAGGACACAGACTGGATTCATACATTATGCTGAACCAGAGCAATGTAGGCGTCCTCTATGTGTTCTAAAAATGTCACTTTTTCCTGTGGGCCACATAACTATATAATTAGCTCTGTGGTTCTCAGATGCTGAAACTGTAACATTTGAAAGCCTAATCCCTGCTAATGGAAGAAAACCTGAAGTAGCTCATAATTATAAGTTGGGGTTTCTTTTTTATTATACAGGTAATACTCAAGTTATGGTCATGCATTCAGCAACTGTTCAAAGTTACAACAGCACTGCAAGAAGGGGCTTACGCCAGGTCCTTCAAGTTCTAGCCATTGGAGTGTCCCTGTGTCAGGTGAACAATATTTGGGCCCTTGCCGACCAACTTGCAAATACCACCAGGGGCAGTATCCCACGGTCACATGATCACCATTTGTGACCATCTCTGCCAACTTCACAAAGGTAAAGTCAATGGGGAAGCCAGCAAGAAGGTTGCAAGTTGTTTTGGTCAGTTCCCCCCCCCCTCATTTTCTGCACTCTCACACATTGCATTCTTCTTTCCCATCCTCCCGGCGATCACATAAATCCCGCACTGTCTTCCCCTGATTTTCTTGAGCTCACACCAGTCATACAATATTTGGTGTGGCCTGCACTAGGCCTCCAGGGCCTCCCACAAAACTCTGTGGCACCCTCCCCCTCCGCTTCTTCCACTTTCCACTTAACAATCCACACATCTTGGGTTACGATGACAACTGGGGCTCCCTGGATTGCTGTCACTAAGCAATACAATCACGTGACATATGCTTTGCCACTGCATTGCTTAGTGACAGTCTGGGTCTCAATCGTAACGTGAGGACTGTGTATTGCATATCAGCCTTTTTACTCTTCAGCACGTCATTCAACAGTTGGAACTGTTTCTCTCAAAAGGGATAGCATAACAGCTTGGTTTATTTTATTTATGCATTTATTGAAGCATTTTTGCTCTCTAGAATTCTAGGCAGCTTGGTATATTTCGTAAGCCAGCCATTATGTCCTGTAAAACATAGCTTATACCTTCTGTGAATCCAGCCATTTTACTGATTCAGTAAATCTAGCCATGTATGTATGTATGTATGTATGTATGTATATTAAATTTATATGCCACCTTTCTCACTCTGCAAAGTGACTCAAGTATGTTACGTGAACTAAGCTTTAGAATTAAGGAAGCATAACTGAAGATTTCTTTTAACTTCAAAACAAAACAGAGCACACATTTTTATTTAATTCATTTGAATTTATTAGCCACCACCCATCTCCAAACAAGAATCTCCCCCTTATCACCCCAATTTTTTCTATTTTCAGAAGAGAATTAAATTGAATTGGAATATTGTCTCTTTGTTACTCCTTATTTTAATACTATGTTTACTTGTGGTTTTTAAGTAATGCATTAAAAATATATTTGCTGGCTTATGTAGGATAAAGATGGAATTGGTGGTTCCATTATATATATATAATGCAGTAGTGTTGATTTTTCTTTTGGCTAGCGGGTTGCTCACCATCATGATGCTAACAGAATAATTTTTTTTCTTGGTCCAACAGAAGTTATAAAAAGTAGTTGGATGGACAGACTGTATTTGGGGGGA
Organism: Crotalus tigris; assembly: GCF_016545835.1. Lineage (NCBI taxonomy): Eukaryota > Metazoa > Chordata > Lepidosauria > Squamata > Viperidae > Crotalus > Crotalus tigris. The sequence continues at coordinate 1,388,067 of NW_024099557.1, forward strand.
GTGGCGTATACCTTTGAATCAGTCTTGATTCCTGGCAAGTTATTGCACATCCCTCCAGTTTTCTTGGCAAGATTTGAGAAGTGGCTTGTGATTGCCTGTTTCTAGGGCAGAGAAAGAGGGACTGGCCCAAAATCATCCATTTGATTTCCTGTCGAAGGCAGGACTAGAATTTCCAGGCTCCTAGTTTCTAGCGTGATATCTTAACCGTTGCATCAAATTGGCTCTCCTTTTGATGCCTCTGAGTCAGTGTTGACTCCTGGCAACTGCTTGGAATAGAATAGTCCCTGTAGTTTTCCTGCAAGTTTTTTTCAGAAGTGGTTTGCCATTGCTTGCTTCCTAGTGTTGGAAGGAAAGTCTTCATTGTGATTCAGTCCAAGCTGGGAATAAACATGGCGACTGCTTTAGGAAGAAGGTTGTAGTTTATTGAAGAGGAGAGCCAGACAGAAAGATGGCTCTGGTAAAAAAAAAAAAGAGAGAGAGAGAGAGCACATGTAGGGAGTGGGTTTTATACCCTCTGGAGCCTTTTGTTTGGAGTTGTTTCCTGTTCCTGTGGCATGAACTTTGACTGAGTCTGAGTGTGCTTTTCTGGTATTCTGATGGTGATGGGTTAATCCTATTATGTCCCAAAGGTTGTATCCTACTTCCCTGGGACTGGGGCTAATGACTCTTAGGGTTTGGGTGAGGTATGCAGATTTTAGGTGTCTTTGTCTTCTTAATCTCCTAGCTTCAACCTTCCTGATGGTTTACATCTGCATTTGTACAGAGCTGGTTTCTGCTTGGGGGAGGCAGACTTGGGGCTATCAAGAAAAACTGGGCATGCTTTTCTGCCTCTTTAAAATCCTTTGAGGAAATATATTTTTCTGCCCTTTTAATATTTCCTTCTCTGGGGGGGGGGCTGACTTCCCACACTAGGATTGAGAGAGAGTGACTGGCCTTAGCTCACCCAGCTTGCTTCCTGCCTAAGGCAGGACTAGAATTCATATTCCCATAATTTCTAGAATGATAGGGGTTGCCCTTGATTTACAACCATAACTGAGCCCCACATTTCTGTTGCTAAGCAAGGCAGTTGTTAAGTGAGTTTTGCCTCATTCTCCGACCTTTCTTGCCACACTTGTTAAGTGAATCATTGTAGCTATTAAGGTAGTAACACAGTTGTTAAGTAAATCTGGCTTCCCCCTTGACTTGTCAGAAGATTACAAAAGGTGATCACATGACCCTGGGGCACTGCAACCATCATAAACATGAGCCTGTTGTCAAGTATCTGAATTTTGATCATGTGATTATGGGGAGGCTGCAACTGTCTTAAGTGTGGAAACTGGTCATTAAGACACTTTTTTCAGGGCCGTTGTAACTTCGAACGGTCACTAAAGAAATGGTTGTTTGGTGGTCGAAGACTACCTCTTCCTTAACCATGATACCAAACTGGCTCTTAACTGTGATTTACAATGTTTAAATGGTTCATCACAAAAGCAAATTTCTTTGTGGAATCGTTTTCCAAAATGATAATGCTACTTTATTGGCTCCAGGTAGTTTGTTGTTCTATATTGTATGAGATGTCCTCTAGTCCAGGGCTTTTCAACCAGTGGTACAGGTACCACCTGTGGTACATTGGCACCTGGCAGGTGGTACGTGACCATCCTAGAAAAGTGGTAGCAGGGGAGGGGAATGAGCTGAACCAGTGGCAGCACCGCACAAGCCTGAGCGAGAGACGGCTGGAGCTGCAGGGCTGTCAGGGCTCAGCGGAAGCGCCAGGATCAGTGCCAGGCTCCAGCTGGAGCTCGGCGCTGATCCTGGCGCTTCTGCTGAGCCCAGAAGAAGCGCCAATCAGCTGGAATGTTGCAGCATCTCCAGGATCTTGTGATTTACATTCAGATGCGTGGCCACTGATTCATATTTATGACGGTCACAGTGTCCCAGGGTCATGTGAAGTGACCAAAACTTGCTGCAACCACCCAGCAGATGGGGGGGAATAAAAACCAATCACCCCCCCCACCCCACCTCCACTGCCAATCCCCAACAGAAATGCTCACAACAATGAAAACCTCGGACAGGAGGAAGAGCGCCACTGGGTGGGCAGGCAGGTGTCTTGCTCGGCTGTGGCTTGGGGGGCACTTTTTTCAGTGCCATTGTAACTTCGAACAGTCACTAAGCAAACTGTTGTAAGTCGACTACCTGTACTTTATCATTTTTTTCCTTTGGGGGGGGGGGTCATCAAGTTTTTGACACCTTGCTAGGCGACTGGTGGTACTCAGATATTGCCATATCCTAAAAGTGGTACAATGGGTGAAAAGGTTGAAAAGCCCTGCTCTATGGCACTTTCTAATCATAGCAACTCTCAATGGGTTTTTAAAGCTCCAAGACAACTTGGCGAATACATCTAGAAGAGTCTCTGCTTAGCTCTTTGCGGATACAAGAACTAGCGTACCCTGGCTGTGTGAAAAGCCCCCAAACCACAGAGCAAAGATAGCTTGAATGGATTTCTTTTCACCAAAGTGAACAACTATTTACTTTTCCAATCATGCTGAGCTTGTTATTCGGGGTGGTGTCTGGGATGAAACAAGCGCGGTGGATAAATTGAAAGTTATCTCCAGGCTTCCTTTTAAAGCAAAGCTTTCCCCAGGTGATACACAAAAGACAATTCGCTTTGTGAACAGAGTAGAATAATTTAGCTTGAGATACATCAAGTAATCCATGGGCTGCCGGCTGCCCCCAGAGTATCCTGTGGCTTGAGCTGCTGAAATTTGGCAGAGCAGCTTTTATTTTTCCATGGCTGCTGAGTCAATTAAGAGAGATCCATAGAGTGGGCTGTTAAGTATTTCTGAATTTTTCCAAGGTCTCGGGGAGGTACAGATCATCTGCTGTTGGAGCCATTTATATAAAGCCAAGCTGTAATCTACAGAGCTTCAGCGGTCAAACCAACTGGTTAAGCACTGTCTCAGGTGGTCAGACAAGTAGGGCAATTTACCAAAGTTTGCCCGTGTCTGAGATGGTTGCTATGAAAGAACTGATAGGGTGTTGTTTCCTCCTGAATTGGTGTATGGATATGTGTTACTGAGAGATTTACAGTTTGTTCCTCTGCCACTACTAAGGCCCAAGGAACGCCCTTGAAGCAGAAGCCTTGATTCATAAGGTAGGAGGGTTGGTTTAATCTAGTTTAAGGGGTTCTTGGTGCTCTTAGTGTTTGGCTATTTTCTTGCAGATGTTTCATTACCCAACATCATCATCAAACAAATTTAGAGAGCACCAAGGACCCTTTATTTCAACCCTGAGCTACAAATACAGGTAGTCCTCGACTCACAACCATTTGTTTAATGACCACTTGAAGTTGCAATGGGACTGAAAAAAATGGGAGGGCTGTTTTTCCACACTTGAAGCCTCCTCATGGTCACGTGATCAAAATTCGGATGCTTGGCAACTGGCATGTATTTATGACGGTTGCAGAGTTCCAGGGTCCTGTGATCCCTTTTTGAGACCTTCTGACGAGCAAAATCAATGGGGAAGCCAGATTCACTTAACAACTGTGTTCCTAGCTTAACAACTGCAGGGATTCACTTAACAACCGGCAAGAAAGGTCATAAAGTGACGCAAAACTCACTTAACAACTGTCTCACTTAGCAATGGAAATTTTGGGCTTAATTGAGGTCTAAGTTCAGGACTCCTTGTAATAACCATTTGATATATGTGCCTATACCCAATTTTTTGTCTTTTAATTTTCATAATAAAGTTGGATGAGAGAGAATCCGGTCATAAAGAATAGAAAGTAAGACAAACAGCAACTGGAGACTATGTTTTGAGTGGCAGGTGAATGGGGGTGGGAGGAAATAATGGATGGGAGAGTCTTACCTGCAAGGGGTTTTATATGTGCATTCTCCGTTCCCTGTTTTTCCAAGCCAATTTTTAGAACACATCTGGAGAATGTGCTATTACAGAAGGTTACTTGAAATTCCGACCTGAAATCTCGTTAACCCGTAGGTGTGTTCCCCCCCCCCCGCAGGTTTTGCCTTAGACTTTTCTCAGCACACTAAGTTAATCAACAACATTTATGTTCCATTCAAAAGAGACAATCAAAAAGGCAACAGAAAGACCACAACACCTCATCACCAGCAATCAACACCCAGATCAGCAGAGATTAACACCAAGATTCACTAGAACCAATGGTCAAGCAATTAAACAAAATCTCAATCAAGGAACTACTAACTACAAAGTGTAAACAGCTGCCTAATCAAGGAACACCCAAGACTGAACACTTTCACTAACATTGAGCCATTTGTATATAAACAGAGAGCAAACCCCCACTCTTTTTGATGATATTACCTAGTTGGGCAATGAAATATCTGCAAGTAAACAACTAAGCTCAGAGAACACGAGGGACTCCACATGAACAGGCTAATTAATGGAATGAAGGTAAGGGAACATTATTTTGCTTCTCCAATGATTTAGTCTGGTTCATTCATGACAGCCATGATTATGGTTTACTATTGTTATTGTTTTTAGCTCAATTATGTGCCATCGAATTAGTGTCCGTTCTAGGGACCACATAATATATAGCATGGGCTAATTTCCTGTCAAAAAAAGAAGCTGCTGTAGCTCACTTGTTCTATAAACAAGTTTTTTTAAAACAAAAAACTGGAATTGCATAATATATGAATCCAACCGTAACCTTATACCAAATATATAGGAAATAGTGTGGCTTTCCACGTGTGCACACACAGGTATACGAATGATTTTCATAAAATACTCTGGGCTCTTTCGGAAAGAACAGTAGCAGAGAAATTAATTTTTGTTTTTCACTTTTTTACTCCTCTGGAAAATCACTTATTTTTTCTTCAATACAGTTAGTGATACAGATAGTCCTCGACTTACAACAGATCATTTAGTGACCGAAGTTATACTGAAAAAACTGTCTTACGACCTTTTTTCATACTTACGACCCTTGCAGCATCCCCATGGTCACATGATCAAAATTTGTACACTGACTTATATTTATGACAGTTGCAGTATCCTGGGGTTGCATATTTCCCTTTTGCCATCTGACAAGCAAAGTCAGTGGGGGACTATGTTACTAACTTAACAACTGCAGTGATTCACTTAACAACCTTTGGTAACCTGTGATAAGAAAAGTCACAAAAAGGGTGCAAAATTCACTTAACAAATGTCTCACTTAGCAGCAGAAATGTTGGATTCAGTTATGGTCGTAAGTCGAGGATGACCTGTATAATGGAGGAAAAGTGAGTGAGAAAAAAACTTCAAATGCTGAACTTTAACATTAATGCTAGACCATCCAAGAAATAAATGGGAAACTTAAAAAAAAACGATAAAGGGACAACAGAAGGAATTTTAAATTAAGAGAAATAGATTTTACATTTTTAAAAGTATTAAGAAAAAGAGGGGAAAGATTGCTATCATTAAAAAAAATGGAAAAAAGCCTTTAATGCAAATCATTTAACCTCAGAAAAGCAACTTGGTTTTTCATCATTCAAAGAGTTGGCTCAGCTATAGTAAGAGAATTGACAGAAGAGTGTCCAACTCAGTGCAGAGACCACAAAAAAGTCAAGTAAAAGCTCTCATTTTTGCCATGGAGGGAAATATTCTTTACTGTATATGCAACTTTTACCCATAAATGCAGAAGCCAGAAAATTAAGTAAGGGGGGGAGAAGCTTTTAATAAGCACTTTAGAAAACGTAAAAAATCGTGAAAAGCAACATCCAAACTAAAAAAAAATGGACAATTGATTTCACTGATTGTTGAAAATATTAACTTCTTTTTTAATTTTACACAACCTCCAGCTGGATTAGTAACAGCAGGAGTTGGTTCTGGAAGTGGAAGAGTCAGCCGTAGTTGGATTAAGCCATCGTGTGGTCCTTCCTAGAGCGGCCTTTGTCTGCACTGCCTCAGAAATGGCACTCTGGGCAGCTCAGTCTCCCCTTGTTGCCTGCGTATGTACAGGTAGTCCTTGACTTATGATGACTGTTGATTTTGTGACCATTTGAAATTACAATCTCTCTGAAAAAGGGGACTCGTGACCTGGATCCAAAGTTCTGATAGTCGCAACAAAGATGATCAGGGGACTGGAGACTAAAACATATAAGGAACGGTTGCTGGAATTGGGTAGGTCTAGTTTAATGAAGAGAAGGACGAGGGGGCACATGATAGCAGTGTTCCAATATCTCAGGGGCTCCCCCAAAGAAGAGGGAGTCAAGCTATTTTCCAAAGCCCCTGAAGGCAGAACAAGAAGCAACGGATGGAAACTAATCAAGGAGAGGAGCAACCTAGAACTAAGGAGAAACTTCCTGACAGTTAGAACAATTAACTAGTGGAACAACCTGCCTCCAGAAGTGGTGAATGCTCCAACATTGGAAGTTTTTAAGAAGAGACTGGACAGCCACTTGTCTGAAATGGTATAGGGCAGCGGTTCTCAACCTATGGGTCGCGACCCCATTTGGGGTCGATCGACCATTTCACGGGGGTCGCCAAGCAAGGCTGTCCGCCATTTTTTTTCCCTTTTCCGGCAGGTGCCTTACCTCCCTTGGGCTGGGCCAGCTCCGTCTCTGCTGGGTGCCAGCTACGCCTCGGCCGGCGCAGCGCTCCCGGGCAGGGAAAGTCCTCAACTTACGACCGGTTGAGTAGTCCTCGACTTACAACCAGTTTAGTCCTCGACTTACGACCGGTTTAGTCCTCGACTTACGACCTGTTGGGGATCGCGGCATTAAAAAGGTTGAGAAGCACTGGTATAGGGTTTCCTGCCTGATCAGGGGATTGGACTAGATGATCTCCAAGGTCCCTTCAGGTGCTTGGCAATATGGCTCTATTTGCATCCATTTGCAGCTTACCAGGCACGTATTTCCACTCTTCTGCACTAGCAAATAATGGATTTGCATCATGACTACCCCAAAAAAAAAAAAACCCACCTTATAAATCAGGTTGGTCACATGACCAACAGTCATTGTTTTATGACTGTTACGAACTTAATGGGAAGGCTCCGTTACACCACAACTAAGGATTATTTGAACGATGGGGGGATGGGGGAAAGTTGGATTCACTGAACGACCAGGCAATTCATTTATCAACTGCAGTGTTTCACTTAACAACTGTGGCAAAAAAAAAGGTTTGTACAGGTAGTCCTCGACTTACAACCACAAGTCCAAAATTTCCATTGTTAAGCAAGGCAGTTGTTAAGTGAGTTACAGTTCATTTTACGACCTTTTTCACCACTATCCTGAATACATGGAAGTTGCCAGGGGTTTGTTCCTGACCGGCTGGAGGTTGGCTCAGCCTTCCATCCTTTCAAGGTTAGTAAAATGAGGAGCCAGATTGCTGGGACAAGATGCTGATGTTGTAAGCCATTCCTAGAGGGCTCTAAAACACTATGGAACAGTATATAAGTCTAAGTGCTATTGATAAGGAAGAATTGCAGATAGTCCTCCACTTACAACCATAATGGAGCCTGCCCTTCAGGGTCATAAGTTATTCACCACAAAAGATCTTGAGTCAAGAAGATACTCAGTTGGTTCATTCAATTTAGTATGAGAAAAAATTATACAGGCAGTCTGACGACCACGATCGTGTCCATATTTCTGTTGCTAAGCAAGATAGTTGTTAAAATGAGCCATGCTCCATTTTATGACCTTTAGCCACAGATGTTAAGCAAATTGCTGCAGTTGTTAAGTGAACCACATGGTTGTTAAGCAAATCCAGCTTCCCCACTTTGACTTTGCTGGTTGGAAGCCAGCTAGAAAGGTTACAGATAATGATCACGTGGCCTCCGGATGCTGCATCTGTCGTAAATACATGCTGATTGCCAAGTGCCCAAATTTTAATCATGTGACTATAGAACTGCAGCAACAGTCATAAGTGTGAGGACTGGTCCCTATTTTCAGTGCCATTGTAACTCTGAACATCACTAAGCAAATGGTTGTAAGTCAAGGACTACCTTATGTGAGAAGATGCATTTAAGATGCTACCTAAGCATTTGAGCCTCTGTAATCGTTTCTGGGCTATCTACAGGCCAGGCAACATGATTCATCTCCTACTTCCTTTCATCTCTCACCCTCTTTATATCTGTTTTTTTTTCCCCTGAGGTAGTTCAGAAGCAGTTGTTCTTGCTGTAAATCTCTCCAAGCTAGTAACCTTTTCTCTATTGCCTTCTTTTCCCTCTCTCTTTTATAATTTGGCCTTTTCACTGTTTAAATGTTCCTCCTTTTGGTGTCTGAATCATCCTTCTTCTGATTAGAAGTTGGGATATGTGAATTAAACTCCAAGTCCTAGAAAACTCCAGCCTAAGCAAGTCAATTCTAGATTAGCATTAATCAACAATTTTCTATTTGGGTAATGCAAAATTAAATTAGAGATTTAGGATTAAGTATAGTTTAAAAATTCCATACTATATAATTAAGTTTTGTGGTTTCTTGCATTCCAATCATTGCTGATTTCTAAACTTTCATTTATTTATACAGCCTCAATTCCAATGAAATGTTAATTTTTAGTTTAACATTTTTGATTCATGTGGATGGTTGAATAGGACGTGCTGGGTTATTAAACAAAACTGTATTCTGATTTAGCATGGTGTGTGACCTGAACATCATGTTGTTGCTATTGTGCACCTGTATGCACACATTTGATGGCAGCTTGATTCCTTTTCATCCATATATACTAACAATCTCATTGTCGTGACCTTTAACTGAGCAAAATGATGCATCATAAGGCAGCAGTTTTTGAATCAAGGAATCAAGTTTTGGACCTCAAATGGTCCAAACTCTGGGACCCATGACTCTCATGGAACTGAAATTTGGGGAAGGTGTGGGTGCTTCCGTGCTACTGGCTATTGCTGGGTTGCTGCTGTGATCATGTGATCTTCATTTTTAACGTTCTTTGATGATTTCCCAGGAATTTCCCTTCCAACCCTGTATGCTGTCCCACTCACGCACACACACACACACACACACATCACAGGTGTAAGGAGTCTTTATTTAGGCTTCTGAGCCTGAACTGGTATTCCCCAGCAATTCCTTGTGTCAGCACTAGCTCAACCCCAATGAGTTCCACAGGCTACTCAAATGAAGCCAACACTAGTTTTCAAAGCAAAGGCAAATCCAGTCCCGTAGGCAAAAGCTAGTTCTCAAGGCAAAGGCAAGTTCTAAGACAAAGGAAAGTCTACAGGCAAAGGCAAGGCAAGGCAAAGGCAACAGATGAAGAGACACAATCCAAAGTTCAAGGAAAGAACACACAGCAAGGAAACAAACACGTTCCCAGCATCGTCTCGATCTGTCTGCTGTGCTAAACAGCCACTTCTGGTGCAGCCCTTCAAGGAGGGCGAGGCTTTCTCCTCACGAGTAATCTGGCTGACCTTCTCTGCTCTTGCCTTTTCTCTGCCCTACGTGTTTTTGGATCAGGTGTAGAAGACAGTTCCTCTTCCTCATCGCTGACCAGCTGCAGCTACATCCTTTCTCCACCTGAAGCCTCAGGGCTGTCCTGCTGCAGCCGTGCTTCAGCCAAATCCCTCTCAGATGGCTGCTTGGAGCAGTTAATCAACTCTCTTCCTGAGTGCCCAAAACTGGTTCATCCTCCTTTGAGCTGACATCTGAAGAGGTATCTGGGGGAGTCATCACACCCTGATATTCTATGTTCTATAAATTTCACTGCTGACTTCTTGGGAAGGCTTGAAGAGCTACAAAGAATGTTGTCTTCTCCTGGGGTAAATTGCCCTAATGACCACCCCTCAAGTATAAGCCAACAATGTGCTGCAGCTGGATAAGCATTGAAACCTTTCAAGCCAGCAAGAAAAGAAATCCAATTTCCGTAACTCAGCTTCCAGATCCCAACCCAATTATTCTATGTTCTAAATTATTGCACTGAGTGGAGAGAAGAAAACCATTTGGAGAAAGACATTTACCAGGTTTGTTTTTCCTTGGGAGTCACTGCTTCAGCAAAGTATCCCAATTAAAATGGTTTCCAGCATTTTGGTCATTATGTGCCCACTCCTGATACTTGGGTGTACAAGTACCAGCCATAAAATCTGTGGTGCTTTATATTTTGAGAGTCGCCTGTTGAGGTTCTCATGTCACTCTGGGCTTGGCCCTCTTAGCTCCGTAAGCTAGCAGTGAAACGCGGGACTGGCTTTGCATCTTATGTATGCTGTCCTTTATTGACTGAAGGCTGGGTACCTCTTCACAGGCCCACCCAGGCTTGGGATAGGCAGGGGGAAGCAAAATGATAGTGTGACCACAATTATTTCCTTCCCAAAACCTCCACAGCCCTATGACTCAAACATATCCCAATTAGTATTTGTGCTACAGTTAATGGAAGGACCTCCAGCTGGAGGAAGGATTCGGTGATGTTCTTGTCAACTTTTTTCTCTTCCTCCTCCTCAGCCATTCATTAAAAGTTATAAAATACCTTGCTGAAGTGAAATGTTTTTCTCTGCTCTTGATTTTGGCTTGATCCTGGAACTACTGCCAATTTAGCTAATTGGGAGTCTCAAGGCTTGACAGGCATCTAGACTTCCTAGTGGTGTTTTTTGAAACAGCAGGCCTGATGTAGCTCCTAAGGCTGTAACTCACTCCTAGTGCTACTGCCGCAAATTTTGCTTTTCTTCCCCTCTCCGAGATAGATAAATAGATATCCTTCTAAAAAAGATGGCATACATGTCACTGATCTTTTTTATCAGATAGGAGTCCAGATCTGCAAGAGGATATTCTACACTCCGAGACAATTATCTGTGAAAAGGAATATTGAGTGTCCAATTTGTCTGATTCATTTCCATCCTCAAAATCTATATACTACTGAAACTCTCATTTCTGACACTTTTAACTGGGCAAAACAGTGCATCAATGGGCAATAACTTTTGGACAAAGGTGACTCACACAGACTAACTTATAGAAGGTCTCCAAAATTCAGGACCCGTGATTCCCAAGGGAATGAAATTTGGGGACATTGTAGCTGCTTTAGCACTGCTAGGTGCTGCTGTAGTCACGTGAGGCTCATTTTCAACATTCCATGACAGTTTCCCAGCCACTCTCGCAATCCCTCCCTCCCTTCCTCATCTAGCAGCAGCCATTTACTTGCTTACAGGGAAGGGAAGGGAAGAGAGGAATAGGTATATTGCCCTAAAATGGACCACAACTCAAGTGTGAGCCAGCAATGTACTGCGGCTGTCAAAAAAGCCAATGCAGTCCTAGGCTGCATCAACAGAGGGATAGCATCAAGATCACACAGAAGTGATAGTGCCACTTTATACTGCACTGGTGAGACCACACTTGGAATACGGCATCCAGTTTTGGTCATCACAATACAAAAAAGATGGTGAGACCCTAGAACAGTGGTTCTCAACCTTTTTAATGCCGCGACCCCCCAACCGGTCGTAAGTCGAGGACTACTCAACTGGTTGTAGGTCAAGGACTACTCAACTGTGCAGCACCGTTTGCAGAATGGGACTTTTGGCAGGCTTAGCAGGGCAGAGACAGCCTGGACAATTCCTATTGGCTTTTGAAAGCCAATAGAATTAGACTCTATTCAAGAGAATCCATTCTATTGGCTTTCAAAAGCCAATAGAATAAAAGAGAGTAGCACAGCTAAGGAAAAGGAGAAAAAAAATGGCGGACTGCGTTGTTTGGCAACCCCCGTGAAATGGTCGTTCGACCCCAAATGGTGTCCCGACCCACAGGTTGAGAACTGCTGCCCTAGAAAGAGTGCAGAGAATCAGACGTCTGGAAGCTAAACTGTACAATGAACGATTGAGGAACTAGATATGTCTAATCTAACGAAGAGAAGGACTAGGGGAGACATGATAGCAGTCTTCCAATATTTAAGGGTCTGCCCTAAAGAAGATGGGATCAACCTACTTTCCAGAACACCTGAAGGCAGGACAAGATGCAATGGATGGAAAGTCATCAAGGAGAGATCCAACCTAAAATTAAGGCAAAATTTTCCAACAGTGGGAACGATTAATCAGTGAAACAGTTTGCCTTCAGAAGTTATGGGTCTTCCATCACCAAAAGTTTTCGAGAAGAGATTGGAAAGCCATTTGTCTAGAATGGAAATAAGGTCCCCTGCTTGATCAGAGGGTTGGACTAGAAAGAGTACAGAGAAGAGCAACAAAGATGATAAGGGGACTAAAGCATATAAGGAACGGCTGCTGGAATTGGGTATGTCTAGTTTAATGAAAAGAAGGACAAGGGGGGACAGGATAGCAGTCTTCCAATATCTCAGGGGCTGCCCCAAAGAAGAGGGAGTCAAGCTATTCTCCAAGGCGCCTGAAGGCAGGAAAAGAAGCAACGGATGGAAACTAACCAAAGAGAGAAGCAACCTAGGAAAAATTTCTTGACAATGAGAACAATTAACCAGTGGAACAACCTGCCTCTAGAAGCGGTGAATGCTCCAACACTGGAGGTTTTTAAGAAGAGACTGAACAGCCATTTGTCTGAAATGGTGTAGGGTTTCCTGCCTGAGCAGGGGGTTGGACTAGAATCTAGATGACCTCCAAGGTCCCTTCCAACTTTCTTATTATTATTATTATTATTATTATTATTATTATTATTATTATTATTATTATCGATCATCGCACAGTCAGCCAGATGTTCAGACTGGATTTGGCATTTTGTCTACCTCTCGAGTCCTTACCCAGGACCTGGGATAGGCAGATGTGGATGTTTGATGGTATTACAGATATCGTCGCAGGATGGAAGCAGTTCCTAATAAGGCTGCCTTTTGCAATTGACTAATAGCGAATTTGTCAATGCCAATGGTGTTCAATGGTGCTCCAGTTGTTTTGGAATTGCACCCAAGGAGCCTATGACTATTGGTACTACCCTTGCTTGCTTTTGCCACAGTCTTTCTATTTCTATTTGTAGGTCTTTGTATTTTGTTATCTTCTCCAGTTCTTTCTCTTCTATTCTGCTGTCTCCAGGCACTGCTACGTCCACTATCCAGACTTTTTTGCCTTTCTTATCGACAATTGTTAAGTCTGGGGTGTTATGTTGCAGGTGCTTGTCTGTTTGAATTCTGAAGTCCCAGAGCATTTTAATTTTATCATTTTCTATGACTTTCTCTATTTTATGATCCCACCAGTTTTTGCTTACAGGCAAATGATATTTTTTGCAGATCTTCCAATGCACCATTGTTGCTACTTTGTCATGCGCTGCTTGTAGTCAGTCTGTGCAATCTTCTTGCAACAGCGTACCAAGTGGTCCACTGTTTCTTCAGCTTCTTTACATAGGCGGCACTTACTGTCTGTTGCTGTCTTCTCAATTTTGACTTTGTATGCATTTGTCCTTAAGGCTTGGTCTTGTGCAGCCAGAATTAGTCCCTCGGTCTCTTTCTTCAATTTTCCTGCTCTTAGCCATTGCCAGGTCTTGTTAATATCTGCTTTCCCAGCTATTTTTTTTTAATGTATTGGCCATGTAGTGCTTTGTCTTCCCATGCCTCTATTCTGTTTTTCATTTGGTCTTTCTTGTAGGCCAGTTTTGTCTCTCCAATAGTCAGTAAGCCTTCCTGATATACTAATTTCAATGCATCTTCATCATTGTCCTTCAGATATTCTTCCAAAGCCATTTTTTCTTCTTCAACCATCTGATGTACTTGTAGCATTCCACGCCCACGTATTTGCCTTGGTAGATAAAGTCTGTCAATGTCACTGCGTGGATGAAGGGCTTGATTCATTGTCATTATTTTTCTGGTCTTCCTATCCATTGCTTTTAGTTCTGCTTGAGTCCAGTCCACTATTCCAGCTGTGTACCTAATGACTTGAATTGCCCAGGTGTTGATTGCCTTTATGGTATTTCCTCCATTGAGTTTGGACTTTAAGATCTTCTTCACTCTCTTGATGTATTCACCTCTAATCTTTTTCTTGACTTCATTGTGCTTGATGTTGTCAGCTTGAAGGATACCCAAGTATTTGTAGTACTCTTCCTCATCCAGACTCTTAATGTTATTTTCGTGGGGCATCTTGATTCCTTCAGTTTTCACTACTTTTCCTTTTTTGATAGTAAGTGTGGCACATTTGTCCAAGCCAAACTCCATTACAATATCTTGGCTATATATACGGACAGTGTTGAGCAGCGATTCTATTTCAGATGATGTTTTTCCATACAGCTTCAGATCATCCATGTAAAGGAGATGGGATAGTCTGGTAGATGTTTTTGATGTTTGATAGCCATGTCCTGAGTTATTCAGTATTGTTTTATTATTGATCATCGCACAGTCAGCCAGATGTTCAGACTGGATTTGGCATTTTGTCTACCCATCGAGTCCTTATCATTATTATTATTATTATTATTATTATTATTTAGCAGCCTTTAGTCAAGGGGATGGCCCAGCACAGGAGAAGCAACATCACAGGATCAGAATCAGCAGGTTGCCTTCATTTAAAAGAAAAAGGGCGCTCTTTGAGGACAAAATATTCATATTTTGGACAGGGAAGATTGATGGTTTGAGAGAAGAGTGAAGGAATCCAGTGAAGATCCTTCCCTTGATACAGGTGGTGGCCTCAGACACGACCTATCCCCATTTTTCTATGCTGCTCTTGCATCAGTCATCAGGAGGATCAAGACCCCTTCGCAGTTTACTTGGGAGGCCACATTTAACAACCTACCTAAGGATTTAGAAGTGGGAACATTTACATCCCAATCACTCTCTGCCTACTCACCTGACGAGCCTATCCAGAAATGAAACCATACAGGTCCCTTGAGGACATATATGGGGTCCCTCCTAACCCACTTGCTCAGACTTGTACACCCACACACCCCCTTCCCAATCCGCACCACTCCGTGTGCTTCCTGATCCGTGCAGCATCTCTTGCACACCCTCACGCACCCCGTACACCATCCCTGACCCGCACAGAGCTTCTTGTACAATCACAAGCATATAATTGTACCATTCCTGAAGCGCACTGCGCATCTGCGCACTCTCCCCAACCCACATGGCATCTCTTATACCCCCGTGCACACCCTTTCCAACCCCCCCCCCCGTGTGCCCTCTCTCTCCTTCTCTATACAGCAGCAGCCACTTACTAGCCTGCATCACAGTCTGATCTACAGTATTACAGTCTGGTCTACAGCATCACAGTCTGGTTTACAGCATCACAGTTTGGCTTGAAAGCATCACTGCTTCAGATAGGAAGGCGGTGCAGAGAGTGGTGAGAATGGTCGAAAAGATCATTGGCAGTTCCCTCCCTCCCATAGAGAACATAGCACAGAAGCATTGCTTGAGCAGGATCCGCAAGATTATCTGGGACACTACACATCCTCTCCATGACCTGTTTTCCTTGTTACCTTCTGGGAGGGGGCTCCGTGGTATCCGAAGCATCCAGATTCAGCCATAGTTTCATTCCATACAGCATTAACCTTGCGAACTCTCAAGCTTCCTCCTTCCGTTATATATTCAAGATGGACAGTACTTAATATTTGTTATGTATATGTAGGGGTGTGGGTCTATACATATGTTGTATATAGTACGTTTAGGTGTGTGTCATGTATGTGTTTCACTTTGAGAGCGGGCAACTAAATTTCATTTTTGATGTGTGCAGTTGTGCCCACAGTAAAAAAAATGACAATAAAGTTTTATCTTATCTTATCATCTTATCTTATCTTATCTTATCATCTTATCTTACCCTGGATTTCCAAACTCCTGCTGGCTTCCTCACTGACTTTCTCCCAGCAAGCTTCCCATAAGCAAAGTAAATGGGGAAGAAGGAAGAAAGCAAGGGAGGGAAGGAGGGAGGAAGGAAGGGAACGAAGGAAGGAGTGATTCACTTAACTGTGGCAAGAAAGAACGTAAAATGGGGCAAAACTCATTTAACAGTTGTCTCACCTAGCAATGGAAATGTTGGGCTCAATTGTGGTCATAGGTCGAGGACTACCTGTATTTCTCCCCCCCCCCCCATCATCCAGCGGGTTAAACACCACTTTAAATGACAATCTTTGCTACCTCTTCAGTCCAACATATGTTTGCTGGCTTCCAGGCATTTCAGGAACGGTACTCCATTACGCCTTCATTGTCGTCAAAGTTTGGAAATTTAGGGGTTGAAGTGTGAGCAAATACTGGAAATTGATTCATTTCTTGGGGGGAAAAAACCCTTCGTTATGAAAAGGGAAAGTTTTCTGTTGTGCACGCCAAATAATACGGGAAATCAAATCTCAAATTCACCTTCTTAGCCTAATAGATTAGCAACGAGACAGGAATGGGGTAGTTTTTATATCAGCCGAGACACTCAAGGAACAGGAAAGTGAAATTATAATCCTGAAATGGAAAAAAAAAAAGGAAAGGTTCCCTGGAGCCATCTAAGAATTTAAATTGTTTTGGCCCACCTTTACCCTCCCTGTGTATGCCCCAAGGCCAAATTGTGCACACAGGGTTTCCGTTCCCATTAGTGAAGGATTCCATAGCTAAATGACCCATTAATCAATTTGGCATTCCCAAGGAAAAAAAAATAAGACTTTTTGGCCACTGTTTCCTTCCCAGTGGGAAATTTTATTCTACCCTGTTCCTCTGAAGAGGAAGTGAGGAAACCAACCTAGCAAACTCTTGAATGGGGAAAATATCTTTTTTTCTCCATTGTGATGAAACTGGAGAATATAGTTTTTTTATAGCCTCCATGGAAAGCACCAAAAATAAAGATACACACTCAGTAATGGCTTTATCGGCGTACAATCCCTGGCCATTCCTGCTGCTGGTACTTTGGCAGACTTATAATAATAATAATAGTAGTAAAGTTGGAAGGGATCTTGGAGGTCATCTAGTCCATCCCCCTGCTCAGGCAGGAAACCCTACACAATTTCAGACAAATGGCTGTCCAGTCGCTTCTTAAAGAATTCCAGTGTTGGAGCATTCACCACTTCTGGAGGCAGGTTGTTCCACTGATTAATTGTTCTCACTGTCAGGAAGTTTCTCCTTAGTTCTAGGTTGCTTCTCTCCTTGATTAGTTTCCACTTAGAACATCAAACATAGAATAGCAGAGTTGGGAGAGACCTTAGAGGTCTTCTAGCCCAACTGCTGCCCATGGAAAGAGATCCTGTACCTGGGATGTCAAAGATCCTATATCTGGGAGACCCTGTACCTGGGGTGTCCAAACTTTAAAATCTATGGACTTTAACTGCCAGAATTCTTCAGCCAGTATGGCTGGCTGGGGAATTCTGGGAGTTGGCGGCCAGATGCCTTAAAGTTTCCCAGGTTGAGAAGCACTGATACAGGTAGTCCTTGACAGACAACCAGTGATTATTCAATGTTACAATGGCACTGGAACAAGTGACTTATAATCAGTCGTTGCACCTAACAACCCAGTGCTAGGCTACATTAACAGAGGGACAGAATCAAGATCACGTGAAGTATTAATACCACTTTACTATGCTTCGGTAAGGCCACACTTGGAATACTGCATCCAGTTTTGGTCACCATGATGTAAAAAAGATGTTGAGACTCTGGAAAGAGTGCAGAGAAGAGCAACAAAGATGATCAGGGGACTGGAGGCTAAATCATATGAAAAACTGTTGCTGGAATTGGGTATGTCCAGTTTAATGAAGAGAAGGATGAGGGGGGACATGATAGCAGTCTTCCAGTATCTCGGGCTGCCCCAAAGAAGAGGAAGTCAAGCTATTCTCCAAAGCAGCTGAAGGCGGGACAAGAAGCAATGGATGGAAACTAACCAAGGAGAAAAGCAACGTAGAACTAAGGAGAAACCTCCTGACAGTTAGAACAATTAACCAGTGGAACAATCTGCCTCCAGAAGCAGTGAATGTTCCAATACTGGAAGTTTTTAAGAAGAGAATCGACTGGTATAGGGTTTCCTGCCTGAGCATGGGGTTGGACTAGATGACCTCCAAGTTCCCTTCCAACTTTATTATTGTTGTTGTTGTGTTGTTGTTGATCATCGCACAGTCAGCCAGATGTTCAGACTGGATTTGGCATTTTGTCTACCTATTAAGTCCTTACCTGGGATAGGCAGATGTGGATGTTTGATGGTATTACAGATATCGTTGCAGGATGGAAGCAGTTCCTAGTAAGGCCACCTTTTGCAATTGACTAATGGAAAATTTGTCAATGCCAATGGTGTTCAAGTGGTGCTCCAGTTGTTTTGGGATTGCACCCAAGGCGCCTATGACTATTGGTACTACCCTTGTTTGCCTTTGCCACAGTCTTTCTATTTCTATTTCTATAACTGTTATTATTATTGTTGTTGTTGTTGTTGTTATTGTTATTATTATCTGTAACCTGGGCTGATCAAAATGGAAGCGGCATCCACATAGAGAACTGGTTGTTCATGTGTTTGAAACCCACCACTTTGTAAGCCCTTACTTTTCTCGCCCCTGTGTAACTACCCTCTTCCATTGCAATCGCTCAGCTCTTGGTTAAAAGTCAGCTTTCCTGGGTGACGTCTCCCTCTGACACATTGGTCCAAATCGTCCCTCAGCCTTACACACTGTAGAAGTTTACATCGAAGGATGTGAGTCATAATGAGGTTTTTGTTCTTTGTTTATTGAGCGTGACCTCGATTGTGCCTCTTTTCTGATTCTGAAGAAGTTGGGGTCAGGGTTTTCCTTTCCTTTCCAGGGGGCAGCAGTTGCTGGAGTTGAATGCCGGCCCTCTTCTTAATGGTTCTGTTTTTGGCATTTTGCAAGCTTCATCTCCGGTCGTGAAATGGTTTATCTTTCTGATTCTTGCCAGATGACCATTGTTTCCACAAAGGGGTCTGAGATCCTCTTCTTTGGGACAGAGGTTGCCTTCCTTTCCTGTGGAGTTGGCAGGGGGAGAATGCCACGTAAGCATTGTCTCAAAAAAAGAGCTAAATCCAGACATACAGGCAGTCCTCGACTTATGACCACAACTGAGCCCGAATTTTTCTGTTGCTAAGCGAGGTAGTTGTGAAGTGAGCTTTGCGCCATTTTACGACCTTTCTTGCCACAGTTAACTGAATCACTGCAATTGTTAAGCTAATAACATAGTTGTTAAGTGACTTCCTCATTAACCTTGCTTATCAGAAGGTTGTAAAAGGTGATCCCGTGAGACCCGGGACACTGCAACTATCATAAATATGAGATGGTGGTGGTGGTGGTGGTGGTGGTGGTGATGTTGGAAGGGACTTTGAAGGTTATCTAGTCCAATCCCCTGCTCAGGCAGGAAACCCTATACCATTTCGGACAAATGGCTGTCCAGTCTTTTCTCAAAAACTTCCAGTCTTGGAGCATTCACAGCTTCTGGAGGCAGATTCCAGCATGTGAACAAAATTCGGATGCTTGGCAACTGACTCATATTTACAACGGTTGCTGTGTCCGCGGGTCACGTGATCCCCTTTTGCGACCTTCTGTCAAGCAAAGTCAATAGGGAAAAAACAGATTAACTTAACAACCGTGCTGCTAACGTAACAACTGCAATTGTTAACTGTGGCAAGAAAGGTCGCAAAACAGCAAAATTCACTTAATCTCTTCTTAAAAACTTCCAGTGTTGGAGCATTCACCGCTTCTGGAGGCAGGTTGTTCCACTGGTTAATTGTTCTCACTATCAGGAAGTTTCTCCTTAGTTCTGGGCTGCTTCTCTCCTTGATTAGTTTCCATCCTTTGTTTCTTGTCCTGCCTTCAGGCGCCTTGGAGAATAGCTTGACACCCTCCTCTTTGTGGGAGCCCCCGAGGTATTGGAACGCTGCTATCATGTCCCCCCTCGTCCTTCTCTTCATTAAACTAGAGATACCCAATTCCACCAACCATTCCTTACATGTTTTAGCCTCCAGTCCTCTGATCATCTTTGTTGCTCTTCTCTGTACTCTTTCTAGAGTCTCAACATCTTTTTTACATCGTGGTGACCAAAACTGGATGCTGTATTCCAAGTGTGGCCTTACCAAGGTGTTGTAAAGTGATATTAACACTACACATGATATTTGCCAAGCATCTAAATTTTAATCACATGATCATGGGGATGCTACAACAGTTGTAAGTGCAGTTATAACTGTGAATAGTTACTAAATAAACTGTTGTAAGTCGAGGACTACCTGTATTCTGTGGTTTATCTTTTCTGAGATAAATTTTCTTGGAGCAGTGATGGTGAACCTGTGCCATACATGTCACAAGGGACACATCATATAAGTTTTGGTCACATGCCTAGAGGACACGAGAATGTGGTCCTCGGGTAGTCCTCAACTTACAACCACAATTGAGCCCAACATTTCTGTTGCTAAGCAAGTCAGCTAAGTGAGTTTTATCCCATTTTGCCACCTTTCTTGCCACAGTTGCTAAATGAATTGCTGCAGTCATTAAGCGAATCTGGCTCCCCCCCCCGCCACCATTGACTTTGCTTGTCGGAAACTAGCTGGGAAGGTTACAATGGTGATCACATGACCTCGGGACAGGGCAACCGTCATAAATACTTGCCAGTCGCCAAGCACCCATATTTTGATCATGTGACTACGAGGATGCTGCAATGGTCATAAGTCAGTTTCAGTGCCATTGTAACTTTGAATGGTCATATTATTATTATTATTATTATTATTATTATTATTATTATTATTATTATTATTATAAAGTTGGAAGGGACCTTGGAGGTCATCTAGTCCAACCCCCTGCTCAGGTAGGAAATCCTATACCATTTCAGACAATTGGCTGTCCAGTCTCTTCTTAAAGACTTCCAGTGTTGGAGCATTCACTGCTTCTTGAGGCAGGTTGTTCCACTGGTTAATTGTTCTAACTGTCAGGAAGTTTCTCCTTAGTTCTAGGTTGCTTCTCTCCTTGGTTAGTTTCCATCCATTGCTTCTTGTCCTGCCTTCAGGCGCTTTGGAAAATAGCTTGACTCCCTCTTCTTTGGGGCAGCCCCTGAGGTATTGGAACACTGCTATCCTGTCCCCCCTTGTCCTTCTCTTCGTTAAACTAGACCAGGGGTAGGCAACCCAAAACACTTAAAGAGCCACTTGGACCCGTTTCCCACCAAAAACAAAACACTGGGAGCCGCAAAACCATTTTGATATCTAAAATGAAGATAACACTGCATATATCCTTTTTTACCTTTATTATAGGTGTGTGTGTGTTTGTGTGTGTATGTGTTTGTGTGTATGTATGTGTGTGTGTGTGTGTATATATGTATGTATGTATATATACACACACACACACACACACATACACACACAGGTAAAAAAAGGATATATGCAGTGTTATCTTCATTTTAGATGTCAAAAGGGTCTCTCTCTCTCTCTCCCTCTCTATCTGCCCTTGGTCTGCCACTCCTCTTCCCCCACTCTCTTTCTTTCTCTCTCTCTCTTTCCTCTCTCTCTCTCTCTCCCTCTCTCTCTTTCTCTCTCTCTCTTTCTCCCCCCCCTCTCCTATCTGCTGCTCACCTGACAAGCTTCAAGCTGTTGTCCAACAAGATAAGGGGTAGACAACCTCGTCTCTTTTATGACTCATGGACTTCAACTCCCAGAATTCCTGAGTCAGCCTAGTTGGGCTAGCTAGCTCTTTCCTGCCCTTCCTGCTTCCTGCAGAAACGCAGCAAAGGGAGGAGCTCCGCCCAGTAAGCTTTTCAGCTCCTCGGAGAACACTGTGAGTGCACTCTCTTTTACATACACACACACACAAAAAAAAACACAAACACACACACACAGAGAGAGAGAGAGAGAGAGAGAGAAGCAGGGAAGCGCAATTCCTCTCTCTGTCTCTGTCTCTCTCTGCAAAGGCAGAGGAGGCTGGGAGCCGCAGGGGAAGGCTCAAAGAGCCGCATGCGGCTCCGGAGCCGCAGGTTGCCGACCTGTGAACTAGACATATCCAATTCCAGCAACCGTTCCTTATATGTTTTAGCCTCCAGTCCCCTGATCATCTTTGTTGCTCTTCTCTGTACTCTTTCTAGAGCAGTGGTTCTCAACCTTTCTAATGCCGCGACCCCATAATACAGTTCCCCATGTTGTGGTGACCCCCAACCACTTATACATCACCGGGTGCCAGGGGCGTGGCCAAAGAAAATGGGGGGGAAATGGCAGACAGCCTTGTTTGGCGACCCCCATGAAATGGTCGTTTGACCCCAAATGGGGTCCCGACCCACAGGTTGAGAACCACTGTTCTAGAGTCTCAACATCTTTTTTACATTGTGGTGACCAAAACTGGATGCTGTATTCCAAGTGTGGCCTTACCAAGGCCTTGTAGAGTGGTATCAATACTTCATGTGTTCATACTCATTAAATGAATGATTATAAGTCGAGGACTACCTATACTCTCCTGTGGACACTTTTTCCAGTATCCTGTGCTCATATGCCTCTATTCTACAACAGTTTTGCCCAAAATTGGCCCTTCCATTTTTTGGCAAAACTACATCATAGTAAACAATGGGTTTGCTTAATTGTTGTAAAATAAGGTCATTCATATGACTGACCATTTTATCATCTTTATGATTTATGACCATAATGGACAGGCTCCATTACAGTCATAACTCAAGAACTATCTGTCCTGTTCTATACAATCATAGAGCTGGATGCACTGGAGCAAACAAATAGAATAGTGGTGGCGAACCTGTGGCACGCGTGCCAGAGGCGGCACTCAGAGCCCTCTCTTTGGGCACTTCTCTGAACTGCTGGTGGTGGGCTGCGGAACCCCAGAGTGTGCCGGTCAAGGGGCCAGTAGGCTGTGGCTGCTGACTGACACTGTCGGCCCCCATGCGCTCGCTGACCTTTGTGTGCGAGGGCCAACGGTGTCAGGCAGCAGTTGCCTGGGCCCCTGGCTTGCCTTGCCCTGAGATAATGGCACCCCCACCCTGCCTCGCCTCATCCCACAGGACGAGCCTCCTACCCAACATCCTACCTGCCAGAGACCCGCTGGATCTCCCCCAACCCTGCCCAGTCCCCACAGGCGTCCCTCCCCACGAGCAACATCAAGGTGACCACGCCCACCTTGGCCACACCCACCCAGTCTGCCATGACCACCACAGCCACGCCGACTCAGTGGGCCATGCCCACTAGGCACCTGGCAATAAATAAGTGGGTTTTGGGTTGCAGTTTGGGCACTCGGTCTCTAAAAGGTTCGCCATTACAGAAATAGAACATAGAATAATATGGTCAGAAGAGACTTTGGAGGTCTAATAATAATAATAATAAAGTTGGATGAGACCTTGGAGGTCATCTAGTCCAATCTCCTGCTCAGGCAGGAAACCCTATACCATTTCAGACAAATGACTGTCCAATCTCGTCTTAAAAACTTCCAGCGTTGGAGCATTCACCACTTCTGGAGGCAGGTTGTTCCACTGGTTAATTGTTCTCACTGTCAGGAAGTTTCTCCTTAATTCCAGGTTGCTTCTCTCCTTGGTTAGTTTCCATCCATTGCTTCTTGTCCTGCCTTCAGGGGCTTTGGAAAATAGCTTGACTCCCTCTTCCTTGGGACAGCCCCTGAGATACTGGAAGACTGCTATCGTGTCCCCCCTCGTCCTTCTCTTCGTTAAACTAGACATACCCAATCCCAGCAACCGTTCCTTATATGTTTTAGACTCCAGTCTCCTGATCATCTTTGTTGCTCTTCTCTGTACTCTAGTCCAACCCCCTGCCCATGGTAGGAGGCCTGATACCAGACATGTCCAACCTTGGCAACTTAAGACCTGTGGACTTTTACTCCCAGAATTCCACAGCCATCACGGGGAATGGGGAATGGCTGGATGGGGAATTCTGGGAATTGAAATCCACAAGTCTTAAAGTTGCCAAGATTGGATATCCCTGCCCTATATACATTCCAAACAAATCACTATCCAATCTCTCCCTGAAAACCTTGTGATAAAGCACCCACAGCTCCTGGAAGCAAACTGCACCATTGGTTAATTGACCACCCAGTAACATATAACCATCTCTAGCAAGAAGAATTTAGCAGCTAATGAGTTAGTCTCTTTCACTGGCTGATAGTTTGTACGGTCAAGGGGTTCTTCCTTGTTGCAAGTTTGAACTATTTGCTTGTAGGCTTAACTCACTGATTCTGGTCTTGCCCTCTGAGTGAATAGGCAGCAAGGCCACTCTCTCTTCCCTTATGAGAGCCCTTCAGATCTTTGGAGACTCCCTTTGTATCTCCCATCGGTCTTCTGCTCTGTAGGTTAAGAGCAACCAGGCCTTTTAATCATTCCTCAAAAGTCCTGAGTTTCCAGATCCCTCACTGTCTTAGCAGTCCTCCAAAAAACTTGTTCCAATTGATCATGCTTTGTTTTCACGTGTAATGCCCAAAACTGGAAAGAGCAGCCAAATAGGATCCAACCAGAACTGAGCAGAATGGCACGATGACTTCCCATGATCTGGATTCTTCTTGTTATAGTTAGTTGCGAAGTCGTGTCCGACCCATTGCAACAATGTTCCTCCAGGCCTTCCTGTCCTCTACCATCTTCTAGAGTCCATTTAAGCTCACGCCTACTGCTTCAGTGACTCATCCAGCCACCTCATTCTCTGTCGTCCCCTTCTTCTCTTGCCCTCCATCTTTCCCAGCATTAGGTTCTTCTCCAGTGAGTCCTTCCTTCTCATTAGGTGGCAAAGTATTTGAGTTTCAACTTCAGGATCTGGCCTTCTAAAAAAGCAGTCAGGGTTGATCTCCTCTAGGACTGACCAGTTTGATTGCCTTGACTCGCAGGAGTCTTCTCCAGCACCATAGTTCAAAGGCCTCCATTCTTTGGTGCTCAGCCTTTCTTATGGTCCAACTTTCACAGCCATACATTGCAACTGGGAAAACCACAGCCTTGACTATATGCACTTTTGTTGGCAGGGTGATGTCTCTGCTTTTTAGTATGCTGTCTAGATTTGCCATAGCTTTCCTCCCCAGGAGCAAGCGTCTTTTAATTTCTTGGCTGCAGTCCCCATCTGCGGTGATCTTGGAGCCCAGGAAGATAAAATCTGTCACTACCTCCATTTCTTCCCCATCTCTTTGCCAGGAATTGAGAGGGCCGGATGCCATTTCTTAATGTTGAGTTTCAAGCTATGCACCTATTAATGCATTCCAAGGTACGCCATAAGTTGCTTGTTCAAATGAAACAAAGATGTGCCTGTTTGTTTAGACGGGAAGGGACACTTTGAGAAGTTCTAAGTTTTAATTGCTTCGTTATTAATCTCCTTTCCGCTGCCAGGACGGGAGGTCACACGGCATCCCCCTCTCTCTGGATGTCAGTTCCATTATCCAGCCACTCTTCCTCTTCTGTTTAGGAATTGTTTTCCTAATATTCAACAGGAATCTGTGTTCCTGTAACTTAGCTCCATTCTTCTGCATCCTGCAATCTGGAACAAGTGAAATAGGGTCACTTCTTTGATCATTCAGAAGGCAGCCTTTATCTCCACCCTCACCCCCCTCTTCTCATCTCAAGCTTCCTTCATAGGGTTTAGTTTACAAGGCCTTGTTCATCAACGTTGCTCTTCACTGCAATATCCCTGAGATTGTGTGTGTGTGTGTGTGTGTGTGTGTGTGTGTGTGTGTGTGTGTCTTCAAGTCAGTTTTTGATTCCTGATGGGTGCCTGGAAAAGTCCCTGAAGTTTTCCCAGAAAGATTTCAGAAGTAGTTTGCCATTTCCTTCTTCCTAGGGCTGAGAGAGAGTGACTGACCGAGGTGATTCAGCCGGCTTCATGTCCAAGACAGGACTAGAACTCACCGTCTCCTGGGTGACAGGCCCAAAGTCCCCAGGCAGCTTTCATGCTTAAAGCGGGACTAGAACTCGCCATCTCCCAGTGTTTGGCCTAAAGTCACACAGCTGGCTTTTATGCCTAAGGCGGGACTAGGACTCACCGTCTCCTGGTGATTGGCCCAAAGTCACCTATCCCCAACCTTTTGGGCACCAGGGACCGGTTCCGTGGAGAGAGGTTTTTCCACAGACCGGAGGGTGTGTGGTTTTGTGTGGCCTGCATCCCACGGATGGGGCTTTGCTTGTTTGTGCGGACCGGTTGCTGGCATGCTGCAACCGAGTACTGGTCCACGGACCAGGGGTTGGGGACCCCTGACCTAGCTGGTTTCCTCCCTAAGGTGGAACTTGAGGCAATCTCCTGGTTTCTGAGCTAGCAACTTAATCACAACACCAGACTGGCTCTATTTTCATCTTAAGGTGCCAGAGGCAAAAGTCAGAAGGACATTTGCAGAAGCACCAGTGAGGATAGAGTGAAACCGTGATGCAAAAGCAGCTGAGTTTAATTTCCAAAGCTGGCTGAGGAATTCTGGGAGTTGAAGTCCACAAGTCGTCAAAGGGCCAAGTTTGAAGACCCCTGCTCAAGGGCATATTGATTAGTAAATCAGTTTGAATACAGGCCATCCTCAGCCTACAACCATTCATTTAGTGACGCTGCAAAGTGACAATGACACTGAAAAAAGTGACTTTTGACCAGTCCTCACACTTACAACTGTCCCAACGTCTACACCAGTCTCCAACCTTTCTGGCTTTGCAGACTGGAGGGGGAGGGGGGAGAAGGGAGAGTTTCACGTGAGCAGCGGGCGAGCGCACGCCCGCCCCTCGCACAAATGGAGCTGCATGCGTGTGCTTGCCTGCCCACTTCCACAACCTGGGGGTTTGGTGACACAACAGCTACACAGAATCTACGATCACGTAATCGGAATTCTGCTGCTTGGCAACTGGCGTGTCTTTATCACCATTGCAGCATCCCAGAGTCATCTGATCACCATCTGAGGCCTTCCCAGCCAGCTTCTGACAAGCAAAGTCAGGAACCTCGGAGTCCTAGTGGACAACCACTTAAATATGAGCCAGCCGTGTGCTGCAGCTGCCAAGAAAGCCAACATAGTAGTGCTAGGCTGCATTAACAGAGGGATAGAATCAAGATCACGTGAAATGTTAATACCACTTTACAAGGCCTTGGTAAGACCACACTTCGAATACGGCATCCAGTTTTGGTCACCACGATGTAAAAAAGATGTTGAGACTCTAGAAAGAGTACAGAGAAGAACAACAAACATGATCAGGGGACTGGAGGCTAAAGCATATAAGGAAAGGCTGCTGGAATTGGATATGTCTAGTTTAATGAAGAGAAGGACGAGGGGGGACAGGATAGCCATGTTCCAATATCTCAGGGCCTGCCCCAAAGAAGTCAAGCTATTCTCCAAAGCGCCTGAAGGCAGGATGAGAAGCAACGAATGGAAACTAATCAAGGAGAGAAGCAACCTAGAACTAAGTAGAAACTTCCTGACAGTGAGAACAATTAACCAGTGGAACTACCTGCCTCCAGAAGCGTGTGAATGCTCCAACACTGGAAGTTTTTAAGAAGAGACTGGACAGCCATTTGTCTGAAACAGTATCAGGTTTCCTGCCTGAGCAGGGGGCTGGACTGGATGACCTCCAAGGTCCCTTCCAACTTTATTATTATTATAATGGGGGAAGCCAGATTCGTTTAACAACCATGAGATAATAATAATAATAATACACAGCTGGAATAGTGGACTAGACTCAAGCAGAACTAAAAGCAATGGATAGGAAGACCAGAAAAATAATGACAATGAATCATGCCTTTCATCCACAAAGTGACATTGACAGACTTTATCTACCAAGGCAAATAGGTGGGCGTGGAATGCTACAAGTACATCAGATGGTTGAAGAAGAAAAAATGGCTTTGGAAGAATATCTGAAGGACAATGATGAAGATGCACTGAAATTAGTATATCAGGAAGGCTTACTGACTATTGGAGAGACCAAACTGGCCTACAAGAAAGACCAAATGAAGAACAGAATAGAGGCATGGGAAGACAAAACACTACATGGCCAATACATTAAAAAATAGCTGGGAAAGCAGATAATAACAAGACCTGGCAATGGCTAAGAGCAGGAAAATTGAAGAAAGAGACCGAGGGACTAATTCTGGCTGCACAAGACCAAGCCTTAAGGACAAATGCATATAAAGTGAAAATTGAAAAGACAGCAACAGACGGTAAGTGCTGCCTATGCAAAGAAGCTGAAGAAACAGTGGACCACCTGGTAAGCTGTTGCAAGAAGATCGCACAGACCGACTACAAGCAGCGGCATGACAAAGTAGCAACAATGGTGCATTGGAAGATCTGCAAGAAATATCATTTGCCTGTAAGCAAAAACTGGTGGGATCATAAAATAGAGAAAGTCATAGAAAATGATAAAATTAAACTGCTCTGGGACTTCAGAATTCAAACAGACAAGCACCTGCAACATAACACCCCTGACTTAACAATTGTCGATAATGGGGTTCAATGCCTGGAGATAGCAGAATAGACGAGAAAGAATTGGAGAAGATAACAAAATACAAAGACCTACAAATAGAAATAGAAAGACTGTGGCAAAAGCATGTAAGGGTAGTACCAATAGTCATAGGCGCCTTGGGTGCAATCCCAAAACAACTGGAGCACCACTTGAACGCCATTGGCATTGACAAATTCGCCATTAGCCAATTGCAACAGGCGGCCTTACTAGGAACTGCTTCCATCCTGCGACGATATCTGTATTACATGACTGCCTATCCCAGGTCCTTGGTAAGGACTCAATAATGCCAAATCCAGTCTGAACATCTGGCTGACTGTGCGATGATGATGATGATGATGATGATGATGATGATAATAAAGTTGGAAGGGACCTTGGAGGTCATCTAGATTCTAGTCCAACCCCCTGCTCAGGCAGGAAACCCTACATCATTTTGGACAAATGGCTGTCCAGTCTCTTCTTAAAAACTTCCAGTGTTGGAGCATTCACCGCTTCTGGATTCACTAAGCAACTGCAGTGATTCGTTTAACAACTGTGGCAGAAAGGTTGCAGAATTGGGCACGACTCACTTAACAACTGCCTCGCTTAGTAACAGAAATTCTGGTTCCAACTGGGGTCGTAAATTGAAAACTATCCTGTAATAGGAAAATAGTATTTGTAATCTGCCATAAAATCTTCCAAATAGAGCCAATTTAGTGTGACATTCTTGGAGCACGTTGCCGCTTGGGGCAATCAAGTTATCCTAATTGTACTATTATCAAAGCATGGATGCAATGGATCCTCCTTATTAGCATAATTTTTTCTCTCTCTCTTCTAACGTGCTGCCTAAATTCAATAGTGAACAAATGGATAATATCTATTTTTTAAGTATTCCAATAAGAATCAGCATATTGCAGTTCTGGCTTTGGATGGCTAAGAAAGGCCAAAGGTCTGGGTGTAAAACATTTCCGCCAGCAAATCAGGGCTGCCCGCCAAATTGGGGGATTTTCCCTATTGAGATATTTATCTGCTGGAAGTCTAGAGATTAGCCAGGAACTCTGGGACCTGTCTCTAAACTTCTTCAGTATTTCTGCTAGGCTATTAAATCGCTTCGCTTGAAATGGGGATGGATGATTTTCGGAATCAAAACGGAGCGTCCGGGAATTTGAAGTAATACATATTTTGAAATAATGCTTCTAAGAAAGCCAAAAAAAGGGAAATTCAAATAACTTTCGTAGCTGATTATCTGTGAATTGGTATTCCCCCTGCTGGTAAGCTTTGGGCACTGCATTGAGATTTCAAGATGGGAACAATTTTAGCCAGTGTCTGTTGAGATTCTCAGTCATCCAGGTCAGAGTTATCTCAAAGACTTTTTTCTCAAAAATCAAGTGGGCTGTTTTTTCCTTCAGGAAGAAAACAAGTTTTTTCCTGAAGGAAAAAAACAGTCCAGTTGCCTTTTAACAACAACAACAACAATAATAATAAAGTTGGAAGGGACCTTGGAGGTCATCTAGTCCAACCCCCTGCTCAGACAGGAAACCCTATACCATTTCAGACAAATGGCCGTCCAGTCTCTTCTTGAAAACTTCCAGTGTTGGAGCATTCACAGCTTCTGGAGGCAGGTCGTTCCACTGGTTAATTGTTCTAACTGTCAGGAAATTTCTCCTTAGTTCCAGGCTGCTTTTCTCCTTGATTAGTTTCCATCCATTGCTCCTTGTCCTGCCTTCAGGTGCGTTGGAGAATAGCTTGACTCCCTCTTCTTTGGGCAGCCCCTGAGATATTGGAATACTGCTATCCTGTCCCCCCGTCGTCCTTCTCTTTATTAAACTAGACATACCCAATTCCAGCAACCTTTCCTTATATGTTTCAGCCTCCAGTCCCCTAATCATCTTTGTTGCTCTTCTCTGCACTCTTTCTAGAGTCTCAACATCTTTTTTACATCGTGGTGACCAAAACTGGATGCAGTATGCCAAGTGTGGCCTTCCCAGGGCATTGTAAGGTGGTATTAATACTTCACGTGATCTTGATTCTCTCCCTCTGTTAATGCAGCCCAGCACTGTGTTGGCCTTTTTGGCAGCTACAGCACATGGCTGGCTCATATTTAAGTGATTGTCCACTAGACTCCAAGATCTTTCAGAATTTTAGTCAGTGTTTCTCAACCTTGGCAGCTTGGAGATGGGTGGACATCAGCCAGCATGGGGAATTCTGGGAGTTGACGTCCACCTATCATCAAGTTACCAAGGTTGAGAAAAGCTGATCTTAGTTATTTGTTTTACACTCCTGTTGTGTCTGCACAGAGGATTTCCAGCCTTTTAAGGAAATTGAAGGTAGTATAATGCAAGATTCACATTTAGTGTCTATTTCCTTGAATAACATGAATAAAGAGACCTCTAGAATTCTAAAATCAGTTCATGTTGTGTCTGCCATTTTTCCAAGGGGCAGAAGGCAATGCAGACTAAAAGAGACCTGTCCTTAATCTGCCCTTTCTCCCCTGTCTCATTTTTATCTGCACATCAAGCGAACAAAAGAGTTTGGGACGACTGATGGGGTTGGAGCAAGGAGGAGAAGGAATTGAAATGTCTACCTACTTTTCATTTTAGCTGTTACCCATATTAGTGGGAAACATTTTTATTCCACCAAGTCAGATCAATTCCCCCCCCCCATAGGTCCATTGTAACTTCAAATGGTTGTAAGTTGCAAACTACCTGTAGGTAGTTTTCCCTGTGGATGAAGTGATAACGTATCTAATTCTCTCTTACTGTCCAGCTCACTTCTAACAACACCTAACTAAATCTGCAGTTAACAGACATTGGCCTGTGGAGAAGCAGCATTTGGCTGATGGAATGTTTTCTGTTTCGTTTTTTTAATATGTATGTGCTTGCGTGCACATGTATGTATTTATTTTTTGGCACTGCCAGCAATCTAACGGGCATGTTACTACTTTGACAGTATATTTTTACATCAGGTTAATCGACAGAAGGACCAAAAAGTGTCAGACAGCAGAATGAGCAGCGTAATGTAGCCACAAAATTAATGATTATAGTAATTAGGAAGAAAAAGAATAACTGGAATAAAACAAAGGGGTAAAAGCTGCAAAGTGTTGTTAAACAGCTCCAAAAACTGTGACCGTGTTGCCTGAAAGTCTTTTGTCAAAATAATGATAACTCTTCAACAGTTGACAACCAACACATATTGCTGCAGATCAAATGTAGATTTCTTCTTCCAAAATTGGATAATAATTAGTTTAACCTGCTCATTCATTCCCCCCCTAAGGCTGAATTTGTATTATGGCCACTTTTGAAGTTGAAATCAGCTTCACATTAATAATGTGAGTTTGCTGTCTCTTCCTGAGGGGGAACGATGCATATATTCTTGGCTAAATCCCTCGTACAGGTAGTCCTCAACTTACAACGGTTCGTTTAGTGACCATTCAAAGCTAGCACAGCACTGAAAAAAGTGACTTATGACCGCTTTTCGCACTTATGACCGTTGCAGCATCCCCACGGTCACATGATCAGAATTTAGACGCTTGGCAACTGGCAGGTATTTATGACTGTTGCAGCGTCCCAGGGTCACGTGATCCCCTTTTGCAACCTTCTGATAAGCAAAGGCAAGGGGGAAGCCGGATTCACTTAACAACCAGGTTACTAACTGAACAACTGCAGTGATTCACTTAGCCACTGTGGCAAGGAAGGTCATAAAATGGGGTAAAACAAAACCCGACAAATGTCTCGCTTGGCAACAGAAATGTTTGGTTCGACTGTGGTCGTAAGCCGAGGACTACCTGTATTTGGGATCCGTCACAAAGTCGTTAGAATGGAGTTTTGGGGGCATGGGAGAGGGTTAACTTTAACGTCCACCCTTCCGTTTGAAAACGAAACAAAACTTTTAAGAAAATACTCTTGTGTAGTTGAGTTCTATTAAAGGGGAGGAGACTAGCGGAGAGAAGGCAATTGCTCCCCAATAAGAGCAGGGTGGGCAGTGACATCCCTTTTAAATTTAAGAGTCGTTGGTGCGAGGATTTTGGAACAGATGAAGAACTAGCCACACAGCTGGAAGGAAGGAAGGAAGGAAAGGATTAACCCAGAGCAAGATTGGCTCTCCTGTGCTTAGAGATATCCAGGAGTGAAAGAAACGGCGATGATTTCTTTGATATTCTTGCTCAGTTTGATCTGTTGTAGCTGCAGTAAGTCAAATTTTTTTTTGTACATGTGTTTGTGTGTGTGTGTGTGTGTGAAGTCGCCTATAATATTTCATATTTGTATAACTCTTCCAAAATT
Source organism: Crotalus tigris (assembly GCF_016545835.1). Classification (NCBI taxonomy): domain Eukaryota; kingdom Metazoa; phylum Chordata; class Lepidosauria; order Squamata; family Viperidae; genus Crotalus; species Crotalus tigris. The sequence goes on from NW_024099557.1 coordinate 1,420,451, forward strand.
TCAATTCATAAAAGCATTCATGCATATGCTTATAGCTAATACTGCATCCAGTTTTGGTCACCACGATGTAAAAAAGATGTTGAGACTCTAGAAAGAGTACGGAGAAGAGCAACAAAGATGATCAGGGGACTGGAGGCTAAAATATGTAAGGAACGGCTGCTGGAATTGGGTATGTCTAGTTTAACAAAGAGAAGGATAAGGGGGGACATGATAGCAGTCTTCCAATATCTCAAGGGCTGCCCTAAAGAAGAGGGAGTCAAGCTATTCTCCAAAGCGCCTGAAGGCAGGACAAGAAGCAACGGGTGGAAACTAATCAAGGAGAGAAGCAACCTAGAACTAAGGAGAAACTTCCTGACAGTTAGAACAATTAACCAGTGGAACAACCTGCCTCCAGAAGCGGTGAATGCTCCAACACTGGAAGTCTTTAAGAAGAGACTGGACAGCCATTTGTCCAAAATGGTATAGGGTTTCCTGCCTGAGCAGGGGGTTGGACTTGATGATCTCCAAGGTCCCTTACAACTTTATTATTATTATCATTATTATCTGAATTTAGTTGTGGGGAGACCTGGGGAAGAGAGTCAAAAACCAAATAGCACTTTGCAGCACAGATAGTGAACATCGATTGCCATTGGATACGCGAATCATTTTACCATAGATACATTTTGAAAACTGGACCAAAAAAAGCAATAAGAGGTGCATTTGCTGCATTGATTGATTGCCGTTTTATTTTGTTCAGCCTTTCTTGCTATAAGTTCAGAAATAGAATCAGAAAGTTTTAGGTTGGCTTTGTACAATACACTTAACGTGATTGTAGAATAGATCCATCTTCTGGGTCTGCATAGTTTATTAAAGCATCAATTAATTTTTCCAAGGACCTGTTTCCCTGTGATTTCATCCCCAGATTTGTCCTTGGGAGCACTGGAGAATCAGCCTTTACCTTTGGCAGAGCAAACAACAGAGTAACAGAATTGATGGGACTTCTGAGGTTTTCTAGTCCAACCCATTTTGCTATCTAGTCTCATCTTGAAAGCATCCCCAATCTCTGGAGGCCAGATGTTCCACTGATTAATTGTTCCCATTGTCAGGAAATTTCTCCCTAGTTCTAAATTGGATCTTTCTTTGATCAGTTTCCATCTCTTTCTTCTTCTTTCTGCTTTGGAAAATAAGTTGACCCCCACTTCTTTGGGGCAGCCCCTCAAATATTGGAACACTGTTACTTTGTCATCCCTGGTCCTTCTTTTCATTAGATTAGATTTTTCCCAATTCCTGCAGGAGTTCTTTATACGTCTTCAGATATTTCAAGACAGAAAGACAGGATGTAAGAAAAAAGAATATCTAAATAGCAATAGCACTTAAGCTTATATACCATTTCACAGTGCTTTATAGCCCTCTCTGAGCGGTTTATAGAGTCAGCCTGTTGCCCCCAACAATCTGGGTCCTCATTTCACCCACCTTGGAAGGATGGAAGGCTGAGCCAACCTTGAACCCCCTCAGGATCGAACTGGAGTGAGCAGTGAGTTAGCCTGCAGTACTGCATTCTCACCATTGCACTACCACAGCTCTTAAATGCTGATAGATTAACCCAGGATCTCCTGCACTGTAAAGCCGGGGTCTTCAAACTTGGCCCTTTTATGACTCGTGGACTTCAACTCCCAGAATTCCTGAGCCAGCCATGCTGAGGGGAAAAGGAGAGGTTTCCAAGCTGAGCCAGGCTGGCTCAGGAATTCTGGAAGTTGAAGTCCACAAGTAATAATACTAATAATAATACTAATAATACTACTACTACTAATAATAATAATAAAGTTGGAAGGGACCTTGGAGGTCATCTAGTCCAACCCCCAGCTCAGGCAGGAAACCCTATATCAGGGGTAGGCAACCTTGACTCTTTTATGACTTGTGGACCAACTCCCAGAATTCCTGAGCCAGCCATGCTGAGGGGAAAGGGAGAGGTTTCCAAGCTGAGCCATGCTGCCTCAGGAATTCTGGGCGTTGAAGTCCACGAGTCATAAAAGAGCCAAGGTTCCCCACCGCTGCTATTAGACCAACTCTAATCCAGTGGAACTACTGGTTTGTACCTTTAGAGCAGGGGTCTTCAAACTTGGCCCTTTTATGACTTGTGGACTTCAACACCCAGAATTCCTCAGCCAGGCACCCTAGCTGAGGAATTCTGGGAGTTGAAGTCCACAAGTCGTAAAAGGGCCCAGTTTGAAGACCCCTGAGGTAGAGGAGGTGGGGCTTACACTGAACTGGACGGAAGGTGATGGAAGTGGCAGTCGAGCTCAGCTGAGGAAGACATCACAGTGCCTAGAGCTGAGGAAGTTGTTCATTTGCCCCAAGCAGGTCTTCCGACTTCTCAGCCCGCCATCCAGCCTCGGAAGCCACTGGTGGAACGTGGAGGCACCCTTCAACTGATCTGTTCCATGGATTGTCCTGGTGCTGAAGTGGAATGGGAAGGCCTGGACACCGACTTGGGGAACATCATTTCAGACCAGGAACAGAGCATCCTAACGCTGAGCAGTGCCACCATTAACATGGAGGGGACAAAGGTGTGCTCAGGAGAGTGCCAGGGGGTGTCCTCTCTGGCCAAGGTGGAGCTGAAGGTATATTGTAAGTTCAAAAAGCATCTGCTCTCTGTTGGTTTTCTTGAATCCATTTCTGGGGGAGGAAGTGAGCAAGGAAAGGGAAGGGGGGCAACTTAAGAGAGAAACGGAGTTAGAAGAATAGAAGGAGGGAGGGAGGGAAGGAAGGAAAGAAGAGGGAAGGGAGGAAGGAAAAGAGAAAACAAAAGACGGAAATCATTTTTGCATACTTGTGTTGTTTGTACTCGTGAAAACTCAACTGTGTCTCAAGGGCATCTCTAACATTTTGGGGATAGACAATGATCGAGTGTATCTCTTTTGGAGCTTGTTACTATTGTTCTTCATAATGGGAACTATAATTATATTTCTAAGCCAATAATGCCAGTCCTCTGGGTAGATGCCAACATTTCCTGAAACAATAAGGGAAAACAAATGGCCTGAGAATATCATTACAGTTAACACAATGCAGAGCAATTAGCCAATGGCACAGAAAAAGGACTGCCCCTCTTCGGCATGGAGTTGGCACTTAACAACCGAAAGCAAAGCTACAAAAATACACAGCAGGTCTTCCCCTGCCTTCCTCTGTCTCAGCTTTTCCAGATACTTTGCAGCTGGACTCCCAGCCCAAGACGCTGACCGTTGGGCGGCCGGCTCGCCTGCTCTGTTCCATAAGTCACATCTACCCTCACGGTGCCCTGACGCTGAGCTGGTTCCAGGGAGATGAACCGCTGCAGGCTTCCAGGGAGATGGAGGAGGAGGAAATGGAAGAGGAAGAAGACCAGCTGTTTGTCTACCGCTCTGAACTGGAGCTCCCAACTGTGGCAGAAGCTGTAGCTTATAAATGCAAAGCAACTTTGAAGATTGACGAGCGGAACTTTGCCGAAGAGAAGATTGCTATGGCCATCGCCAGCCCCAAATGTAAGTATCACATGCACTTTTTGACGCTTTTCCCAGACTTTGAAACGGGGCCTGTGCCAAATCAGGATTGCAGGTGAATCTTTTTAATAATAATAATAATGATAATAATAATAATAATCAGAATAGACAAGAAAGAACTGGAGAAGATAACAAAATACAAAGACCTAGACTGTGGCAAAAGCAAGCAAGGGTAGTACCAATAGTGATAGGCTCCTTGGGTGCAATCCCAAAACAACTGGAGCACCACTTGAACACCATTGGCATTGACAAATTCGCCATTAGTCAATTGCAAAAGGCGGCTTTACTAGGAACTGCTTCCATCCTGCGACGATACCTGTAATACCATCAAACATCCACATCTGCCTATCCCAGGTCCTGGGTAAGGACTCGATAGGTAGACAAAATGCCAAATCCAGTCTGAACATCTGGCTGACTGTGCGATGATCCTCAATAATAATAATAATAGTTGGAAGGGACCTTGGAGATCATCTAGTCCAACCCCCTGCTCAGGCAGGAAATCCTATACCATTTCAGACAAATGGCTGTCCAGTCTCTTCTTAAAAACTTCCAGCGTTGGAGTATTCACCGCTTCTGGAGGCAGGTTGTTCCACTGGTTAATTGTTCTAACTGTCAGGAAGTTTCTCCTTATATTCTAGGTTGCTTCTCTCCTTGGTTAGTTTCCATTTGTTGCTTCTCGTCCTGCCTTCAGGTGCTCTGGAGAATAGCTTGACTCCCTATCTCCCTGAGATATTGGAACATGGCTATCATGTCCCCCCTCGTCCTTCTCTTCGTTAAACTAGACATACCCAGTTCCAGCAGCCATTCCTTATATGTTTTAGCCTCCAGTCCCCTAATCATCCTTGTTGCTCTTCTCTGTACTCTTTCTAGAGTCTCAGCATCTTTTTTACATTGTGGTGACCAAAACTGGATGCAGTTATTCCAGGTGTGGCCTTACCAAGGCATTGTAAAGTGGTATTAATACTTCATGTGATCTTGATTCTATCCCTCTGTTAATGCAGCCCAGCACTGTGTTGGCCTTTTTTTTGGCAGCTGCAGCACACAGCTGGCTCATATTTAACTAAGAGAAAAAAAAGGGGTACAAAGAGGAGGAAAGTGGGTTTTTTTTTTTTTACTTTTTTTAGTGAAGTAAAATACACACACGCACAAAAAAGAGAGAGACAACCTTAACTTTTGGCTTCGGATTTCTAACTATTTCAAGTCATTTCTAGAATAACAAAATCATTCTAATCATCAAAGTTTCTTTTTTTTTTTCAGTTCCCAGCAAAAAGTCCAAAAGCAATTTCCAAGTAGAAACAAAACTAGATAAATTCTTCTAATTAAAAGAGTTTGGCCATCTCCATAATTACAGCCAAATCTCATACTTGGAGAACTTGTCTTCATTTTAAACATTTTCATCCCCAATTTCATTAGTCAATAACTTTCACAATAAAGTATTATTCAGGTACAGCTTGGGTTTTTTTTCTTTAAAGAGCCAAAAATGAACTAGCTAAATCTAATTCAGTTCCAGTTTTGAAGAGTTGGCAAATTCTTCAGCCTTCAGCCCCATTTGGGGGGGGGGGGAGTGAAACAGGACCAGTAATGTTTTGACTTTGTTGTAATGGGTGAGGCCAATTTTTCAGGCCTGTTTTATGCCTAGGGCAGAGATCTCTAAACTTGTGGTTTAGAAATCCAGTTATCTCCTGTGCTAGGAGATAACTGGATTTCTCCAGGTGGGAAAAACAAAACTGTCTCGGTTTTTGATGCTTTGTGAATACCTTAATTTTAGGGAGGTCATTTTGCCAATAAAAACTCCCTTTCCTGTCATTCTGGAGATAATTGGAGGCTGCCAGTTGACCCCCTACTCACCATCTAACAGAAGAGACCTAAAGTCTTGAAACAATTTCTCTTAACAATTCTAAATATTTGGTTTCCAGCTATGCAGGAGCTTCTTGGTGCTAGTGAGACCATCGTCCTTACTCCCACATCTGGAAGGACAAGTCAAACATCTGCTCTGGAGCTACTCGCCACAGCTGATTGGAAGTCCTCACTTGGGACAACCACTAGCCTTCTTCAACTTCTTTCTACTGAGCATACCAGCTCTGGGGCATCTGTGGTTACACCAACAGCCATCCCCACATTGGAACCCCTAACCGAAGACCATAACTCCATCACAGGGGTCAACAATCTCACTGGAGCTTCTGACCCAACAGGTAACCCTCTGGCAGAGCTGGGGACAACCTCTCCAAAATTTGAGACAGGGTCCATCACCATGCACAATTCCATCTTGAGATGTCACTAGGTTTAGGTCAGTGATGGCGAATCTTTTAGACACCAAATGCCCAAAAACTGGCCCCGCCCCATCCCCTGCCCTGCCTGCCCGCAGGGCCACTCACCGCCTTCAGGGCCCGCCCGCAGATTGCCCAGGCAGCCCAGCAGCACCATGGCAGCCATGCCCTCTGCCTGCTCCCCGCAGCATCGTCTGCGCACGACGGGGCGTGAGGGCAGAGTCTTGTCCACGCTGCCTGGCTGCCATGTCCTTGGCTGCGCTGCTTCACATGGGCCACGCTCAGGGGCAACTCTTCTCCAGGGGGACTGCTGGTGAGGAGGGGGTCATGGGGGGAGGCGAGGCTGGGGCAATGGCACGTGTGCCCTCTGAGAGGGCTCTTAGTGCTGGCCATAGGTTCGTCACCACTGGTTTAGGTCTTTCAGCCAAACTCAGGATTGTTTTGCTTGTCCCTTTCTTAACAGACCAAGAATTAACTACCAAGCCTCTTTCCACGGCCAACAGTTTCTCGACAGGAGGGACCACTGAAGAACCAACCACTAAGCCTCTTTCTACGACCAGCGGTTTCTCAACAGAAGGGACCACAGAAAAAACAACCACTAAGCCTCTTTCCACGACCAGCGGTTTCTCAACAGGAGGGACCACTGAAGAACCAACCACTAAGCCTCTTTCTACGACCAGCGGTTTCTCAACAGGAGGGACCACTGAAGAACCAACCACTAAGGCTCTTTCCATGGCCAATGGTTTCTCAACAGGAGGGACCACTGAAGAACCAACCACTAAGCCTCTTTCCACAGCCAATGGTTTCTCAACAGGAGGGACCACTGAAGAACCAACCACTAAGCCTCTTTCCACGGCCAATGGTTTCTCGACAGGAGGGACCACTGAAGAACCAACCACTAAGCCTCTTTCCATGGCCAACGGTTTCTTGACAAGAGGGACCACAGAAAAACGCAAGGATGCCTGCCGCCCCATGATCGTACCTGTGCCTGCCGAAGGAACCACGGGAAGCGTCCTTCGCATCACATGCCAGACGTCAGAGTGCCACAGAGGTGTCCAAATCCAGTGGGTGGAAACCCCCATGGCCCAATCACGGTACCGCCTGGAGGAAGCCGAGGGCCAGTCGACCCTGATGGTGGAGAATGTCAGCTTGGAGCACCAGGGACTCTATCGATGCGTTGCGATTGCCAGCCCACCCCGGGTAGCCAGCCTGCGCATCGTGGTGTCTGCCGGTGAGTGAGATGAAATTGCACATTCAAGATACAGGTAGTCCTCGACTTACAACAGTTCGCTTAGGGACCAATCAAAGTTACAACAGCGCTGGAAAAAAGGGACTTTGACCATTTTTTACAGTCATGACCACTGCAGCATGGTCACATGATCAAAATCCGGACGCTTGACAACTGATTCGTATTTATGACGATCGCAGTGTCCCAGGATCACTTGATCCCCTTTTGCGTCCCTTTGATGAGCAAAGTCAATGGGGGAAGCCAGATTCACTTAGCCCTGTTAGCTTTAACTTAACAACTGCAGTGATTCCCCTAACAACTGTGACAAGAAAGGTCATAAAACGGGGCAAAATTCACTGAACAACTGCCTTGCTTAGCAACAGAAATGTTAGGCTGAATTGTGGTCATAAGTCGAGGACTGCCTGTATTGGGTTTGGGTCACATTGAGCGCACTAGGGTAAAATCTGGTTGGGTGACTTTGGGTTAATCACCAGGAGACTGTGAGTTCTAGTCCCGTCTTAGGCAGAAAAGTTGATCTGGCTCAATCAAAAGGAAACCATGAGTTCTAGTCCTGCCTTAGGCAGTGTTCCAATATCTCGGGCTGCCCCAAAGAGGAGGGTGTCAAGCTATTCTCCAAAGCGCCTGAAGGCAGGACAAGAAGCAACGGATGGAAACTAATCAAGGAGAGAAGCAACCTAGAACTAAGGAGAAACTTCCTGACAGTTAGAACAATTAACCAGTGGAACTACCTGCCTCCAGAAGCGGTGAATGCACCAACACTGGAAGTTTTTAAGAAGAAACTGGACAGCCATTTGTCCAAAATGGTATAGGGTTTCCTGCCTGAGCAGGGGGTTGGACTAGAAGACCTCCAAGGTCCCTTCCAAGTTGTTTTTTATTATTATTATTATTATTATTATTATTATTATTATTATTATTATTATTATTATTATTGGTGAATCACCCTCTCTCAGCCCAATCCATCTCACAGGCGTCACTGTGGGGAAAATAGGAGGAGGAGGAGGAAGAAGTATTAAATACGTTTGCTGCCTTAAGTTATTTATAGAACTAATAAAAGTAAGGTTAAAAAAACCTTAATGTATTTTTAAAAAAACATTTTTGAAAAGGTGTTAAAATGATTCATTGTAAAGTTTTGTTTTTTTAAAAAAAAAAATCTTTATGAACAATACTATTTACATTAAAAAAGAATGAACATATATGAATAAAGAAGAGATCAAATTATCATAAATTGGGGAGAAATGTAATTTACAGGCATAGGTCTTTAATATTTGCAACCTTAATATTTCTACACGTGGGAGGGCGCTCATCTTAGTTTTTTGCTCACCTACAGACAAAGGAAGGGTGGAGAATAATAGCAGTAGCAATAACAATAGCTCCTAGACCAGGGTTTCTCAACCTTGGCAACTTTAAGACTTGTGGAGTTCAACTCCCAGAATTCCTCAGCCAGCAAAGCTGGCTGAGGAATTCTGGGAGTTGAAGTCCACAAGTCTTAAAGTTGCCAAGGTTGAGAAACCCTGCCCTAGACTTATATAGTGCTTTACAGAACTCTCTTTAGCGGTTTACAGAGTCAGCTTCTTGCCCCCAACCATCTGGCTCCTCATTTTACAAACCTCGGAAGGACGGAAGGCTGAGTCAACCTTGAGCCAGTCAGGACTGAACTCCTGGCTGTGGGCAGAGTTAGTCTGCAATGCTGCATTCTAACCACTGCACCACCAGGGCTTAGATAGCGATAGCACATAGACTTATATACCGCTTCATAGTGTTTTACTGCCCTCTTTGCGCAGTTTACAGAGTCAGCCTATTGCCCCCAACAATCTGGATCCTCATTTTACCACTCTGGAAGGACGGAAAGCTGAGTTAACCTTGAGCTGGTCAGGATCAAATCTCTTGGTTATGGGCAGAGATTGCCTGCAATCCTGCATTCTAACCACTGCGCCAACAGGGTTGTATGAGGTGGGTTAATAGAAGATGGACGCATCTGTCTACTTAAGATACTAAATACATGGTTGGTGCACCTTTCCTTTTGCAGCCAGTGTCAACACAGATGCCCTTTTCACCATCGGAGCCACTGGATCCCTCTTAGGACTGATCATCATAGGCTACGTCTCACATCGATGGCGGCAACGGCGGCAGTGGTGAACAAGGGAAGGGCCAAAAAGCTTCCGTCCATCTCCTTGGCTACACCCCCTCTGGACCCTGGACTTCTCACCAGGCCATGAAAGCTATTCTTTGGCCTTCAAGGGCTATCAAGCAAGGACTTCGCTGACATGTTGCCAGGATTTTCTGCCTTGGGCAAGAGGTGGAAATGAAAAGCCTGTTTCCCAGGCTCTGCTTGAGGCCATTTGCCCCATCGATGGGGGCAGTAGGCGTTCACTGCAGAACTGCTGGCCGGATCCTTCTCCAGTTTTGATGTGAACTGAGTGGAACTGTGGGTTTGAGTGCCACTGTTTATGTCCGGCATAGACAATCCAATCTATTGTGAAAAGTCTAAGTCAGCAACTTTATTGACTTCTGCCTGTATTACAAGAATCTTCCCAGACTGCTTGCCTTTGTCTGGGAACAACCAGATAAGGTTCCATGGGACTTGGGGAGGGGGTCAAACCTATGTCTCTTGTGGCTGTGCCAGGACTCAAGGCTAAGTCCTCGCTCGACCCCCTCCTCCCTGCCTGGTTGGAAGTTTCCCAACAGTTTAGGATGGACCTATGCCAGATGGCCTGTTGAACAACGACGGGAGAGTAAATCAAATGCTGTTTCTCTCTCTTTTTTTTTCTGCACATCCTGAACCTACAAGAGCTGGTTCTCAGATGTATGCACTTTCTGAAAGTTGCAGGGTGTTTTCACATCCAGCCAGCAGGAAATTTATTTCCGAAAAGGGCTAAGCTATCTTTGGGGCTGGTGAGTATAGACTGGGAATTTTGAGAGCAACGTTTATTTCCCAGGCAAGATTGGTCCTGCCCACCAGCATGAGATAATAATAAAGTTGGAAGGGACCTTGGAGGTCATCTAGTCCAACCCCCTGCTCAGGCAGGAAACCCTACACCATTTCAGACAAATGGCTGTCCAGTCTCTTCTTAAAAACTTCCAGGGTTAGACCATTCACAGCTGATCACTACCATGCCTGCTTAGCTTTCTATGTTGTTGCAGGTACATTTGAGTTAATCCCAGTCAGGGGTTTATAACAGTTTAATTATTTGGTAAGTTGTAACACTACGAAGCTTCTGTTTTGTCCTCGTTCCCAGCATTAGGACTGCAATTGGTTTCCAGAATAATAAGGACTGTCAACAACCAATACCTAAAGGAAAAGAACCACTTGCTCCCCAGATCCCAGAAAGACCGTTAGGAAAGGGCATCAGAAATTCTCAACCTACATGGGGATAAATTGATTCTAAAAAGGAACTAATTCAGTTGCTGGAATTCTGGGGACACCCTCTCAATCCCTGTGGTCCTCCATTTATGAACACAATTGAGCCTAGCAATTGTGGTCCTAAGTCATGACGGTCAAAAAGCAGGTCTTTATGTGACTGACCGGATTTTACGACCTTTTTGCAGCAGTCATTGAGCGAGCACAGTCATTAAACAAAACCACCATGAATTGCTATGGGTAGCCTTTGCCGGAAATTAGAAGTAAATGCCGGTTTTCAGCAAAAATGGGGATCGCAGGTCCACGGGACGCTTGCCAAGTGCCCAAAATGCAGTCACATGACCATGGGTGTGTGTGTGTGTGTGTGGCTGTCAGAACTTCAGAACCAGATCGTAAATACCTTTTGGGCAGTCTGCCTTATCTCTGAACAGTCATTAAATGACTGGTCGTAAGTCGGGACTATCCTAAAACTTTGTACAAACAACTCTTGCAAGAATCAACGCTGGGAAATAAAACACGTTTGCTTCTAGGGCAGCAGATGCCAAACAAGTTGCCCGCCAGGGCAGAGGGCGGTTGGGAATTCAGAGACTCCAAAATCTAGCTTAGCCAACCTTGCAGGGTATTTGTGAGACTACAAAATACAATACGAAGGACCCGCTACCCTGAGCAACGTTAATCCAGTATTTTATGCTGTGCTAGCTGGGGTGACACAAAAGGGATCTCCCCATAGCCTCCTGTCTCAATGAGTCTTGCTAGAGACCTGGACTTAAAAAACAAAAACAAAACACTTTCCGTTTAAGGGGGTTGCCAAACAGCCCGACAAACTTCTGGCAGAACAACTCATTTTCCCCCCCCCCTTCAGTTTTTTGCTTATCTAAAATGGTGCAGTCCGTGATTGATTGGGTGCCATTAAGTTGTTGACTCCCAGCAACCTCATAGATCAGGGGTAGGCAACCTTGGCTCTTTTATGACTCGTGGACTTCAACTCCCAGAATTCCTGAGCCAGCCATGCTGAGGGGAAAGGGAGAGGTTTCCAAGCTGAGCCATGCTGGCTCAAGAATTCTGGGAGTTGAAGTCCACGAGTCATAAAAGAGCCAAGGTTGTCTACTCCTGGCCTAGGCTGAGACCCTCCAGATCAGGGATAGGCAACCTTGGCTGTTTTATGACTTGTGGACTTCAACTCCCAGAATTCCTGAGCCAGCATGGCTCAGCTTGGAAACCTCTCCCTGTCCCCTCAGCATGGCTGGCTCAGGAATTCTGGGAGATGAAGTCCACGAGTCATAAAAGGGCCATGGTTGCCTACCCCTGTCATAGATAGATGTTCTCCATGACAATCTCTCCTTCACCTGGTTTTTCAGATCCTCCAGTCTTGCCCCCATCACCACTGTAACTGAGTCCATCCCTCTGGCTGCTGCTGGTCCTTCTCTTCTTGTCTTTCCTTCCTTCTTTCCCAACACCAGAGCCTTCTCCAGAGAGCTGGGTCTTCCCATAATTTGTTCAAAGTAGGATAATTTGAGCCTGGTCATTGGTACCTTGAGTGAGAATTTTGGACTGGTTGATTTGTTCATTTGATCTATTTATTTGTTTCCTTGACTGTTTGTGGTATTCTTTAGCACAGCTAGTAAAAAAATAAAATTCCTGATTGCAGTTCATTTCCATTTCAGTCTCTAGATAGGCATTTTATCACCGCCTCCTTCTCTTACATTAACAATTACGTATGTTTTTTAAAATTGTAATGCGATCATTGCATAATTAACAGTTCTAAGAACCAAGGAAATTTCGTGTCTAAGAAGTTAGATTAGGGCGTTGTGAGTTTTGTTTCAAGGCCATCTTGAGCCATCAAAATTCACTGGGCAATTTTGCGCCCTTCTCTCTCTCTCTCTCGTCCTTGATCTGACCTATTCAGGATTATTGGTAGTCCTCTACTTGACCAAAACTGAGCCCGGAATTGCGGTCATAGGTTGAAGCATCATGTGACTGGATTCAAAATTACAAGTGGCTTTTTTTTACAATGGTCATTAACTGAACGCTCCAGTGTTAAGTGAATGCCACAGCTGTTAAGCAAATCCATTTTTGGGTGTGCAAAACAGGAAATAACCCTCAGAAACCAACAAAAAATATCCCCCAATTACAGTCATGTGATTGCAGAAGACTGAAAAAGCCAAAAAAGAGAGCTGGTTGTCAAGCACCCAAATGCAATCACGTGATTGCAGGGTGTGGTGTATGCATGTGTATATGTGTGTGTATATACACAGATGTTATCAAGTGCAGGAAATCAGGAGTCCAGACAACTCAAATGAATATATTTATTGTACGCACTACAAGAATCTAAACTAATAATGATCAAAGCAAACTGGGCATTGGATAAGAGTCAACAGAATTCAAGATGGGCTGGACTCAGATCTTCTGTGGGCGCAAAGGGACTCAAGACTGGTAACGCATTTGACCCCCCCCCCAGGCTCAGCCTGGTCATCTCCTACCCATACATGACCATTCTAACTCCAAAAATGGATCCAAGTAGCTCTGAGAAGGTTCGTCATAAATTTTGAACGGTCCTTAAGCGACCGACCAATTGTAAATTGAGAACTACCTATACTACCACGAACTCCTGGTAGGGAAACGGGACATCCCTTTAACAAATAATAAGATTGCATCTTTTGGGGGATATGTCTATGGACAACCAGGTCCTGGATGTCCCAAATGTGCTTTTTTTTTCAGGAGGCCACTGGATTGTCTGGTTTTTCTTTGAAGATGTTTCGCTTCTCAACCAAGAAGCTTCTTCAGCTCTGACTAAAGGTGTTCTGTCCCAGCCTACGTGAGTCCTTGTTAACCTCACAAGGAGAAACCCCTCTTCCAACAAGCAGGCTGGAAACGCAGGAAAAAAACAATCCCCTTTTATTATTCACAGACCTGAGTCAAAGTCCAAGGCAAACAAAACACAGTCCACAGAAACTTGATCCTCAACACTAACGGTTGCCTTCAGCAACCAGCACTTCCCGCACCTTCCCTTTTATTAGGCAGCCAAGGCATGGCTTCCTAATGCCTTCTCCTTTGCCTTTGGAGCCGCGCCATTGCTTTCCTCTGTCCTACTCTGTCTTACTGAAAAAAGCAAGGTTCTGGTGAAAAAATCAAGGTTCTACATTTGGGCAAGAAAAACCAAATGTACAGGTATAGTATAGGGGTACTTTGCTCAATAGTAGTAACTGTGAGAGGGACCTCGGAGTCCTAGTGGACAATCACTTAAATAGGAGCCAGCCACGTGCTGCAGCTGCCAAAAAGGCCAACACAGTGCTAGGTTGCATTAACAGAAGGATAGAATCAAGATCACATGAAGTGTTAATACCACTTTACAATGCCTTGGTAAGGCCACACTTGGAATACTGCACCCAGTTTTGGTCACCACGATGTAAAAAAGATGTTGAGACTCTAGAAAGAGTACAGAGAAGAGCAACAAAGATGATTAGGGGACTGGAGGCTAAAACATATGAGGAACGGTTGCTGGAATTGGGTATGTTTAGTTTAATGAAGAGAAGGACGAGGGGGGGACATGATAGCAGTGCTCCAGTATTTCAGGAGCTGCCCCAAAGAAGAGGGAGTCAAGCTATTCTCCAAAGCGCCTGAAGGCAGGAGAAGAAGCAACGGATGGAAACTAATCAAGGAGAGAAGCAACCTAGAACTAAGGAGAAACTTCCTGACAGTTAGAACAATTAACCAGTGGAACAACCTGCCTCCAGAAGTGGTGAATGCTCCAACACTGGAAGTTTTTAAGAAGAGACTGGACAGCCATTTGTCTGAAATGGTATAGGGTTTGGGGGTTGGACCAGATGACCTCCAAGGTCCCTTCCAACATTATTATTATTATGGTTCATCGCACAGTTAGCCAGATGTTCAGACTGGATTTGGCATTTTGTCTACCTATCGAGTCCTTACCCAGGACTTGGGATAGGCAGATGTGGATGTTTGATGATATTACAGATATCGTCGCAGGATGGAAGCAGTTCCTAGTAAGGCCGCCTTTTGCAATTGACTAATAGCGAATTTATCAATGCCAATGGTGTTCAAGTGGTGCTCCAGTTTATTATTATTATTATTATTATTATTATTATTATTATTATTATTATTATTATTACTCTATTTTCTTGCTGGCGTTTTCGTGCATCCTGGATATCTCCCAGCTGTTCTTCATCACTGTCCAACTCAGGCTCCCAGCACAGCTGTGTCTCAGCCCGAGCGCGAGTAGAGGGGCCAGGCTCCTCGTCCAACTGTAAGTCTTGGAGCTCCTCAGAGCCTTCCTGAGTCTGATGTCACTCCATCCCCCTCCCCCTCCTCCTCTGATTCCTCAGACTCAGCTTTCGGGTCCACTGGTTGGCGAGGAATCACAACAAGATGGTGGGGAATGGAAGGATTTAAAGAGAAGTGAAACTTCTTCAAAGAAAAGAAAGAAACCCCAGTTGCCAACTGAAAAAGCACCTTTGGGACAACCATGCCCTTGATGACTGAGAATCTCCATAGATATTCAGCTATGCACTTTGGGATGGACACCCTTCGAATGCTGCGGGAATATGAACGGATTTCCAGAAAACATTGCAGACTGCAGGAACCATTTGCGCTTCAGCTTGAGATGCAGATAACACAGACTCATCCCCAACAGCCTGTGTGCGTTTTCCAACAGTGAAGGGACCCAGGGCAGAAAACATCCTGCAGCCGAGAAGGCTCCACACCCATTGGCACCACTCAGGTGACCCTAAGGACACAGGTAAACCTCCAAGTGTCCTCAAGGACTCTCTAAAACAGTGGTTCTCAACCTTTTTAATGCCGTGATCCCAACCGGTCGTAAGTCGAGGACTACTCAACCAGTCACAAGTCGAGGACTATTCAACTGGTGCAGCACCGTTTGCAGAATGGGACTTTTGGCAGGCTCAGCAGGGCAGAGACAGCCTGGACAACTCCTATTGGCTTTTGAAAGCCAATAGAATTAGACTCTATTCAAGAGAGTCTATTCTATTGGCTTTCAAAAGCCAATAGAATAAAAGGGAGTAGCATAGCTAAGGAAAAGGGGGGAAAAATGGCGGACTGCGTTGTTTGGTGACCCCTGTGAAATGGTCGTTCGACCCCAAATGGGGTCCCGACCCACAGGTTGAGAACCACTGCTCTAAAAGGAGGCAAATGACCGGCTGTCTGCAAGGAGTATAAATCCTTCCGTTCCCCACCATCCAGTCAGAGCTGAAGAAGCTTCTTGGATGAGAAGCGAAACGTCTTCAAAGGAAAAACAAGGAAGTCCAGTTGCCCCCTGAAAAAGCACCGTTGGGACTTTTTTGGGGTACCAGGACCTGCATCCCCCAGGTTCTTTTAGGGAGCAGTTTTTCTTCTCTTCTTTCAAACTGTTGAGCTGCTCGCTGGCAGGAAAATTAGACCTTTTTGTGCAACGTGCAATTAATATATGGACTTTGTCATCCAAAGGTGTAGACTTCTGAAGTCACTGAAGGCTGTCCTTTCATTCATTTACGGCAGGGGTCTTTAAACCGGGCCCTTTCATGACATCTGGACTTCAGCTCCCAGAATTCCTCAGCCAGGCACGCGTCCACAAGTCCTAAAAGGGCCAAGTTTGAAGACTCCTGCTCTAAAAGAATGCAGATGACCACTGCCCACCATCCAGTCAGAGCTGAAGAAGCTTCTTGGATGAGAAGCGAAACGTCTTCAAAACAAGGAAGTCCAGTTGCCTCCTTTGGGACATAGTTAAGCAACCAGGCACAGAGTACTTGGCTGCCCTCTAGAGGCAGTTTGAGATTTCGCAATCCATATGTTAGCTCTGCTCCAACAAGCCAAAATTTTGCTTTTTGGGAGGCTAGAGATTCCCCCCCCCCCCAAGAGGCTGCCGAGTACAGATTCCCAATTCGAAGGCAGATGTTTTGAAAACAGTTGCTAGGGAACCAAAGGGGCAGCATCTCACCCTCCCCTCCACGTTCTGCTTGCAGGTTCTTTTGATTCCTTGTTATTCATAAGATAGATCTTTTTATGTAGAATGGATAGCAGAATCTGAGGACAGAGTTAAAAGAGGGATCAGGGTAGAATCATTACGTAGCCACAAGAGAACGTAAGCCCTTCGAGTGCTGTTGACCCGTATCTAACTCTGAGCAGGGACATGCTTTAAATTGAAAAGATTCCTGCGCGTAGTCTTTTAGCAATACATCAGTTCAATCGAATCTTCATGTGTGGAACTGATCTTTTTTGGTCTTTTCGTGCCTGACGCTTTCCAAATATATGAATCTTATACAAAAAGAGGACAAGTGTTTCAATTATCACAGGTCTCTTTTATTTTCTCTGATGGCTGTTGTCATAGTTCCGACAGATGAAACTCTTCAAGGAACTTCGAGGCGTGGTTTACCTTAAAGAATCTTTATTTGAGTAGCATAACATTGGCACTAACACAATCGAAGCCAAAAAACTGAATTTCCCTCCCCTGAGCACATAATATCAAAGCACAATTCCTTCCTCCAGTTGACAATCATCAATCACATTCCCCAATTAGTTTGCAACAGCTTTCCCTCCAACTCTCCAGTTCTTATCATCTCTTATTTCAATAACCTTGGTTCTCACACTAGGTCCAGTGTTATTATGTCTAGTTAGATACTTGTGCACATTCCCCCCCCTCCCAGCATCATCTAACTCAGTGGATCTCAAGCTTTTTAATGCCGCGACCCCCAACCGGTCGTAAGTTGAGGACTACTCAACCGGTCGTAAGTCGAAGACTACTCAACTGGTGCAGCCCCGTTTGCAGAATGGGACTTTTGGCGGGCTCAGCAGGGCAGAGACAGCCTGGACAATTCCTATTGGCTTTTGAAAGCCAATAGAATTAGACTCTATTCAAGAGAGTCTATTCTATTGGCTTTCAAAAGCCAATAGAATAAAAGGGAGTAGCACAGCTAAGGAAAAGGGGGAAAAAATGGCGGACTGCGTTGTTTGGCGACCCCCGTGAAATGGTCATTCGACCCCAAATGGGGTCCCGACCCACAGGTTGAGAACCACTGATCTAACTCTAAAAGCAAAAAGAAGAAAATGGTTGCATCTCCACCTGTTGTCAATGCAAAAACATCCGATGTTAGCAACGTTGACAGCTGTTTTAACAACTCCATTCTTGCCCTCACCTCAGTGTTCCCTGACTTACACGATACTTAAAATGGCTCTGCTGAATTTATGCAAGTGCTTTTCTACATTCTTTAGGGCAGGAACCACTGGCAGATTGACACACACAATCACTCAAATTCACTCCTTGACTTCTGCATTGCAAAGTCTAATGGAGCAAGTGATGGGTGGATGGGGGGGATGGACCCTAATAATATAAGAAGCAGAGATGGTGAACCTACAGCACACGTGTCAAAAGTGTCACCCTAGCATTCACCAACAACTATTCTTAAAAACGTGCTTGGTAACTGACATGTACTTTACAATGGTTGCAGCATCCCAGGGTTATGCAATCGCCATTTGCAATCTTCCCAGCCGGCTTCCAACAAGCAAAGTCAATGAGGGGAGCTGGACTCACTTAATGACTGTATGAGTCACTTAACAACTGCCTGGCTTAGCAATGGAAATTCTAGTTTCAATTGTGCTTGTAGGTCAAGGCCTACCTGTATTGTATGCTTTTGCCCATACAATGTGTAAGTTTAATCATACAGGGTAAAAGATACAATACAGATACAATCTGAGGGAGGAGGGAGAGAGGGAGAGGGAGGGAGGGAGGGGGAGAGAGAGAGAGAGAGAGAGAGAGAGAGAGAGAGAGAGAGAGAGCAGATACAAAGGTGATCTACACTTTTAAAATGCTGACTGATCATCCCATCCTAGAATGTGTGCTGATTTATGATCTTATGACTTTCAGACCAAAGGTTCATTCAGAGATTTCAAAGAACCAAAGGGCTGGAAGGGATCTTGGAGGTCATCTAGTCCAACCCCCTGCTCAGGCGGGAAACCCTATACCATTTCAGACAAAAATGGCTGTCTAGTTTCTTCTTAAAAACTTCCAGTGTTAGAGCATTCACCGCTTCTGGAGGCAGGTTGTTCCACTGGTTAATTGTTCTAACTGTCAGGAAGTTTCTCCTTAGTTCTTGGTTGCTTCTCTCCTTGATTTAGTTTCCATCCGTTGCTTCCTGTCCTCCCTTCAGGTGCTTTTTTTAAAAAATGCTGACTGATCATCTCATCCTAGAATGTGTGCTGATTTACGATCTTATGACTTTCAGACCAACTGTCCATTCAGAGATTGCATAGAACCAAAGGGCTGAAAGAGACCTTGGAGGTCATCTAGTCCAACCCCTGCCAGAGGCAGGAGACCTTATTCCAATTGGGACAAATGGCCGTCCAATCCTTTCCTGAAAACCTCCAGCTCAGAATTCTGGGAGGCCAGCTACTCCACTCACTGATGACTCTCCATGTCAGGAAATGTCTACCTAGTTCTAGATTGGATCTCTCTCTCTCTCCAACTAGTTTCAGAATAACAGTATTGGATAAGGATCAAGGAGGACATCCAGTCCAACACACACACACACACCGATCAAGCAGGAGGTCAGACCATGCCAGACAAATGGCTATCCATTCTCCCCCTAAAAACCTCCAATGAAGGGGCACCCCTGAACACAAACCGGTCCATGGATCAATTGCTCTGTCAGGAAATTTCTCCTCATTTCCACGCTGGATCTCTCCCCGTTAAGCCTCGACCCACTGCTTCCCGTCCTGCTCCCTGGTGCCCTAGAGTCAAACCCCTCTTTTTTGCTACAGCTCCCCCAAACACTGGAAGACACCCCCCCCCCATCCCTCTCTTGATTGAATATAGCCGGAAGGGACCTTGGAGGTCTTCTAGTCCAGCCCCCTGCTCAAGCAGGAGAACCTATACCATCTCAGACAAGTGACTGTCTGGCCTCTTCTAAAAACTTCCAGTGTTGGAGCATTCACCGCTTCTGCAGGCAAAACTGTTCCACTGGTTAATTGTCCTGTCAGGAAGTTTTTCCTTAATTCCAGGTTGCTTCTCTCCTTGACCAGTTTCCAACCAGTTTCTCGTCCTTCCCTCTGGTGCTCTGGTGAACAACCTGGCCCTCTCTGCCTTGTGGCCGCCCCTCAGATACTGGAACACTGCTATCATGTCACCCCTATTTCTTCTTTTCTTTACACTGGCCAAATCCAAGTCCTGCAGCCGTTCTTCGTATGTTTTAATCTCCAGGCCTTTGATCATCTTAGTTGCTCTTTGAATTTTTCCCAAACTCTCAACATTTTTTTTATGATATGGTGAGCAAAATTGGCTGCAGTATTCCAGGTGTGGTCTTACCAGGATTTTACAAAGCGGTAATAATACTCCGCATTATCTTGATTACATGCCTCTGTTTATACAACCCAGGATTGTTAGATAATGGAGAAGAGCTATTATTTGTCCCTTTACAGAGAACAGGCAACAGACAGCAACTCGTAAAAATTTTTTTTAATGGCAGCTACATAACATTATAGTGTAGATTTCACTTCTTGTAACAAAATAGGGCTATTTGTCACTGGTTACCATTGATGCTTCTTTAAAAAAAATGCAAAACTAAATACATATATATCAAATCCATCATTCCAAATTTAATTATTATCTTCAATACCCAATGCAGAGTCAAGCTGCTTCCCAAAATAGGTAGAATGCAAGTCTCTTAAGTCAGATGGTAGGTTAATGTTAGCTGCAGCAAGCCACAAAAACTTAGATTGAGACCATGGATGTATAATTGGGAAGCCTAGCCAATATCAGCATCATCAAATTTGCTACACCATACTAAAATTGAATCCAGTAATAATAATTACTACACTACTTCTTCACTGAGCATAAAAACAATTTCCTCCATTTCCTTGGAATGTAGCATGGAAAACCCCTAGTTTCTCAACCTTGGCAACTTTTTCAGATGCGTGGACTTCAACTCCCAGAATTCCCCAGCCAGCGTGCTGAGAATTCTGGGAGTTGAAGTCCACACATCTGAAAATGAGAAACACTGCCCTATACTTTTAGACACCCAGAAAATAAAACCTGGGTGGGTGGGTGGGTGGGTGGGAAAGACTTTCTGAAACCTTCAGGTTCATCTTAGGAAACCAAATTCAGTTTTTGGTCCACTGATTTTCAAACTGGGTACCCATGTGTCAAAATATTGGCCACTGATGACAAATTGTTTCTAGGATTCATTTGATCGGCGTTTGTTTCATATACTCAAGCAAAGGGAAACCCTCAAGTTTTACAATTACAAAACATATTTTTGGGAGGGGTTAAAAAAGGCACAACATGGTCGTAGACCGAAGGAAGAAGGCATTGTAAAGTATACAAAAGCTCACTACAGCAGGGGTCCCCATCCTGCAGTCCGTGGCCACTACTGGTCCGTGGCCTACTGGCCACCAGGGCACGAACCATGCTATACACACTCACGCCCACTCGTCCTAGTGCTGCTGCTGCTGTGCAAACGGCTTTGTGCAGCAAAAATAGGGCGTTGCTATGCAAACAGGATGGCACACAGTGTGAAAGCTGGGCAGTGCGCAGCGTGAAAATCGGGGAAAACCGGTCATCGGGCAGTGCGAAAACCTGGCACTGCACGGCGCAAAAATGGAGGGAAACAGGGCAGCGCAAAGCACGCAAATGGGAAAAAACAGGCAGCACACAATTAAAAAAACGGGGGCAAACCGGGCGGTACGTGGCACAAAAAGCAGGCGGCACGGGGTGTGAAAACCGGGTGACACGGCGTGGAAATGGAAGGAAACCAGGTGGTGCACAGCTTGAAAACAGGTGGTATGAAAACTGGGTGGCGCACAGCGTAAAAACGAGAGCAAACTGGGCGGCGCGCAACAGAAAAACCGGGCAGCATGTGACACGAAAACGGGCGTCACGTGGCGCAAAAACCACCTACTGCATTGCACGAAAATAGGGCGATGCTAGCGCCCACGCAGCAAAACCGGCACGGTGCTAGCAAGTGTCACGTGGGCACTAGCACCGTCCTGTTTGCATCGCGCGTGCTCACGGCCCCATTTGTGTGTTTGCGCGCGCACGCAGCAAATGCTTCTCTCACCCTTTCTCTCCGATCCGCCAACTGAGAAAGGTTGGAGACCTCTGCACTGCAGCTCAAACTTGATGTGACACTTACCGTGTCCAAAATGGGTGGTAGTCCTCTACTTACAACCATCTGTTTAGTGACAGTTACAACAGCATGAAAAAAGTAACTTATGACAGATTCTCACATGACTATTGCAGCCTCCCCATGGTCATGTGATCAAAATTTGGGCACTTTGCAACGGGCATGTATTTTTGACGGTTGCAGCGTCCCGGGTTCACATGATTGCCATTTGTAACCTTCCCAGCCGGGGGGCAAGCCACGTTTCCTTAATTTGCACGATTCATTTATGGTTTCACAAATGGTTGTAAAAAGGGGGAAAGCTCACTTAACAACTGCTTTATTTAACAATAGAAATTTTGTGCTCGATTGTGGTCGTAATTCTCGACTTATAACAGTTCCTTTAGTGCCTGTCCGAAGTTACAACCGCACTGAAAAAAATGACTTATAACCATTTTTCACACTTCACCACCATTGCAGCATCCCCAGGGTCAGGTGATTTACATTCAGATACTTGACAACCGGCTCATATTTATGATGGTCGCAGTGTTCCCAGGGGGTCACGTGATCCCCTTTTTATGACATTCTGACAAGCAAAGTCAATGGGGAAGCCAGATTCACTTAACAACCGTATTACTAATTTAACAACGGCATAATAAATGCGGCAAGGAAAGTTGTAAAACGGGATAAAACTCACTTAACAAATTTTTCACTTAGCAACATAAATTCTGGATTCAATGGAGGTTGTATGTCGAGGTCTGCCTGTAGTGTGTTTTATTTGATTCCCAGATGCGATCAGAATCCAATCTGAATTGGGAACCAATGCAGAGAATTCCATCCGGACCTTGAAAAAACATAGGAAGGGTTTTAACTTCCTACTCCCAATCTGTGGTAGGGCCTCCGTCTAGACAAGGGTAGGCAACCTTGGCTCTTTTATGACTCGTGGACTTCAACTCCCAGAATTCCCTGAGCCAACCATGCTGAGGGGAAAGGGAGAGGTTTCCAAGCTGAGCCATGCTGGCTCAGGAATTCTGGGAGTTGAAGTCCAGGAGTCACAAAAGAGCCAAGGTTGCCTACCCCTATCTTAGGACGAAGATTAAGAGCAGGGGTCCTCAAACTTGCCCCTTTTATGATTTGTGGACTTCAACTCCCAGAATTCCTGAACCAGCCATGCTGAGGGGAAAGGGAGAGGTTTCCAAGTTGAGCCATGCTGGCTCAGGAATTCTGGGAGTTGAAATCCACCAGTCATAAAAGAGCCAAGGTTGCCTACCCCTGCCCTAGACTGGGCCCAGCAGCAAAGAACAACAGAATTGTGCAACTGTCACCTCACTCTTTTGGCGGGAACACAATCTCTTAATTAAAAGCAGTGACAGAGGACAGCGGTCGAGTCAACCGCAATGGCCTTTTTTTGCATTATTGCTGAATTGTACGTGATCCCTTGCATGGAATCAAAAGGCAGGACCCAAAGCATATAATCAGGGCCCACCGCAGCGTTCATTATGTAAACAATACGGACTGGAGGGCATCTCATTAAAAAACAGTGAGCACCGCTCCTCTAAACAAGATATATTTATACATTTCAGAAAAGGTAGGAGAGATGCATGCCTACGTCTTTGTGAGTAATAACAGACCTGGGATCCTTTTCTGCCCTTCTGGGGTTTACAAGCAGTCCTCAAATTACCACTGTTACTTTAGTGACTGTTCAAAGTTACAACAGCACTGGAAAGAGGGACCAATGACCACTTTTTATCCTTATGATCGCTGCAGCATCTCCATGGTCACGTGATCAAAATTTGGACACTAGAGGCAACCGACTCATATTTATGACGGTTGCAGTGTCTTGGGGTCATTTTGCAACCTTTGGACAAGCAAAGTCAATGGGAAAGGTAGACTAACTCAACAACCGTGTCACTAATTTGACAACTGCGGTGATTGGCTTAAGAACTGGGGCGAGAAAGGTTGTAAAGGGGAACAAAACTCACTTAACAACTCTCTTGCTTAAGCGACAGAAATTTTAGACTCAATTGGGGTTGTGAGTTGAAGACTACCCGTGCCATCTTTAAAGGAAGCCCTTGTCTTAAATGAAAAAGAAACAAATTAAAAAGAGGGGACCACTTAGGAGTGCCAAATGCCAGAAGGAAGATTTCCTTCGCTGGCATCTGAAGGACAGATTCAATGGGTTGCCATGGAAATGTTCTGCTGAAATGCATAGCAGGCTGGGGTAAACTAGATGCTAAATCGGCCCCAAGGCTATATCAAACTTCTTACGTTTTAATTTGGTTTCAAGCAGTGGTTCTCAACCTGTGGGTCGGGACCCCACTTGGGGTCGAACGACCATTTCACGGGGGTTGCCAAACAACGCAGTCCGCCATTTTTTCCCCCCTTTTCCTTAGCTGTGCTACTCCCTTTTATTTTACTGGCTTTTGAAAGCCAATAGAATAGACTCTCTTGAATAGAGTCTAATTCTATTGGCTTTCAAAAGCCAATAGGAATTGTCCAAGCTGTCTCTGCCCTGCTGAGCCCACCAAAAGTCCCATTCTGCAAACGGTGCTGCACCAGTTGAGTAGTCCTCGACTTACGACCGGTTGGGGGGTCGCGGCATTAAAAAGGTTGAGAACCACTGGTTTAAAGGATGTCAGTCATTCTGAAATTTTGATATCCTCCGAGTGGACGAAAAAGAAAAAAACGTTTTCCAAAACACGTCAAAACGTTTTGATTGGCACTTGGGATTCTTCTCTTGCTGGTTCCTCTCGTGAGAAATATACTTCTTTGTACAAATGAATACAACGCACTAATTTTGGCAGAGGGGCGGGAAAAGATCAAGAAGGGGGCCTTGGCTGCTCTCTGAGCTTAGTGGTTTTCTTGCGGACCTTTCACTACCCAGCTAGGTAACATCATCAGTCAAAGGGAACGCCTCCATTTTTGTTGGCTGCTACTTCTTCTACAAGACAATTTACAGAGAATTGTCTCATTTGAGCTTTCGCCAATCAGAAGGCCGCTGCGCATCTCACAGAGTCTTTGGGCACCCTGGGAAACAGGGGCGGGGGGTCACTTGTGGATCCCTTCCTCACCCACCCTCTGGCCCCTAAGAGCAGGGGTCCCCAACCCCCGATCCATAGACCACTACCGGGCCATGGCATGGCAGCAACCGGTCCGCACAAACAAGCAAAATCCCATCCACAGGATGCTGCCAGTATACAAAACCACGCACCCTCCAGTCCGCGGAAAAACCTCTCTCCACGGAACCGGTCCCTGGTGCCCAAAAGGTTGGGGACCTCTGCCTAAGAGTGCAACCGACGGACGTGCTTCAGGAGGTTGGATTTGTGATTGAAAGACCTGGCGCAATGCTTGCAGCTGAAGGCAGGGTACTTCTGATGGGTGCGCTGGTGCTGCAGGAAGGTGGAGCGGTGGGTGAAGGTCT
This sequence comes from Crotalus tigris, assembly GCF_016545835.1. Lineage (NCBI taxonomy): Eukaryota > Metazoa > Chordata > Lepidosauria > Squamata > Viperidae > Crotalus > Crotalus tigris. The sequence continues at coordinate 1,445,363 of NW_024099557.1, forward strand.
TGGCACACTGGTCGCAGCGGTGGGGACGCTCGCCCGTGTGGACCCGCTCGTGCTCTTTGACCGAGGCTTCCCACTTGAAGCGCCGGCTGCAGTGGGAGCAGGCAAAGGGCTTCTCCTGGGTGTGGATCCGCAGGTGCTTCACCAGGCAGGAGGTGCGCTTGAACCGCTTGGGACACAGGTGGCAGGGGAAGGGGGCCTCGTCCGAATGCACCTTGCTGTGCTTGTCCAGGTCGGCCTGCAGCTTGAACTGCTTCCCGCAGATCCGGCAGCGGAAGGGCCGGATGGCCGAGTGCACCAGGCGGTGCTTAATGAGGTCGGCGCCCCGGACAAAGGTCTTCTGGCAACGCTTGCACTGGTACGGGCGCTCGCCCGTGTGGATGCGCTGGTGTTCGCGGAAATTGGACTGGTGCTTGATGTCCTTCCCGCAGATGTCGCAGTGGTGGAGCTGTAGGTCGGGGACAGCTGCGGGCGGACATCTCTTTGGCTTCCAAACGGCTCTCTTCCACCTTTTCCGCAGCCGGGTTTTGGGAGGGCTGAGTCGGGGGTCCATGAATCGCCTGGGGAAGCAGAACAAAAGGCCGCAGTTGCAACCAAAATCTCTGTGGACTTGCTCAAAGGTGCCTTTTCAAGAGGCAACTGGACTGTCTTGTTTTTCTTTCAAGACATTTCGCTTTTCATCCAAGAAACATCTTCAGCTCTGACTGGATAGTGGGGAATGGGAGGATTTATACTCCTTAGAGACAGCTGGTCATTTGCCTTCTTTTAGAGTCATTGAGCCCACCTAGAGGCTTATCTGTATCCTCAGGGTCACCTGAGTGGGGCAAATGAGTGTGGAGCCTTCTTGGAAGTGTTGAAAGCATTCTGTTGTAAACTGGAGGTAGATGTTGTCATATCCCTCCCCCTCTGTTGAGAGAGGGCTGTTCAAATCCATCAGGACAAGATTCAGCAGCCCATCTGCATTTGAAAGACGAAAGCCATTCTTTCGGAAGACAGCAAAGTCCACATTTTGGACAGAGAGGACCGCTGCTTTGAAAGAGGGATCAAAGAGGCCATCCATGTCAAAATTGAACAGCCCTCCCTCAACAGAGAGGGAGGGATACAACATCATCCATCTCCAGTCTACAACACAGTCCTTTCAACACTTCCAAGAAGGCTCCACACCCATTTGCCTCACTCAGGTGACCCTGGAGACACAGATAAGCCTCCAGGTGGCCTCAACGACTCTCTAAAACAGTGGTTCTCAACCTTTTTAATGCCGCGACTCCCAACTGGTCGTAAGTGGAGGAGTACTCAACCAGTCATAAGTCGAGGACTACTCAACTGGTGCAGCACCGTTTGCAGAATGGGAATTTTGGCGGGCTCAGCAGGGCAGAGACAGCCTGGACAATTCCTATTGGCTTTTGAAAGCCAATAGAATTAGACTCTATTCAAGAGAGTCTATTCTATTGGCTTTCAAAAGCCAATAGAATAAAAGGGAGTAGCACAGCTAAGGAAAAGGGGGGAAAAATGGCGGACTGCGTTGTTTGGCGACCCCCGTGAAATGGTCGTTTGACCCCAAATGGGGTCCCAACCCACAGGTTGAGAACCACTGCTCTAAAAGAAGGCAAATGACCGGCTGTCTGCAAGGAGTATAAATCCTTCTATTGCCCACCATCCAGTCAGAACTGAAGAAGCTTCTCGGATGAAAAGTGAAATGTTTTTCAAGGAGAAACAAAGGAAGTCCAGTTGCCTCTTGAAAAAGCACCTTTGGAACAACCATGACCTGGATAACTGAGAATCTCCATGGACACTTTGTGGACTGGATTAACATTAGCAGGTACATGTTCACCAAAAGTGGAGTGAGCGAATAGGGATAGTCCTTGACTTACAACCTTTCATTTAATGACCGTCTGAAGTTACAACGGCACTGGAAAAAAGCGACTTTTAGAACCATTTTTTGCACGACAATTGCAACATCCCCCATGGCCACACGATCAAAATTGGGACGCTTGTCAACTGGCATGTATTTATGTCGGCTGTAGTATCCTGAAGTCATGCTGTCACCTTTTGTGATCTTCTGACAAGCAAAGTCAATAGGGGAAGCTGGGTTCATTTAACAACGGTGTTACTAACAACTGCAGCGATTCACTTAACAAATGTGATAAGAAGGGTCGTAAAATGGAGCAAAACTCACTTAAAGTGTCTTGCTTAGCAAGAGAAAGTTGGGAGGTCAGTTGCAGTCGTAAGTTGAGGACAATCTGTAAAGGCACGCAAAGGCAAACAGCTGCCTTTGTATGACTTGATAAGCCCAAGATGACAGAATGCAATTCAGCTAACATCCGTGTATCAAAAAAAAACAAAAAAACCACCTCACAGTGTGTCTTACCTCAGCAGCATCATTCATGCAGGCAGTCCTCACAACTATTGGTTTAAACCAGGGGTCTTCAAACTTGGCCCTTTTATGACTTGTGGACTTCGACTCCCAGAATTCCTCAGCCAGCGTGCCTGGCTGAGGAATTCTGGGAGTTGAAGTCCACAAGTCATAAAAGGGCCAAGTTTGAAGACCCCTGGTTTAAATGGCCATTCAAAGTTACAATTGCACTGAATAAAGTGACTTATGACTATCATGGCATTTGTCTGTGCATTTCTCTATGGCAGCCCCATTTCCTGCATTCTGGTTATCCAGAGGTAGCCAATCATACAGTAGAGTAGAGTAGAATAGAATAAGAATAGAGTAGAGTAAAATTGAGTAGAATAGAATATAGAATAGAAGAATAGAGTAGAGCAGAGCAGAACAGAATAGAAAAGAAAATAGAAAAGAAAATAGAATAAGAATAGAACAGAAAATAGAATAGAGTAGTGCAGAGTAGAATAGAACATAGAATAGAACAGAACAGAATAGAACAAAATAGAATAGAACTGGAAGGAACTTGGAGGTCTTCTAGTCCAGCCCCCTGCTCAAGCAGGAGAATCTATACCATCTCGTACAAGTGGCTGTCCAGTCTCTTCTTAAAAATTTCCAGTGATGGAGCACCCACGATTTCTGGTGGCAAGCTGTTCCACTGGTTAATTGTCCTGACTGTCAGGAAGTTTCTCCTTGATTCCAGGTCGCTTCTCTCTTTGATCAGTTTCCAACCACTGTTTCTCGTCCTTCCCTCCGGTGAACAACCTGGCCCCCTCTGCCTTGTGGCAGCCCCTCAGATACTGGAACACGGCTATCGTGTCTCTCCTATTTCTTCTTTTCTTTAGACCAGTGTTTTCCAAACTTGACAATTTTAAGACATGAGGACTTCAACTCCCAGAATTCCACAGCCAGCAACGCTGGCTGTGGAATTCTGGGAGCTGAAGTCCACATGCCTTAAAATTGTCAAGTTTGGGAAACACTGCTTTAGACCAGCCAAACCCAAGTCCCACAGCCATTCTTCGTGTGTTTTAGCCTCCAGGCCTTTGTGCCCTGGATCATTTTTTTTTTTTTCAGAAGCTGCTGATCTCTAACTTCCCTGCAAGGGGCCACTGAGCCTCTCTCCTGCACCTCTATTTTATCAAAAGTCTCTTTTGCAGTAAGAGAAAGAGATGACGGTCGAAAAACGGTACCCCATCCCACAGTCCCCAAATACGTACCAACTCTCCCGAGACCAAATGGTTAGGGAAAATATTCCGTGACCTAGAAATGAAGACACCAACATGGAAAGAGAAGGTTTATGGCTGTGGATCGGTGTCACAGGAACAAAACGCCAGCGTCAGGAAACACCCCCCCCCCAAATGGATTTGCTTACAGTTTATTGCCTGCACCTATGTATTCATTTTTCGGGGCCTGCCATTCTGTTGGGAGGGGGGCTTGTTTGTTGGGGAACGTAATTGCCTTGCTCTGCTTTGTTACCCTCCCTCCGTGTGAAAGGAACATGGTCTGAAAACATCTGTCTTATCTCCAGACAATGGAGCCTGGGACTGTTGGGAAATGAAAACCATGTCGGAAGAATCAACATTTATGCCAACAGAAAGTCCCTAAAAGTTTGCATTTCACATGCGAGCCTTAATTATCTCCTTCACTGAAAATACATACCCTAAATTTGACTTTATTCAAAAAGCAAACCAAATGTATGTCTTTTAGGACACTACACAATGAAAGACCCAGTTCAGTATTCAGCAATGGAAAGAAAAGGGGTGTTTCCTTTCCAGACTTGTAAATAGTTCCCTAGGGACATAAACAATTGTTTCCAACCAAGTAAGAATCACTTTAAAACATGTTCAGCTGAAGCTGAACATAATCATCACAGCATGAATTCTTGCAGGAACTAAGCTCTGCATGCAGAGATCATTCATTTCATCTATACCAGGGGTAGGCAACCTTGGCTCTTTTATGACTCGTGGACTTCAACTCCCAGAATTCCTGAGCCAGCCATGCTGAGGGGAAAGGGAGAAGTTTCCATGCTGAGCCATGTTGGCTCGGGAATTCTGAGAGTTGAAGTCCATGAGTCACGAAACAGCCAAGGTTGCCTACCCCTGATCTACACATTGCAATGTTTTTAGAACTGCTTTGGATTCTAGCGGAGAATTCTGAAACAGATATGGGTTGTCTTTGTTATTGGTGGGTTCAATATCTGCTAATTCACTGACGCCCTGAAGTATAAATCCTAAATCCATATTTCCTAGTTCTTTGCAGACACACACTGACTCGCTAGCGCAGTGGTTCTCAACCTTTTTAATGCCGCGACCCCAACCGGTCGTAAGTCGAGGACTACTCAACCGGTCGTAAGTCGAGGACTACTCAACTGGTACAGCACCGTTTGCAGAATGGGACTTTTGGCAGGCTCAGCAGGGCAGAGACAGCCTGGACAATTCCTATTGGCTTATGAAAGCCAACAGAATTAGACTCTATTCAAGAGAGTCTATTCTATTGGCTTTCAAAAGCCAATAGAATAAAAGGGAGTAGCACAGCTAAGGAAAAGGGGGAAAAAAATGGTGGACTGCATTGTTTGGCGACCCCCGTGAAATGGTCGTTCGACCCCAAATGGGGTCCCGACCCACAGGTTGAGAACCACTGCGCTAGCGGATAAACTGTAACCCTAAATCAATACTTCCTAGTTCTTTGCAGACATGCACAGAGGGGCAAAATTTTTGAGCTGACACTCTGCATGTTTTCTCTCTTTACAAAGCCCTAGTACAGAGGTAGGCAACCTTGGCTCTTTTATGACGCGTGGACTTCAACTCCCAGAATTCCTAAGCCAGCATGGCTCAGCTTGGAAACCTCTCCCTTTCCCCTCAGCATGGCTGGTTCAGGAATTCTGGGAGTTGAAGTCCACGAGTCATAAAAGAGCCAAGGTTGCCTACCCCTGATCTAATAAGACCATCCCTGGAATACTGCAGCCTATTTTGGTCACCATATCACAAAATAGATGTTGAGAGTTTGATGATGATTGTGGTGGTAGTGGTAGTGATGATGATATTGGCTAAGCTTCCCAATTATACATCCATGGTCTCAACCTAAGTTTTTGTGGCTAGCTGCAGCTAACATTAACCTACCATCTGACTTAGAGACTTGCATTCCACCTATTTTGGAAAGAAACTTGACTCCGCATTGGGTATTGAAGATAATTAAATTTGGAATGATGGATTTGATATATATGTATTTAGTTTTGCACTTTTTTTAAAGAAGCGTCAATGGTAACCAGTGATAAATAGCCCTATTTTGTTACAAGAAATGAAATCTAGACTAAAATGTATGTAAATTCCATTTAAAAAAATTACGAGTTGCTGTCTGTTGCCTGTTCTCTATATAGGGACAAATAATAGCTCTTCTCCATTATCTAACAATCCTGGGTTGTATAAACAGAAGCATAGAATCAAGATTGCATAAAGGATTAGTACCGCTTTATAAAACCCTAGTAAGACCACACCTGGAATACTGCAGCCAATGTTAGTCACCATATCACAAAAAAGATGCTGAGAGTTTGGAAAAAATTCAGAGAAGAGCAACTAAGATGATCAAAGGCCTGGAGACCAAAACGTACGAAGAACGGCTGCGGGACTTGGATTTGGCTAGTCTAAAGAAAATAAGAAATAGGGGTGACATGATAGCAGTGTTCCAGTATCTGAGGGGCGGCCACAAGGCAGAGGGGGCCAGGTTGTTCACCAGAGCACCAGAGGGAAGGACGAGAAACAATGGTTGGAAGCTGATCAAAGAGAGAAGCAACCTGGAATTAAGGAGAAACTTCCTGACAGTGAGGACAATCAACCAGTGGAACAGCTTATCCCCAGAAATTGTGGGCACTCCATCACTGGAAGTTGTTAAGCAGAGACTAGACAGTCACTTGTCTGAGATTGTATAGGTTCTCCTGCTTGAGCAGGGGGCTGGACTAGAAGACCTCCAAAGTCCAAGGTCCCTTCTAGCTCTATTCTATTCTACATATATGCTGGTTGCCAAGTGCCCAAGTTTTGATTATGTGGGAATGGTGCAGTGGTCTAAGTGCAAGGATAGCTTGCAAGTCAGATTTTTCAATGCAGCTGTAACTTCAAGCGGTCACTAATGGCTGTTAAGGACTGCCTGTATTTAAAAGCCTGGAAAAGAAAAAAATCTGAACTTAAGCTTGGAGGCAGAGCTTTAAAACGGTAAGAAACAGCTCAGATTGCATTGGATTAATCCAGTGTTTCTCAACCTAGCCAACGTTAAGCGGTATGGACTTCAACTCCCAGAATTCCCCCTTGTTGGCTGGGGGATTCTGGGAGTTGAAGTCCATATCGCTTAACGTTGGCTAGTTTGAGAAACACTGAATTAAGCTATACTGTAATTTCCCCAACGGAAGACTAACAGTTCCAATTCTTATCTGAAACTCTCTAGGCTTTTATCATTAGCATTTTTCAAAGATGACACTACCATTTTTAACACAGCAGTCTAGGCCTCTTTTCTAACTGTAGGAAAGAATGTTTTTCTTCTTAGCTAAGGCCATTTCTTTTGATATGTGAGAACTTGCCTTTTCAGTCAGTAAACAATAGTGTAAGTATTCCAAAAGTCCTTGAATACACTTGCAAGTCTAAACCCTTGGGGGGGAGAGAGAGCTGCGGAAAGAATAACAGAATCCATAAATTTTCCACTTGTGGAATGTTATCTAGAGTTAATGTTTCCTGTTGTTCAAGTCTCACATGAACTCAACGTGTTTTGTTGTTTAATCTTTTGCTGTCTGACGCATATATTCAATGTATCTTTTGTTTCTCTATCCCCAAATAGGGCAGGGGTAGGCAACCTTGGCTCCTGAGCCAGCATGGTTCAGCTTGGAAACCTCTCTCTGTCCCTTCCTGGCTCAGGTATTCTGGGAGTTGAAGTCCACAGTCATAAAAGAGCCAAGGTTTAAAGACCCCTGCTCTTAATCTTTGTCCTAGGATAGGAGTAGGCAACCTTGACTCTTTTATGACTCGTGGACTTCAACTCCCAGAATTCCTGAGCCAGCCATACTGAGAGGAAAGGGAGAAGTTTCCAAGCTGAGCCATGCTGGCTCAGGAATTCTGGGAGTTGAAGTCCACGAGTCATAAAAGACGAGGTTGCCTACCTCTGGGCTAGGCTCTTACTGGAACCCTATTTCATATTTATTTATTATTATTTATTAAATTTGTTTGCTGCCCATCTCGCTACAAGGCGCCTCTGGGCGGCCTACAATGTCAAAACTCTGTTAGGAAATCGCAAATATGTTTTTTAAAAGTCAACTGGACATTGGTTTTTCTTTGAAAACATTTCGCTTTTCATCCAAGAAGCTTCTTCAGTTCTGACTGAATGGTGGAAGCTGGGAGGATTTATATTCCTTGCAATCATTGTTAGCCCTCTGAAAGTTGTTAGTTAACTAGAGTTTCCTTCCTTCCTCCCTCCATTTTTATACATTTTTCCATACTAAGAGTTAACTCTAACAGCCGATCTTCAGAGTGCTAACGATCAGATGACAGCAAAGAATATACAGGTAATCCTCGACGTACGACTACAATTGAGCCCAAATTTTCTGCTGCTAAGCGAGACAGTTGCTAAGTGAGTTTTGTCCCTTTTTACAATCTTTCTTGCCACAGTTGTTAAGTGAATTGCTGTAGTTGTTAAGTTAGGAACATGGTTCTTAAGCAAATCTGGCTTCCCCATGGATTTTGCTTATCAGAAGGTTGCCAAAGGGGATCATGTGACCCCGGGACACTGCAGCCATCATAAATAGAATCAGTCACCAACTCTGAATTTTGATCACATGACCATGGGGATGTTGCAAAGGTCGTAAGTATGAAAAGCGATCATAAGTCACTTTTTTCAATGCCATTGTAACTTCAAACGGACACCAAACGAACTGTTGTAAATCCTGTTAATCCTTCCATTCCTCACCAGTGAGTCAGAACTGAAGAAGCTTATTGAATGAGAAGTGAAACGTCTGCAAGGAAAAAAAAGTCCAGTTGCCTTTTGAAAAAGCACCTTAAGGGGGGCAACCATGACCTGGATGACTGAGAATCTACATGGACATATCCTTTAGGCATGTTGATGGTTCAATGCATGGCGGGGATTCTGAAGAAAAGATGAACACCAGGTTCCACGTGTCCCGTGTGAATGAAGCCGTTGGACCTGGAGGACAAAATGAAGGTGGAGTACTACTTGGAGATGTCAAATGATTCTTCCAAAGGTCTATGGAGATGTTCAGTCATCCTGGTCATGGTTGTCCCAAAGGTGCTTTTTAAAGAGGCAATGGGACTTTCTTGTTTTTCTTTGAAGACGTTTCGCTTCTCATCCAAGAAGCTTCTTCAGCTCTGGCTGGATGGTGGGGAATGGAAGGATTTATAGTCCTTGAAGACAGCTGGTCATTTGCCTTCTTTTAGAGCAGGGGTCTTCAAACGTGGCTCTTTTATGACTTGTGGACTTCAACTCCCAGAATTCCTCAGCCAGGCACGCTGGCTGAGAAATTCTGGGAGTTGAAGTCCACAAGTCATAAAAGGGCCACGTTTGAAGACCCCTGTTTTAGAGGGTCGTTGGGGCCACTTGGAGGTGTCCTCAGCGTCACCTGAGTGAGTGCAAATGGGTGTGGAGCTTTCTTGGCTGCAGGATATTTTCTGTCTTGTGTCCCTTCACTGCTGAAGTCCCTTCACTGTTGGACACAGGTAAACCTCCAAGTGGCCTCCAACGACCCTCTAAAAGGATGCAAATGACCAGCTGTCTGTAAGGAGTATAAATCTCTCCATTCCCCACCATCCAGTCAGAGCTGAAGAAGCTTCTTGGATGAGAAGCGAAACGTCTTCAAAGAAAAAACAAGAAAGTCTATCTGTTTCTTGAAAAAAGCACATTCGGGACTCTCCAAATTTCTGCCAATTTCTTCGGGGAGGGAAGGAAGAAGACTCTTGCAGCGCAACCCTCCAGCCCAGCAACCTCACCTACTTTCCGGGCATCCAAGCGCTCCTGAAGCTGTTATCCCCGTTTTCAGGACTGCCGCATTGAGTTTTCCACCTCTCTCTCTCTTTCTCTTTCTTTCTCTCTCTCTCTCTCTCTCTCTCTCTCTTAACTCTCGCGAGACGTCCTTCGCAAAGGCAGCCGACACGGGAAGAGGGTAAACGTGGAGACGGCGAAGCTAGATGGGAAAATACGCACGTAGAGTTCCCGATGAAACATCCGGGTTTAGAGACGTTAGAAGAGCCCTAGAGCGGTTTGATTTCGGAAATGGAAATGCCTCTGCGCTTCCGGTAAAGACGGAAACAAGGATGCCCTCAATTTTGCTCTATGGAGGGTGTCTTCAAACTTGGCCCTTTTATGACTGTGGACTTCAACTCCCAGAATTCCTCAGCCAGGCACGCTGGCTCAAGAACTCTGGGAGTTGAAGTCCACAAGTCATTAAAAGGGCCAGGTTTTAAGACCCCGCTCTATGACTATAAGGGGCCACTCTAGCCTCTTATTATCACTATGGCTGAATCGCTTGGGACGCTTTCAGAATGAAGGGGCGCTTTCGCCTCTCTTAGGTGGGGAATGGCAGTAAGTTTGGAACGCGCCTTCTTTGATCCCGTTCAAAATTAACCCCCCTTTTTTGCTGGTTTAGAAGCCATAAGACAGTGGTCTCGGCGCAGATTCATGACCTCATACCGGTCTCTGGTTGGCTACCAGGAAAAATTATAGATGGCGCTCCCGGGGAGGGAAGGAGCGTCGAAAATGGGGGCCCTCACTTAAGATGGCGGTCGAACGGACCTCAGTCGGGATGGCAGCCTGCGAGAAACAGTGCCCTCAACCAAAATGGCGGCCAACGAGAAGAGGCGCTCGTCCCCTGCGGCGGCGGCGGCACCAGCCGGGACAGATCAGAGCCGGTCGGCCTTGTCAGCGAACGGCGTCGCCGAAGGCGAGGCGGAATTCCTCCTGCAGTCCGGCGTGACCGACATGGTGCGAGAGGCTCTCCTAAAAGTGCTCGAAGCCCGGCCTGAAAAACCCGTCGATTTCCTGGCCGGCTACTTCGAGAAGCTGATGCAGAGTAGCCCAGAGACGGCGACGGAGGCCTTGTCGGACGGCGGGGACCGCCAGCGCCAGCTGAGTCTCGACCGGGCCTTGTGGTATCTGGGCCTGGCCCACCATTCTCACAGGTGGGCGCGAAGAGTCCCGCATGCGAGGGGCAGAACTACGATCCCCAACGATGCAACGGGGCGACCCCGCCCGCGGGGCTCATTGGGAAATGTAGTTTTTCTTTAAAGCGGCCAAGCATGGAGCTGGGGGGGGCGTGGGAGGCACAGCAAGGACATGGAAATAACGATTGTACTGAGCCAGGAACTTTGACTGCATTTTAATTGTCGGTTTGGGCTAAACTTGGGTGCCCCGGAGGTCCATCTGGAGCAGTGGTTCTCAACCTTTTTAATGCCACGACCCCCAGCCGGTCGTAAGTCAAGGACTACTCAACCGGTCGTAAGTCAAGGACTACTCAACTGGTGCAGCACCATTTGCAGAATGGGACTTTTGCCGGGCTCAGCAGGGCAGAGACAGCCTGGACAATTCCTATTGGCTTTTGAAAGCCAATAGAATTAGACTCTATTCAAGAGAGTCTATTCTATTGGCTTTCAAAGCCAATAGAATAAAAGGGAGTAGCACAGCTAAGGAAAAGGGGGAAAAAATGGCGGACTGCGTTGTTTGGCGACCCCCGTGAAATGGTCGTTCGACCCCAAATGGGGTCCCGACCCACAGGTTGAGAACCACTGATCTGGAGTCTGGTAGGCTACAAATCTCGGATGTTGTAGCCCATTTTGGCCAATTTAAATCCTCCATCAGACTAGCCCTGGGATAGGCAACCTTGGTTCTTTTATGACTCGTGGACTTCATCTCCCAGAATTCCTCAGCCAGCATGGCTCAGCTTGGAAACCTCTCTCTTTCCCCTCAGCGTGGCTGGCTCAGGAATTCTGGGAGTTGAAGTCCACGAGTTATAAAAGAGCCAAGGTTGCCTACCTCTGTAGCCAGTCATTCTACATATCTGATGAAGTGAGGGTTCATCTCACAAAAGCTGGTGCCGTTAATAAAATGTGTTATTCAGAAAAGATGCTACCACACCCCCTCCTGATTTTTTTTTTTTTTTTGCTACCAGCTCTCTTCCTACGAAGCACAATGATTCACCCATTTTACAATTATACTGCATATGTTACAAAACATTATTTAAAATAATGTATGGTTTCAATCACATGGTTAATCATAAAGAATTGCAGTATAATCAGCTAAAAGTATTACATCTTAATAAATGAGGAAACGGGAAGCATAGTCAGTGACTAAGGACATTTTACTTCAATTTTCAATATGCTAAATATTTGGGTATAAAGGGGAAATATTACATCAACCACTCAAGACTGTTAGATGGTTTTTATGTTTAAAATTCTAAAAGAAGCACGAGGAAAAGTGAAGAAAGAAAAGAGAACTAGATTTATTAACAAAGAAAATTTACAGAATAAAATATCTTGCTTTTGCATCTTACAGGAAAAGCTAAAGATTAGAGTTGGAAGAAATTCAATAGAATTTGTTAGCTGTAATCCAGAAATATTCCCCTTCATCTCACCATTTGCATAAACACCAGTATCCTTCGATGAAGTACAGTATTTTATGAACCATGATCCAGGGTTTCTGTGAATAATATTAATTTTTATTGATAGCCACCTCTCCAGATTAAATCATAGCTAATTTCTTTAATCTTCTGCTTTTTACTTGAATTACTTTTGGCCAAAGCCGAGTCACAAATATGTCTACTCCAAGCATATTTTTCTTGGCACGACGCAAATGAAATGTGTTTTCCCTGGGCAGTCTCCCATTTTTTAATGTGTAGAAATAACAATTAAAATAATTCTACCATATGTTAATGTATGAATAAAACAAAATATAAGACTTTTGTCAGCTGACATTGTTAGTTGTCACATAAAGTAAGCATAATTGATCAGAATCATGGGACGCATAGAAAAGCTCAGCAAAGCTTATGCCATTTTCTAAAGTTAAAACTAAAATTAAGTTCACAATTTCTTTGCTTTTCCCAGTTAAAATTAAATTGCCCTGCATTGCATTACATACAGGGGTCTTCAAACTTGGCCCTTTTATGACTTGTGGACTTTAACTCCCAGAATTCTTCAGCCAGCGTGCCTGGCTGAGGAATTCTGGGAGTTGAAGTCCACAAGTCATAAAAACCAAGTTTGAAGACCCCTGCATTACAAAAAACACTGTGTGAGAAAAGCAGTAACAATAACTATAATCATTATACAACTTGAAACCTTTTCATCGATAGTGTGTGTTTAAAATATTTAGTTTCCAACCATTTCAAACTCAAAACACCTCAATTTGAGTCTGAAATATCTCTTTATTAGGTACAAGAATGGCTGTCTGGAGTGTTTGGGAAATTTTCTTCGAAAATACAGGAAATAGTTGTTAGGCAACTTTCAAGCACCCCCAAACCCTTTTTTGACTTTTGACTTAAAAATGGCTGAAACAACTGGCTGAGGAATTCTGGGAGTTGAAGTCCACAAGTCAAAAAAGGGCCAAGTTTGAAGACCCCCTGCTTTAGGCCTTTGTAGCTCCGAGGGCTTTGAGACCATCCCTTAATATTGTTCATTTCACCCCACCCCCTCTTCCATCAGGACAGCCTTTAACAACAACGTCCACTCCGCCTACGATGCCCTCGGTGCTGGAGTCGAGGGCAAGAAAGCCGGCATGGATGGGAAGACCTACAGCGAGCTGCTGCGACTGCTGTGCCAAGACCGGGGGGCCTCCGACGAGACCTTGCAGCCCCTCCTGCAGAAGGTCTCTTGCCGGGACCACGAAGTGGTGCCCTTCGACATCTTCCGTTACGGGGTCCTCACCTGCCTGATCCTTCTGGAGTTCCTGGCCAAGGCCGACGGCCTTTACGATGCCCTCGACAATGGCTCGGGCGCCGCCGACAAAAGGGTCTGCACGGCCGTGCTGGGCACGCTGGAGGATGCTCTCCACCTAGCCGACGTCTCTCCTCCCATCCGTTGCTTGGAGGCCGGATCCAAGCTCAGGCCGGACTGCTTGGCGATGGCTATGGACCGGGCGCTGTTGGAGAGGAAGGCCAGCGCGGCCATGAAGAAGGACGAGTTTCTCAAGAGGGCTTCGTCCATCTTTGTGACAAAAGTGAAGTCGATTCACTGAGAGGTGTGGTTCCCTTGACTTTCCTGAGCAGTAGCTATGGGGTGCAATTGGACACTGGCTTGGTCTGCTTTGGGGGTGCAGGCAAGGAGGAGAATTGGCTTTTGTTTCTACTATTCAGCAAGGCTGCTCCCCTCTAAGGCAGGGGTGGGGAGCTGTGGCCCCCTTAAGGCCCAGTGGACTTCAACTCCCAGAATTCCCCAACCAGTCATGCTGGCTAGGGCATTCTGGGAGTTGAAGTCCAACAGTCCTTAAAGGGGTCATAGCTCCCTATCCCTACTCTGTATGCCCAAAGTCTGGACCCCCCCTTGTTATTTGTTGACTTATTTATTACGGGTTCTTATTTATTTACTTGTTCACTTCCTGATTAGATGCCCTTCAAGAGCTCAAGGCAACAGCTGGAGCACTGCCTCCTCCACAGCGACAATTTCATAAGGTCGATTAGGTCGGGAGAGACAGGCTGGCCCAGTCCCCCAGGGAGCTGATGAAGATTAAGGGGGATCTTTTGCAGCAGGGACTTCCCCCACCAAGTCCTTGGGCATTCACAGTCCGGGGGGTGGATGGGTGTTTGAGTCTAGGATTAGATCTGTGTATTCTGACATAAGAGGAAGGAGCAATGGACCGGGACGAGCAGAGGCGGGTATGATGAGACCCTGGGAGTGGCCTTCATTTGGAACGTCAGCTTCACTGCCTGAAAGCATTGTCCATTGTTCAGCCTTCTACTTTCCCACTCGGCCCTCGGCTGTGGCTGTTGCCTTGGAACGCCCCCGTTGGTGTGCATTAAGGCTGCCCCCTTTGAGAATATTTTCACGGACTAGGCCAGAGGTGTCCAGCCTTGGCAACTTTAAGCCTTGTGGACTTCAGCTCCCAGAATTCCACAGCCATCCAGCATTCCCTAGCATGGCTGGCTAGGGAATTCTGGGAATTGAAGCCCAGGGGTCTTAAAACTGCCAAGCTTGGACACTGCTGGACAAGCTGTGAGCCGTGGGGTCAGCCTTCTTTCCACGTGTAATATAGTCTGGGGCCGTTTCCCCTCCCCACCCAGCCCTCAACCTTGTCCCAATGAAGCTTCCTCTTCACCTGACCCACAGATCTGCCTGTCACTTTGCTGGGGGGGAAGGGAGAACAAAGGGATCTGCTGAGCACACCTCTGTTCCCCATTCTCCATTTCGACATCTCTGCAAGGGGGGAAGAGGGGTTCAACCACCAGCACCCCCAGCCAGTCCTACCTAGCCAGCAGGCATCCGAGCCGCTCCTTCATCCTTTCCTCATCGTCCAGAACCTTAAAAAAAAAAATCAGATTTCAGCTGTGGGTCCAATGCAGCCAATTGCCCCTTACCACCCGCCAATTGGCTGCAGCGGGCAGAGAGAAGTGGGAAAGAGAGCCAGGATATGCCCATGACAATCATATGACCTCAGCTGGACATGGCAGCGCTGAAACAGCTGCAACTTTGCCAAATTTCAATCCCACGGGAGTCCCAGGCTCCAGATTTTGGACTCATTCTGTCAGTTAGCCCCTTTGAGGTAAGTTGGTTCGATTAATTGTTGCCCTAGGACAGGGGTAGGCAACCTTGGCTCTTTTATGACTCGTGGACTTCAACTCCCAGAATTCCTGAGCCGGCATAGCTCAGCTTGGAAACCTCTCCCTTTCCCCTCAGTGTGGCTGGCTCAGGAATTCTGGAAGTTGAAGTCCACCAGTCATGAAGGGGCCGAAGTTTCTCCCATGCTGGCTCAGGAATTCTGGGAGTTGAAGTCCACGAGTCATAAAAGAGCCAAGGTTGCCTACCCCTGCCCTAGGATGCACTCTTTTGCCCAGTTGATGGTTACAAGCAGAGAAACCTGAAAGTTTTAGTAATATATGGATGCAGGTGCCATGTTTAACCAAGACTTGGGTGGGCCCTGAGTGGGGGAGCATCTCTCTCGAAATTATGCCCACCCAGGTTTCAGATTTTGCATCAGCTGAGAGCCCATGAGGGGAGTGGCTGTCCTTGTAGGCCAGGGGTCTTCAAACCTGGCCCTTTTAGGACTTGTGGACTTCAACTCCCAGAATTCCTCAGCCAGCATGTCTGAGGAATTCTGGGAGTTGAAGTCCATGAAGTCATAAAAGGGCCAAGTTTGAAGACCCCTGTTGTAGGCTCTGCCACATATAACTGGATGTGAGACCCACTGATTGAAGTCTAGTTCTATGGAACAGTTGGGATTATTGCTGGTGAACCACTCTCCTTGCAACCCTGCATTGTCTCTACCTGGGCTGCTGGTTTCCGTTGCTGGGCTACTAGTAAAGTCCCTGGGCTGTTGGTACTTAGTCTTCCACCTGGTGACATTGAGCGAAGAGCCACACTGGACTTGGTGGCCTCCGTAGCAGCCATGGATGTGTCCCAAGTGATCCCTGGCCCGACACATCTGGATGGCTGCACATTGGGTCTTGTTTTTGTCTACGGGCAGTTGTGACATCATCTGGTGGTGGAGGACGTGAACATCAGTCCCTTGCCAGGGATAGTTCATTTTCTGGTTCGGTTTTGCTCACCCTGCAGGAACAAATCATCTGGCCCACTTCAAGCAAGTGATGGACTCTATAGGGCAGGGGTGTCCAACCTTGGCAACTTTAAGACCCATGGCTGGCTGGGGAATTCTGGGAGTTGAAGTCCACAGGTCTTAAAGTTGCCTGCTATAGGGTTTTCCTCAAGGATCTGGTGGGCAATTCGGCCCTAGTTGCCATCTGAATTGGGCAGAGGTTTGGGCCTTGGACTATACTGTCCCTATGCGGCTTCTCCTCTGTGCTAATCTTGGATTACCCCTTGGTTTTCTGAGGAGCTAGACATAGAATAATAGAGTTGGAAGGGACCTAGAAGGTCTTCTAGTCCAACCCTCTGCCCGAGTTGGAGACCCTCTATTTCAGACCAGTGACTGTCCAGTTTCTTTTTGAAGGCCTCCAGTGAGGGAGCACTCCCAACTTCTGAAGGCAAGCTATTCCATTGGTTGATTGCTCTCACCATTAGGAAATTCCAGAACGTGCCAGAAGAGACTCTTGGAGTGCTATTGGAAGAAGACTCAAGAGTGAGCCTGATTAAACCTAGATAAGGACCCATATTAGGGACTCCCTTGTGGGTGGAGAAACCTCAGTACTTCTCCATCTTTACTGCATCCACAGATAACTATCCAGTGGCTCTGCTTAGGACAGTGGTTCTCAACCTTTTTAATGCCGCGACCCCCAACCGGTCGTAAGTCGAGGACTACTCAACTGGTGCAGCACCGTTTGCAGAATGGGACTTTTGGCGGGCTCAGCAGGGCAGAGACAGCCTGGACAATTCCTATTGGCTTTTGAAAACCAATAGAATTAGACTCTATTCAATAGAATAAAAGGGAGTAGCACAGCTAAGGAAAAGGGGGGGGGGAAATGGCGGACTGTGTTGTTTGGCGACCCCCGTGAAATGGTCATTCGATCCCAAATGGGGTCCCGACCCACAGGTTGAGAACCACTGGCTTAGGAGGTCCCAGTCCCTGCTTGGATCGGGATAGGCCAGAGGACTATCTACTGGACTGTGAGAAATATTCTAGCTCACCGGTAGATGAAGTCACTCTGCCCCAAGGCTGAGGCGCTTTGAAGCTCGATCTTCTGGGTGTGAACTGAGAAGAGTCTGAGCTGTTGATTCCTGAGGAAATGGACAGGATTCTCTGTGGTGTTACCTCAACCACCCGTCTGCTGGCCCTGGCGTCCCTTGGGCCTTGAAAGTGGCAGGGAGGTTGGGTCCTTGCTGTAGTGTTTTTCACACTGACGGAAGAGGTAGCGCCTCCGACCTTGAAAGTTATGGTGGTTTGCCTCCTCCTCAAGAGGCCATTTTTAGACCCAACACTGTTATTAGATAACCACCACCTGTCTCCTATCTTTGAGAAGATGGTTGGACTGTAGCTGTAGAGAACCTTGGAGGAAGGAGGTTAGGTAGACCTGTTTCAGTGGGATTTAGTATGGGAAAGGGTCAGGGGTAGGCAACCTTGGGCTCTTTTATGACCGATGGACTTCAACTCCCAGAATTCCAGAGCCAGCATGGCTCAGCTTGGAAACCTCTCCCTTTCCCCTCAGCATGGCTGGCTCAGGAATTCTGGGAGTTGAAGTTCACGAATCATGAAAGAGCCAAGGTTGCCTACCGCTGTAAATCTAGCCCAATGCTGAGATATTTCTGAGAAGCAAATCATTCTGTGTGCATGTCGGTCCCAGAGGGATACTGTAAAAGATAGACAGCTGTTTGAGCAGTGCCGCATTTGCAGTAAATATATTTGTCCCCTGGGGAAAACTCCCATTTTTCCATGTGGTCTTTAGTTAAGAAGGATGATTAATAAAAGCATTTAATAAAAAGGATATTGAGATTCTGGAAAGAGTACAGAGAAAAGCAACACGAATGATTAGGGGGCTGGAAGCTGAAACATACGAAGAACGGTTGCTGGAATTGGGTATCTCTAGTCTAATGAAGAGAAGGACAAGGGGTGACATGATAGCAGTGTTCCAATATCTCAGGGGCTGCCCCAAAGAAGAGGGAGCCAAGCTATCCTCCAAAGCGCCTGAAGGCAGGACAAAAAGCAATGGATGGAAATTAACCAAAGAGAGAAGCAACCTAGAACTAAGGAGAAACTTCCTAACAATACTTAATCAGTGGAACGGCTTGCCTCCAGAAGCTGTGGGTGCTCCATCACTGGAGGCTTTTTAAAAGACTGGACAGCCACTTGTCTGGAATGGTATATGGTCTCTTCAAGCAGGGTGATGGACTAGATGACCTCCAAGGTCCCTTCCAACTCTTGTTACTCTGTTGAGTTCTTTCAAACCAATGCACAGTCTAAACATCTACAAACCATCCACTCCTCCACAAACGACTCCTCAAGTGGCTCAATCCAATTAGGAAGCTGGTTTGATTAACGTGCTTCTGGCTGTGATTTAAGATGCTGGTTATAATGTAACTTGGAAAGTCCTAAAGAAGCATACAGACTAGTAATTTGAGGAGCTACCTATCTCTTGTGACATCTGCTTGGCTCTTAGGAACTGTCAGCAGGGCCCACACTTTCCAGGTTCTTTCTATCAAACAATGTCATTTATCAGGACCCTGGAAGCATTTCTTTTCTGCCATGGTCCCTGAATGAGGTGATCCCTAAGATCGATCCGTGTTATCTTCCAGAAAATGTGAAAGTTTTCTTGCAGGCCCTACGCTAGAGCAGGGGTCTTCAAACTTTGCCCCTTTATGACTTGTGGACTTCAACTTCCAGAGGAGTTGGCTGAGGAATTCTGGGAGTTGAAGTTCACAAGTCATAAAAGGGCCAAGTTTGAAGACCCCTACCCTACTTGGTATCTTTAGCAAAGCAACTCCCAGAATTCCCCAGCCAGCACACTGGGCTGGGAGAGAATAATCTTGTCATTAAATACAGCCACCGTCCTATGTTTTTGAGCAGGTCTCCCAACTTTAAGACTTCTGGACTTCGACTTCCAGAATTCCTCAGCCAGCATGCCTGGCTGAGGAATTCTGGGACTTGAAGTCCAAAAGTCATAAAAGGGCCAAGTTTGAAGACCCCTGCACTAGAATGACTGGAGCACACTCTGGAGGTTGAAGGTATATGCTCTTGTGGTGTTGACCAAGTTTGTCCTCATTTCCTTTTTTCTAGTGTGTTTGGAGTTTTTTTCCTCTGTATCATTTCCCTATTTATATTTTTTTAAAATTTTGTTCATTGTATGGGAATCGCCCAGAATCATTCTGGAATCTAGCAACAGCAAATTGAATAAAATAAATAAATCTGTATCATACACTCACACACAATCCCTAGTTCCAGTATCTTCACCAACATCCACCTTACTCTGATTCTTGGGGTGGGAGGGAGGAGCTGGCCCATTGTCAGCAAATGGGTTTCTATGGCTGGGGGTGGACTCGCCACTCCTCCGACTTTCCTACTACATCTGAGTGGTTCTTAGGTTTACAGAGAGGGAATTAGCCCCAAATCAGCCAATGAGCTTCTGTGTGCTTGAGGGGAGACTAGAACCCAGATCTTTCCATTACTAGTCTAGCTACTGAATAAAACAGATTTTTTAAAAAAGGCAAATCTCAAGTTGGTTTTAAAATTATGGTGGTGTTTGATTTGATTTTTTTTTAAAGGCCACAGTAGAAATAATTTCTTTTTCACTGCAAAAGTCTAAATATTCCCTCCTCTAGACTTTTCCAAGCTTCAAGAAGATTTCAGTGCATACAGAAGCAGAATTATTTATCCTCTTTGATCTTTTTTTTTTTTCAAGATTATATTCCTGCCTGCGGTTTAAAATTCTATCTGCTTAATCAAGAATTTGGGGTTCGGTAGCGTTAAGACTCATCCTTTGTTTATCCTCTGGCCAGACACAATTTATATTCTGACATCTAGATCAAACAAAGGGTTTTATCTAGTCAAACAGTCATATGGGCCATTCAGTGTCTCAGTCAGATAAGACCCTACTTTTTCCTCCAATTTTTTCTTACTCTTCTGCAGCCTGTTTAATCTTTTTCTTCAGTTAGAAAAAAATTTGTGCACTGGCAGTGGTTAAAGTGTCTATCGGTAGCACTCTAAAACGGGTCCTCAACCTTGGCAACTTTAAGACTTGTGGACTTCAACTCCCAGAATTCCTTAGCCAGCAAAGCTTTGCTATCTGAGGAATTCTGGGAGTTGAAGGCCACAAATCTTAAAGTTGCCAAGGTTGAGGACCCCTGCTCTAAAACACGTGACGTGGAAAGGAATGATACTGAAATGGGAGAACAAATTAGAATTAGCAAATTCAGCTTTCAGAGACTTACATCTTTTTACTCACTTTGTTGTTAGTTGCGAAGTCGTGTCTGACCCATCGCAACCCCATGGGCAACGTTCCTCAGGCCTTCCTGTCCTCTACCATCTTCTGGAGTCCATTTAACCTCACGCCTGCTGCTTCAGTGACTCCATCCAGCCACCTCCTTCTCTGTCGTCCCCTTCTTCTATTGCCCTCAATCTTTCCCAGCATCAGGCTCTTCTCCAGTGAGTCCTTCCTTCTCATTAGGTGGCCAAAGGACTTGAGTTTCAACTTCAGGATCTGGCCTTCTAAAGAGCAGTCAGGGTTGATCTCCTCTAGGACTGACCGGTTTGATCGCCTTGCAGTCCAGGGGACTCGCAGGAGTCTTCTCCAGCACCATAGTTCAAAGGCCTCAATTCTTTGGCGCTCAGCCTTTCTTGTGGTCCAACTTTCACAGCCATACATTGCAACTGGGAAAACCATGGCCTTGACTATATGTTTTTATTCACTGGGTGCCTTTACAATCTGGACTGCAGTTGATCTTAGGACATTGTGTAAACCCCCCCCTCCCCCAAGTGGGATAATATGGTTAAATGAATTCGGCTTTGAATTTGCTTACAGAAAGTCACAAAAGGTGACCACATGATCCGGGGATACTGCAACTATCAGAAAAACACGCTGGTTCCCAGGTGTCTGAATTTTGATCATGTGATCAACCACAAGGGGATGCTGTAAGAATTATGCAAAAAAAGTCATAAGTCATTTTTTTTTCAGTACTGTTGTAACTTCACGTGGTCCTTGAATGGCTGTAAGCAGTGGTGGGATTCAAACACGTGAACAACTGGTTCTTTGTGTGGATTCCGTTTCTGGAAGTCCCTTCTGGAAAAAATAGTTACCGGTTCTGCTGAATTGGTAGGAACTGGCTGCATCCCACCACTGGTTGTAAGTCAAGGACGGTTAGTGAATTTAAAGGTGGAAAAGGCTTCGCGTCTATGGAGATTCTTCGCCATCCAGGTCACACTTGTCCCAAAGGTGCTTTTCTCGGTTTTTCTCAAGAAGCTTCTTGGTTGAAAAGTGAGACTTCCAAGAAAAAACAAGGAAGCCGTTGGAGGAAAAAGCCCCTTTAGCAAAAAGCTTAGTGCGTTTTGGAGACAGGAAAGTTAACAAGGTTTTGGTTTTGCAAGTGTAGATCCCCCCAATAGGTCTGAATAAACGACCCGGGTCAGGAAAATGTGGCAAAGTCAGCTGATCGTTGCCTGAAACGCACCAGCCCAGAGGCACAAGATGTGATGACGCACAGCAGCTTAATAAAACCAGTTTAAAAAAAAGGAATTATTGCATTCTCGCTGAGGCTCCTTAGTTGTAATCTGGCTTGTAGCCTTTTGCGGCACAAAAACCATATAAATAAAATAGTTCAGCTATTCTCAGGCGGGTTTGGTGAGCATTGCCAACTATATGACACAAACGCCTGTGATACACCTTGTGATACACCTATTGCACACGCGGGACACGTGGTTGCCGTCCGGTGCTGAGAAAGTCTAAATAAACAACTCGGACGGGCCGACAACCGACAACAACTTTCTCCCGAGGGGTGTGCGTGCTCTACCCCCTGCCCCCCTTGCTGTCGGGAATTGTAGTCCAACACAAGCGGACTCACGTGGGCTGGAGGAGGCTACGTGAAAGGCACTTTTCTCAAAGGTTGCTGGGAGATGTAGTTCTTTCCACGCCCTCCGGACCGCCCTCTCCGGAAATCCGCCTCTCATTGGCGGTTGCGGGTAGAGGAAGGCGGATCTGGCGGCGGTTTTTCCCCCCTCCCTCCCATAAAGAACTACGCGTCCCAGGGAGCACCGCGCGCGCGCTCTCTGTTGTCGTGCCGCCGCCTTTCCGTGGTGCGGTTGTTCGTGGCTCTCTTTCGGGTCCGCAGCGCTTCCGTTCTTTCTCCTTGCCTTGGACCGGCCCAGCGCTCTTTTTTCCCCCACCCGCTTCCCCCGTCCTCGTCCGCGGTCGGCGCATTCACGCGAGTCCCCGGCTTCGCTCGAGGCCTACGTCCCTTTCCGCCTCCTCCGTCAGGCGGTGACATGGCGCGGCTGTCTGTGCCCAGCTCGCAGAAGGCCCTGCTGCTGGAGCTGAAAGGGCTTCAGGAGGAGCCCGTGGAGGGCTTCCGAGTCAGCCTGGTGGACGAGGGGGACCTCTACAACTGGGAGGTGGCCATCTTCGGGCCTCCCAATACGCATTACGAGGGTGGCTATTTCAAGGTAAGGAGAGGGGCTGCCTTTGGGGGGTGGCTGTTTGGGAGGACACCCTCCTCTGTTAGTGGTTCTAAAATGGGAGGCTGGATTATAGCTCGCATTATCCCCGGCCAGGTAAGGATAACCAGGTAAACCAAGTCCAGACACCTTATTTTGAGATGGCAGAGATTACGGTGGATCAGGTGAACACATGTCTGTGAAGCAGGGCAGGAGGAAAGGGGTGAAGCACAAAATGGGGCACCAGGAAACGGCAGCCTCAAAGCATCTCCCAAGCGGCCAGTTCCAACAGGAGAAAAACCAGGAGGTTAAAAAAAAAAAGATCAAAGGGAAAAAGAGGCCAGCTGGGGGAAAGTATCCTGGAAATCTCAGTGTGAACCTTCCAGCTTAGGATGATACCCGCCCTCCTGGGTCCCATCTGAGCCTGAGAAAATAGAGGGACTTTCTTTCCAAGTAGACCCATAACCAGGCGACACGCTATAAATCCCTCGGTCTAGAAGTAAACAAAGGCACCGCAGTCCTGGCTTGGTTCCTGCTTGAAATCCCACCAAACTGGATAGATCCAAAACCCTATTCTGGGAAATGGAGCTTCTCGGAATGAATCTTGCCCCGGGTGTCCAATTACCTTCTGCTAAACATGTGCACAATTTTTGTTGGCTCCTGCTCATTTTTTTAAGTTGGATTAAATCGGCCCTTGTCAACATAAGCACTTTTCAGAGGCAGGAGGATTTTTGTTGTGGTGTTGGCCAGAATTACTGTATAAGCCTTTGGTTGTTTTTTCCCTCCCCCCCCCCTTTTCCAGATTTTTTTGCTGGCTAATGCTCATTTTTTGCGTTGAATTAAATTGGGGATGGTCCTGGTCACCGTTAGAGCACTTTTCATATGTACAAGGATTTTGTATCAGCCAGAATTACTGTACAAGCCTTTTGTTTCCCCTCACTTTTCTGAATTTATACTTCTGCTTAAAGGAGTTGTGGTGATAAAGAATAGCATGAGCAAGTGTGTGTGTGTGTGTTCACATCCCCATTTCCTGTTTATCGGATTGTTTTCCAGATGTGTGGGTTATAGTAGCTACAGGAATGAGAATTGATAGATTGAGGGAATAATGTTGAGGAAGATTGAAAAAGTTTGCCTATTTAAAACTCCCCTCTCCTCCCCTTTCTGTAAAATAATTTAAATTACTTGAGTCATTTTGGATTATTGCAGTTTCTCCCAATAATACTAGAAAATGTGTAGGAAACCCTTTTCACCTCTTACCCACTCCCAGTTTCATTTCTCCTCAAAGCACAATTCCTTTGAGGAGGGACAAATTCTCAATCTTTCACTTACAGGTCTTCAGAATAATAAATCAGTGAATTTATTATTGTGAATTGATGGGACTTTTCTTGTATAACCTTAATATTGATATTTATTGTTTTTAGATCTTGTTTATGGTTTTTATTGTTAGCCATCTTGAACATGGGCTTGCTCTGAACCCTGTTTTCAGGATCCCCCTTCCACTGTATATAAAATTTCAGCCCTTTGCTTTCCACAAAGCAGTATCAGATTTTCATAGCATTTATGCCGAATTTCTGATTCCTTTAGAGCAGTGTTTCCCAAACTTGACAATTTTAAGACATGTTGCTGGCTGTGGAATTCTGGGAGTTGAAGTCCACATGCCTTAAAATTGTCAAGTTTGGGAAACACTGCTTTAGAGGAACCAGAATGACAGTCTCTGATTACTTCAAATTAAATTTAAGATTTTTAAAACACAATGCAAAGCTGCTTTATTAGCAACCACATTGAGATAATTATTAATTTTGGACACCTTTTAATGGGTGTCCTGGTTCATTCTGCTTGTGGTTTACATCCTTTAAAGAGTAGGGACATCCTTTAAAGGACAGAGGTTCTTGCCTCAGTGGGGTAATGAATATGGTAGAAATTACAGCAGGAGGAAGAACTCACAAATGACTTCATGGACAAGTCTGAGTAATTTTCTTGGCGCCCTGCCTGACGACTTCTTGGGTCTATCTAAGATAAAACCTGGGATTTCCATTTCATTCCCCATCCAAGTACAGGTAGTCCTCAACTTACAACACTTCATTTAGTGACCGTTCAAAGTTACAACACCACTGGAAAAATGTGACTTACGACCATTTTTCACACCTACAATCATTGCAGCATTCCCATGATCAAAATTCAGACACTTGGCAACTAGTTCATATTTATGATGGTTCCAATGTCCTGGATGTGTGTGTGTGTGTCATGATCCCCTTTTGCAACCTGACAAGCAAAGTCAATGGAGAAGACAGATTCACTTAATAACCAGATTACTAGCTTAACAACTGCAGTAAGTCACTTAACAACCTGTGGCAAGAAAGGTTGTAAAATGGGGCAAAATTCACTTAACAAATGTTTCGCTTAGCAGCATAAATTTTGGGCTCCATTGTGGTCGTAAGTTGAGGACTACCTGTACTAGCTATGTCCAGTCCTATGTCAGCCAATGTCAACTAGGTGCCGCCAGTGCTATGGCACTCTAGCTGCTAACAGTAGAAAAAAAATCGGTATTTAGAACAAACCCAAATGGTATTTCTAGACAATAGTTCCCCGGAACCCCAACTTTTGATTTAGAAAGGATTTGTAGATTGGGAGGGAAAATGATAGAATGACTATGGCAAAAGAAAACAAACATAGTACTGACTGTAATAGGTGCCTTGGGTGCAATCCCAAAACAACTGGAGCACCACTTGAACCCCATCAGCTTTAACAAAATCCCCATCGGTCAATTGCGAAAGGCAATTTTATTTGGAACAGCATACATCCTGGGATGATAACCTTTGCACCAATCAACAAGAACATTTGCCCATCCTAGGTCCTTGGAAGGACTTGATAAGTGAATAAAAATGCCACATCCGGTGTAAACCTCTGGCTGAGAATAAATTGGACAGTCACCTGTCTGAGATGGTGTAGGTCCGCCTGCTTGAGCAGGGGGCTGGACTATAAGACCTCCAAGGTCCCTTCCAGCTTCTATTCTGTTCTATTCTATTCTACTCTACTCTATTCCATTCCACTCCACTCCACTCCATTCTATTCTATTCTATTGTCTGAAATGGTATAGGGTTTCCTGCCTGAGCAGGAAGTTGGACTAGAAGACCTCCAACGTCCCTTCCAACTCTGTTATTCTGACTGTATGATAAACCTTAATAATAACAACAGCCCAAAAAACATCACATCCTGTGCTTTGATACTGAATTATAGTATGTTGAAGTGTAGCCCATGAGTCGAGAGGGCATTAGGCTGGTGAAGGTTGCACCAGCAATGCATATAAAGTGATCTTTTTTTTCATTATGGACAGTCCTCGACTTGCAACAGTTCATTTAGTGACCATCTGAAGTTACAACGGCGCTTAAAAAAAAGTGACTCGTGACCATTTTTCACACTTAAAGACCATCGCAGCAACCCCATGGTCACATGATCAAAATCTGGACGCTTGGCAATGGGTTCATCTTTATGACCGTTGCAGTGTCCTGGGGTCAGGTTATCCCTTTTTTCGACTTTCTGACGAGCAAAATCAATGAATCCAGATTCACTTAACAACCGTGGCAAGAAAAATGGTTAAATTGGGGCAATTTCACTTCACAAACGTTTCACTTGGCGACATAAATGTCGGGCTCAATTGTGGGTTGTAACTCAAGGACCACGGGTACTAGGGTAGTTTGGTAAGAAGGCTAGAATCATGAGTAAGTGAAGCTTTATTTCCTGGGTAAACAATAAGTTATAGATAAATCTAGGCCAGGGGTAGGTATGACTCGTGGACTTCAACTCCCAGAATTCCTGAGCCAGCACAGCTCAGCTTGGAAACCTCTCCCTTTCCCCTCAGCGTGGTTGGCTCAGGAATTCTGGGAGTTGAAGTCCACCAGTCATAAAAGAGCCAAGGTTGCCTACCCCTGATCTAGGGGAAGTGAAATACAGACTCTTCCGCTGAATAAAATCTAACTTGGGAGGGTTTGTAAGCTTATGTCGCAATTCCCTACTTCCTGCCACGGTCTCATTTCCTTGCTCCCAGGCCTAGGTGGAGTTGTGGATGAGTCACCCCCAAAGTCAGTTGTGATCGACTTATAAAGGCAGCTGCTGTTTTCCCTCAACTGTCTCAGTTTAAGCCTCGGGGCACGCAGTAACCTGTGGTGATCCGATAGGTATCATGATGGCTTCTCCCATTTGGCTGGGCAAGGAAGGTACCTGTAGTATTTCAGTTCTTTCGCCTGCTTTAAAGAGCATTCAGAGATCCCGATGAGGTAAGCCAGGAATATCATCCTGGTGTAACAGGGAAGAAGGCTGAAACTAAGCCGTAATTTCACCCGAGGTCATCTAAACGATCTGACACTTGTTGCAGATCAATGTCTTTATTATAACCAATATAACCAGCCCCAAAGATGTACAAAACTGCACACAGGGATGGGTGTTTGGTAGTTAGGGCACCAGGCTAGAAAGTGGGAGACCGTGAGTTATAGTGGCAGCTTAGACATGAAAGTCAGGTGGGTGACTTTGGACCAATCACCAGGAGACTGGGAAATCTAGTTCCATCATAGGGATGAAAGCCAGCTGGGTGACCTTTGCCCGATCCCCAGGCGATGGGGAGTTCTAGTCCTGCCTTAAGCATGAAAACCAGCTGGGTGACCTTAGGCCAGTTGCCAGGCGATGGGGAGTTCTAATCCTGCCTTAAGTATGAAAGCCTTAAGTTGAAGTCCACGAGTCATAAAAGGGCGAAGTTTGAAGACCCCTGCTCTAAAGATACAAACCAGTAGTTCCACCAGATGTAGAGTTGGTTTATAGCAGGAGTGGGGAACTTTGGCTCTTTTATGCCTCGTGGACTTCAGCTCCCAGAATTCCTGAGCCAACATGGCTCAGCTTGGAAACCTCTCTCTTTCCCCTCAGGATGGCTGGCTCAGGAATTCTGGGAGTTGAAGCCCACAAGTCATAAAACAGCCAAGGTTGTCTACCCCTGTCCTAGTCCCAATTGTAGTTGTAAGTAAGTGGTTAGAATGCAGCATTGCAGGCTGACTCTGCCCACTGCCAGCAGTTCGATCCTGACAGGTCCAGGCTTGATCTCAGCCTTCCATACTTCCTAGGTCAATAAAATGAGGATTCAGATTGTTGGGGGCAATGCAGGTAGTCCTCAACTTAACAACAGTTCATTTAGTGACCATTTGCGTTACTACAGCACTAAAAAAAAAGTAACTTACGGCCGATTTTCACATTTTGCAAGCATCCCCGTGGTCACGTCATCAAACATCAGATGTTTTGCAACTGGTTCATATTTATGACGGTTGCAGCACATCCCGGGGTCACTTGATCACTTTCTGCATTTCCTTCTGACAAGGAAAGTCAATGGGAAAGCCAGCTTCACTTAACAACCATGTTACGGACTTAACAATTGCAGCGATTCACTTAACAACCGCGGCAGAAAAAGGTCATAAGGGGGGGATCAAAATCCTCTTAACCGTTCTCGCTTAATGACAGAAATTTTGGGCTCAATTGTGGTTGCAAGTCGAGGATGACCTGACCCATTGTAAAGTGCTGAGAGAGTGACGTAGAGCAGGGATCCCCAACCTTTCTTAGTTGGTGACCCCAGTGTGGAAGGGAGGGGCAGGCACCTTTATGCATGCATGCGCACACACGCAAATGTGGCCGTGGGCGCAAAGAGCTGTGAGTAATCACGCTCCACAAATAGGGCTGCTAGCACCGGCGCAAGGTTTGCCGTTCAGCTAGCGCCGGTACAAGTGGGGATGAGCGTACACCAGTGGTTCTCAACTTGTGGGTCGGGACCCCATTTGGGGTCGAACGACCATTTCACAGGGGTTGCCAAACAACGCAGTCCGCCATTTTTTCCCCCTTTTCCTTGGCTGTGCTACTCCCTTTTATTCTATTGGCTTTTGAAAGCCAATGGAATAGACTCTCTTGAATAGAGTTTAATTCTATTGGCTTTCAAAAGCCAATAGGAATTGTCCAGGCTGTCTCTGCCCTGCTGAGCCCGCCAAAAGTCCCATTCTGCAAACGGTGCTGCACCAATTGAGTAGTCCTCGACTTATGACCGGTTGAGTAGTCCTCGACTTACGACCGGTTGGGGGTCGCGGCATTAAAAAGGTTGAGAACCACTGGCATACACACATGCGCGCACGCATTGGCCAGCCGCTCACTTCACCCGGTGGTCAAGAAGTCACGGCCCGGTAGTGGGCCTTGGCCCATAGTTTGGGGACCTCTGTCGTAGAACAGAAGTCCCCAACCTTTTGGGCACCAGGGACCGGTTCCGTGAAGATAGTTTTTTTCCACAGACCGCAGAGTGCGTGGTTTTGTGTG
The DNA here is from genome assembly GCF_016545835.1 of Crotalus tigris. Classification (NCBI taxonomy): domain Eukaryota; kingdom Metazoa; phylum Chordata; class Lepidosauria; order Squamata; family Viperidae; genus Crotalus; species Crotalus tigris. The sequence continues at coordinate 1,474,299 of NW_024099557.1, forward strand.
CTGCCTATATCCCGTGGATGGGGCTTTGCTTGTTTGTGCAGACCAGTTGCTGGCATGCCATGGCCCGGTACTGGTCCATGGCCCGGGGATTGGGGACCCCTGTCATAGAGCACTATAGAGTGGTATATAAGTCTAAGCACCCTTGCTATGATTGTAGCTGGCTCTGAATATCAGGGGACCTGGCTGTCTAGGCACTGCTCTATGTATGTGGAAAGGAGAACATTGAAGCACGTTCAAAGGCTTATAGGAACTCAATTTTTAATCCCACGAATCTAGTTCACACAATGTAATGGAGTGGGTTGGGTGCATGAATGCATTAAATTTAATTAAGATATCCCTTAAAGCCAAAGCTTTCTGAATGCATCAGAGTTGGCAGCCGACACCCAAGCTCGGAAAGCCCAAAGCTCTGATTAAAAGCTAACAGTGACCTGCTTCATAAAGACGTTTTATAGGACTGCTCTTTTTAAATTGTGTATTTAAGTTTCTCGGTGCAGCTAACAACCAACCAGTAAGGAAAAAAAACAATAATAATCTCATGAAAAAGAATGAAAATACAATTGAGAATGTTAATTGTCTCGGGGTGGGCAGCTATGGCTCATTAACAACCCCTGAACTTCAACTCCCAGAATTCCTGAGCCTGGTACTTTGGCAAATAATTCATAGCTCTGATTTTTAAAAAGAAGAAAATTACTCACCCCACATATACAGGTAGTCCCTCAACTTACAATAGTTCACTTTAGTGACCATTTCAAATTACAACAGCACTGAAGAAAATAAAAAGAAGAAAATACTCACCCCACATATACAGGTAGTCCTCAACTTACAATAGTTCACTTTAGTGACCATTTCAAATTACAACAGCACTGAAGAAAATGACTTATGGCCGTTTTTCACACTTAAGACAATTGTAGTCTCCCCACGGTCACATCAAAATTCAGAGGCTTGTCAACTGACTCACATTTATGACGGTTGTGATCCCCTTTTGCGACCTTCTGACAAGCAAAGTCAGTGGGGGAGGAAGCCGGATTCACTTAACAACCGTGTCTATAACTTAACAACGGCAGCGATTCAACTTAACAATCGTGGCGAGAAAGGTCATATAATGGGGCAAAATTCAGTTAACCACTGTCTCACTTAGCAACGGAAATTTTGAGCTCAATTCTGGTCGTAAGTCAAGAACTGCCTGTCCCCCAGGTTGTTAATACCGGAGTCCTTGATTTGCATCCACTTCTGGGACCAGAATCTCCACCGCTAAGCAAGGCAGTTGCTAAGGGAGGTGTGCCCCAGTTCACGATCTTTTTCGCCACTGTTATTAAGCAAATTAAGTGACTCACCCAGTCATTAAGCAAATCCAGCTTCTCCCCCCCCCCATTGATTTTGCTTGTTGCCCGCGGTGATCACATGACCCCCCAGGAGATTGCAGCAACCGTCCTAAATACAGTAGTGGCCAAAATTGTGGAAACCTTTTGGGAAAAAGGTACAGTAGAAATACCACCTTTGGTTAAGTTTCCACCCATTTTTCTTCTAATTTCTTTATAACTGTAGCCTTGTTCAACTAATAATACTATTTTATATGGCTTTCTGGGCAACCGGTCAACTCTTTGCACCATCACTTTAATTTTATTACGTTTTACAAGCTCACTCAACGAAAGAACATAAAAAAACCCAGCCAACTTGATAGCGATCACACAACACACTGACAAATGTTCTCCTCTTGGCTTCAATACGTGACATCAATCACTGGATCCTACTGTGATCTGATTGGCTCCTTGCCAAAACAAGATGACACCCGATTGGCTCTCTAAACACTCCTGCTCATTGGCTACAATCAGATGAAGGAAAGCTACCTGATTATCAACTTAAGCAAGTTGTGCTTCCTTTTTCTGGTTATTTGGCTACAACTTTTCATAGCACACAGTACAGATAATTGAACAAACTTTGTTGCATTACATTCTTGATTAAATTATCTTTCCATTGATATAAAATGTTATGGTACTACTCCCCCCAAAATAAGTGGTGTTATTAGCCATCAAACCTCAAAAATACACTTTTCCCAAAAGGTTTCCACAATTTTGGCCACTACTGTACATGTCAGTTGCCAAGCATCCGAATTTTGATCAGGTAATCGTGGGGATGCTGTGATGGTCCTAAAGACGAGGGTCGGCCCTATGTCCCTTTTTTCAGTGCTGAATCGCCGCTAAACAAGTGGCTGTAAGTTGAGGACGGCCTGCCTACACCCTGCTGATACGGTAGTCTCAACTGACAACCACAATGGAGCTCAAAACTTACGTTGCTAAGTGAGAAATTTGTTAAGTGAGTTTGGCCCCATTTTACGACTTTTCTTGCCAGAGTTGTGAAGTGAATCACTGCAGTTGTTAAATGAGTCACACAGTGGTTAAGTGAATCTGGCTCCCCCCATTGACTCTGCTCGTTGGAAGGTCCCAAAAGCGGATCCTACAATCCCAGGACGTGGCAATCATCATAAATAATAATAATAATAATAATAATAATAATAATAATAATAATAATAATAATAATAATAAAGTTAGAAGGGTCCTTGGAGATCATCTAGTCCAACCCCCTGCTCAGGCAGGAAACCCTATACCATTTTGGACAAATGGCTGTCCAGTCTCTTCTTAAAAACTTCCAGTGTTGGAGCATTCACCGCTTCTGGAGGCAGGTTGTTCCACCGGTTAATTGTTCTCACTGTCAGGAAGTTTCTCCTTAGTTCTAGGTTGCTTCTCTCCTTGATGAGTTTCCATCCGTTGCTTCTCGTCCTGCCTTCAGGCGCTTTGGAGAATAGCTTGACTGCCTCTTCTTTGGGGCAGCCCCTGAGATATTAGAAGACTGCTATCATGCGAACCATGTGCCAGATGTGAACCACGTGCCAAGCATCCGATTTTTGATCACGTGACCACGGGGATGGGGCAACGCTACAGTCACAAGTGTGAAAAATGGTCATGGGTCGCTTTTTTCAGTGCCATTGAACAGTCACTAAGCCAGTGGTTCTCAACCTGTGGGTCGGGACCCCATTTGGGGTCGAACGACCATTTCACGGGGGTCACCAAACAAGGCTGTCCGCCATTTTTTTCCCCTTTTCTTTGGCCACGCCCCTGGCGCCCGGTGATGTATAAGTGGTTGGGGGTCACCACAACATGGGGAACTGTATTATGGAGTCACGGCATTAGAAAGGTTGAGAACCACTGCACTAAGCGAACTGTTATGAGTTGAGGAGCCCCCCCCCCCGTCTTTTGTCAGGGAGAGGAGAAAAGAACCAGCTTTCTGTTAATAAAAGTTCAGCTGCTCCATTTGTTTGCCACAGGCTACTCGTTGTGTACATGTTGATAAATCTGGGCAGTGCATAATTGACAGAAGGCGAGAGGAACCCTGGGGTGGTTCTCGAAACTTAAAAACACCGAAATAGGTTAGGAGGAAGTCAGAAAGTGTTGTGTGGATGTTTGCCTGGGGTGACTCACCGGTGTTTTTGAGTTTCGTATCTCAGTCCTGTGATAAGGTTAAAAACAAGGAGGGTCCCTGGAAGGTTAGCCATACTTTGAGTTGAATGTGATGTCGTAAAATGTTTACATATAGACCAATAAAATAGGGCAGTGTGCTTTCAGGAATCACAAGCCCTGAGAACAGACTGTTGTGTGCACAAAATAGGGTGGTGGGTCAGAGGTGTTGAGACCTCTCAGCAATAGGAGAGCAAGTACACCTTATGTTAATATATATATATATCAAGTCATTTTACCCCTTATATAGGTAGTCCTCAACTTAATTCACTTAATGACTATTTGAACTTACAAGAGCACCGAGAAGTGTGATTTATGACCATGATTTTGTAATCAGAATTGGGGTGTTTGGCAACTGGCACATATTTCTGTCCTGGGCAACTGTCCCAAAGTCACGTGATCACCTTTTGCAACTTTCCCAGCCAGCTTCCAAAAAAGCAGAGTCAGCGAGGGAAGCCAGACTCACTTAATGACATCATGATTTAATAATAATAACAACAACAATAACAATAAAGTTCAAAGGGATCTTAGAGGTCATCTAGTCCAACCCCCTGCTCAGGAAGGAAACCCTATACCAGACATGTCAAGCACAAGGCCCGGGGGCCATATGCGGCCCGTGAAGTGGTTTCATGTGGCCCGCGAAGCCAACCTGGAAACAGTGAGGGAACAGTCCCCTCTGCCTTGGCCCTGGCTCAGGCCGGCCGGGAGCCAATGTACAATTTTGTGCTGGCCATCTATGCTGAAATGCATTCAGTCTTAGCTCCACAAGACTGTCTGGAAACAGCGAGGAATCAGGAGAACCTTGAGCAGCAGCCTTGAGGAAGTGGGGCTGGGCTTGGTGGGTAAGGGCCAGGCTGGGCATTTGACCTCTGCTGCCCAGGGCTCTGGGCAGCCCGCACCACCATCCCCCCCCCCACATGGCCTGAGAGGAACAGTGAGGCTCCTGCAGTGGACCATGTCTTGGCACTTGCCCTGGTCCCACCCCCTTCTGCCAGAGACCCTCAGATCTGTCCCACTCCTGCCCAGGCCCCCACAGGCACCCTTGAAGCGAATGATGTAGAGCTGGCCATGCCCACCCAGTAGGCCGCACCCACCCTGGCCCCCTGAGGGCAACCGCAATGCTGATGCGGCCCTCAGTGAAATTGAGTTTGACACCCCTGACCTATACCATTTCAGACAAATAGCTGTCCAGTCTCTTCTTAAAAAGTTCCAGTGTTGGAGCATTCACCGCTTCTGGAGGCAGGTTGTTCCACTGATTAATTGTTCTAACTGTCAGGAAGTTTCTCCTTAGTTCCAGATTGCTTCTCTCCTTGGTTAGTTTCCATCTGTTGCTTCTTGTCCTGCCTTCAGGTGAATGAATGAACCTTTATTATCAAAATACAACATGTATACAATGAGATTGGCTGAGCTTTGGAGAATAGCTTGACTCCCTCTTCTTTGGGGCAGCCCTCTGTTCATGCAGCCTAGCACTGTGTTGGCTTTTTTGGCAGCTGCAGCACGCGGCTGGCTCCTATTTAAGGGATTGTCCACTAGGACTCCGAGGTCCCTCTCACAGTTACTACTATTGAGCAAGGTACCCCCCTATACTATACCTGTGCATATGGTTTTTCAAGCCTCAATGTAGAACCTTACTTTGCTTACAACTTCAATAATTCACTAAACAAGTGGAGCAAGAAAGGTCCTAAAATGATGCACAATTCACTTAATGACTGCCTTGCTTGGCAATGGAAATTTGGGGCTCAATTGTGGTTGTAAGTCAAGGACCACCCATATTTCAGCTATTCAAAAAGAGGAGCCAGATTTTGTCAGCCTTTCAAGGTGGGCAAGGTCAAGATACAGCAAAACAAAGTACAGGTAATCCTTCAACTTACAATTGTTCACTTAGTGACCGTTCAGAGTTACAGCACTGAAAAAAGTGACCGTTTTTCACATTTAATGACAATTGTAATATCCCTTTGGTCACATGATCAAAATTCAGATGTTTGGCAACTGGTTCCTATTTATGACGTTTGCCGCGTCCCGGGATCACATGATCAGCTTTTGTGACCTTCTGCCAAGCAAAGTCATTGGGGAAGCCAGATTCACTTAACCGGGTTACTAACATAACAAATGCAATGATTCACTTAACCATGTAGCAAGAAAGGTGAAACTTGTTTAAAAAATGTTTCACTTAGCAGCATAAATATTGAGTTCAATTATGGGCATAACTCGAGGATTACCTATGCCAGGGTAGGCAACCCTGGCTCTTTTTTTGACTCGTTGGACTTCAGCTCCCAGAATTCCTGAGCCAGCCATGCTGAGGGGAAAGGGAGAGGTTTCCAAGCTGACCTATGTTGGTTCAGGAATTCTGGGAGTTGAAGTCCACGAGTCATAAAAGAGCCAAGGTTGCCTACTCCTAACCTATACGATCATACATCTCTATAATAGCAGTCTTTTGAAAGCCTACAATATTTTTCCTACCCTCCCTCTTATACTCAAGAAAATCAAGATGGGGCAGTCTTGTTTTTTGTTTTCTCAATTTTTTTCTGCTTTCCTGGATTAAACTCTCATTTTACTAACAGTTGCTGTGTATTTTCTTTATGGTCATCTGGGCCCCTTTACACATTTTCTGGGAAAATCTGTGCAGATTCTGTTTCTTTGACTTGTCCTAAAGTGATTACTGACTGGTGACTAACAGCATTAGAGGTGACTGTTTTTTTCCACTAATCAATTTATAGTATCGTCTGTCAGATCTATTTGTTGTTCACCACATATATATATATAGAATAGAATCGAGTTGGAAGGGACCTTGGAGGTCTTCTAGTCCAGCCCCCTGCTCAAGCAGGAGGACCTATACCATCTCAGACAAGTGACTGTCTCTAGTCTCTTTTTAAAAAATCTCCAGTGATGGAGCGCCCACAATTTCTGAAGACAAAGCTGTTCCACTGGTTAATTGTCCTCACTGTCAGGAAGTTTCTCCTTAATTCCAGGTTGCTTTTCTCTTTGATCAGTTTCCAACCATTGTTTCTCATCCTTCCCTCTGGAGCTTTGGAGAATAGTTTGACCCCCTCTGCCTTGTGACAGCTCACCAGATACTGGAACATTGCTATCATGTCTCCCCTATTTCTTCTTTTCTTTAGACTAGCCCAGGGGTAGGCAACCTTGGCTCTTTTATGACTGGTGGACTTCAACTCCCAGAAATCCTGAGTCAGCCATGCTGAGGGAAAAGGGAGAGGCTTCCAAGCTGAGCCATGCTGGCTCAGGAATTCTGGGAGTTGAAGTCCACCAGTCATAAAAGAGCCAAGGTTGCCTACCCCTGGACTAGCCAAACCCAACTCCTGCAGCCGTTCTTCCTGCAGCCGTTCTTCGTATGTTTTAGTCTCCAGACCCCTGATCATCTTAGTTGCTTTACTCTGAATTTTTTCCAAACTCTCAACATATATAACTTACCATTACTCTATACTCGGTAGGGTTCTGTTTTTCATTGTTCCCTCACAATATAGTTACTAACAATATACCGGTAGTAGAGAATCCAATAGGCTGATCCTGTGCTATGAACTTTATTCTCCAAAGTTTGTTATATTTATGGTATATTAGATTGAGAAATTCCTGAAGGGTTAGGGCAACCACCCCTTTTTATCAACTGTATTCACTGCAACCGCTGTATCTTAATTACAGAATACAGGTAGTCCTCCACTTAAAAACAGTTCATTTAGTGACCATTTGAAGTTACTACGGAATTAAAAAAGGGATTTATGACCAATTTTCACATTTACAACCGCTGCCGCATCCCCATGGCCACATGATCAAAATTCAGACATTTGGCAACTGACTCATATTTATGACGGTTGCAGAGTCCTGGGGCCAGATGATCCCCGTTTGTGACCTTCCTGCAAGCAAAGTCAATGGGAAAGCCAGATTCACTTAACACCCATGTTACGAACTTAATAATTGCAGCGATTCACTTAACAACCGTGGCCAAAAACAGTTCATAAAGTGGGTCAAAATCATCTTGACTGTCTCGCTCAGCGACAGAAACCGTGTTAACTAGCTTACCAATGGGAGTGATTTGGTTAACCACTGTGGCAGGGAAGGTCGTAAAATGGGGCGAAACTCACGTAACAAATGTCTCACTTAACAACAGAAATTTTGGGCTCAATTGCGGTCGTAAGTCGAGGACTGTCATCCTAGATTTTAAGGTGGCTTTGGGACTTGTGCAATGTGACGCTTTTCGAAAGGGTATAATTTTCTATTAGTCCAAGAATGTACAGTATGCTTCCCTTTGGCAAACATTTCAATATGTCATTATTGAGAACCAGTTTGGTGTAGTGCAGTGGTTCTCAACCTGTGGGTTGGGACCCCATTTGGGGTCGAATGACCATTTCACGGGGGTCGCCAAACCATGCTGTCCACCATTTTTTTCCCTTTTCCCTAGCTGTCCTACTCCCTCTTATTGGTGGCCACACCCACTTGGGGGTCACCACAACATGGGGAACTGTATTATGGGGTCACGGCATTAGAAAGGTTGAGAACCACTGGTGTAGTGATTAAAGCAGGGGTCTTCAAACATAGCCCTTTTATGACTGGTGGACTTCAACTCCCAGAATTCCTCAGTCGGCCATTTTGATGAAATTGCGGGCTTGGATCCAGACCAGGCGTCTTCAAACTTGGCCCTTTTATGACTCGTGGACTTTTAACTCCCAGAATTCCTCAGCTAGCGATGCTGGCTGAGGAATTCTGGGAGTTGAAGTCCACGAGTCATAAAAGGCCAAGTTTGAAGACCCCTGGATTAAAGCCACCAGGCTAGAAACAAGGAGATTTGGCATTTTAGCCTTCTCTTAGCCATGAGGCCAACTGGATAACTTTGGGCCGGTCCTTTTCTCGCAGCTGTAGGAAAAAGGTAAGGACAAGAAAACCACTTCCCAAAACATTGCCAAAAAAAAAAAAAAAAAACGCAAGGAGTTGTCTGTCTTCGGGTTGTCCTCAATTTATGACCATTTGTTTAGCGACCGTTTGAACTTACAATGGCACTGAAAAAAAGGGACTTACAACCGACCAGCCCTCCAGTGATGAAGCTGCTTCGGACTGTTATTATCTTTGTGAGGTTTCAATTGTACTTTCACTGCACTGAGTCACCGCAAAGCAAGGGAGCTACCTGGTAGGGCACGTCTTTCTTTAAAACTTAATTTCTACCAAAGGTTTTGGGGGGTTTTTTGGGTTTTGGAATTGCTCCACGTCAGTTCATCCCTCGTTGGGTTTTATGTCTTGGCTTCTGTGTTAAGCGTACAAAACATTTCGCTTTGAGCTGGAAACATCAGGAAATGTCCATCGGACAAAATGGATGCTCTAAAGCAGGGGTCTTCCAACTTGGCCCTTTTAGGACTTGTGGACCAACTCCCAGAATTCCTCACCCAGCATGCCTGGCTGAGGAATTCTGGGAGTTGAAGTCCACAAGTCCTAAAAGGGCCAAGTTTGAAGACCCCTGTTTTAGAGAATTTGAGAAGGCTCCAGACTTTAGCAAAACTCAAACCAGCTCCAAAATATTTTAAGCAGGACACATTCCCCAAAACTTGAAATGGTTCAGACGGAAGTGTTTTACACAGACCGGTTTTTGAGACACCTTAAGCAGAAACGAGGAACTCTTAAATAGCTTCATATTTATTATTTTTATCCCTCCCTTATTATTTTTGTAAATAACTCCAGGCAGTAAACATATCTAGCACACTTTCCTCCTATTTTCCTCCACAACAACAACAACAACCCTATGGAGGGTTGGGCTGAGAGAGAGTAACTAGTCCAAAGTCACCCATTTGGCTTTCATGCCTAAGGCAGGACTAGAATTCACCATCTCCTGGTGACTGGCCCAAAGTCACCCAGTCAGCTTTCATGCCTGAGGCAGGACTAGAACTCACCGTCTCCTAGTGATTGGTCCAAAGTCACCCAGTCAGCTTTCATGCCTGAGGCAGGACTAGAACTCACCGTCTCCTAGTGATTGGTCCAAAGTCACCCAGTCAGCTTTCATGCCTGAGGCAGGACTAGAACTCACTGTCTCCTGGTGACTGGCCCAAAGTCACCCAGGCAGCTTTCATGCCTGAGGCAGGACTAGAACTCACTGTCTCCTAGTGATTGGTCCAAAGTCACCCAGTCAGCTTTCATGCCTGAGGCAGGACTAGAACTCACTGTCTCCTGGTGACTGGCCCAAAGTCACCCAGGCAGCTTTCATGCCTAAAGCAGGACTGGAACTCACCAGCTCCTGGTGATTGGCTCAAAGTTACCCAGCTTTCATGGCTAAGGTGACACTGGAACTCACCAGCTCCTGGTGATTGGCTCAAAATTACCCAGCTTTCATGGCTAAGGTCACACTGGAACTCACCAGCTCCTGGTGATTGGCTCAAAGTTACCCAGCTTTCATGGCTAAGGTCACACTGGAACTCACCAGCTCCTGGTGATTGGCTCAAAGTTACCCAGCTTTCATGGCTAAGGTTACACTGGAACTCACCAGCTCCTGGTGATTTACCCCAAATCACTCAGCTGGCTTTCAGGCTTAAGTAATCTTTATTGGAACCAAGTGTCCCAGCCTCCGGTTCGATGATTACAGCAGAGGTCGCCAATCTTTTGGGCACCAGGGACCGGTTCCATGGAGAGAAGCTTTTCCGCGGACCGGAGGGTATGGTGTTGTGTGCTGCCGGAATCCTTTGCTTGTTTGTGTGGACCAGTTGCTGGCATGCCGCGGCCCGGTACTAGTCCACGAACCGTGGGTTGGGGACCCCTGGATTACAGGATTTGAGACCAGGTTACATTCATTTGGATCCCTGATGTTTTTTCCTGTGTTATTCTCAAAGGCCTCCTTGTGAGCAGAGAGGCAAGGAACGGGTCTCCTGTAGGGTGTGACTAGACAGACTGGAAGCTGGGCTGCTCCACACACACACACACACAATACAAAAAACCAAACAAGTGATGAGTGGCAGGATAAGCAGTTGGGGAGAAACAGCTTCAACCAGTTTGACAGGCCAAAACCTGAACAGCAACACCTGCTTGGGAGATTCACCGAAGGTTCGGCTTCAGAGTGTGGTTGGTGGGGACAAGCAGTTGTCAGCTTGACTCATTTGTGGTCCCTGATGTTGGCAGACAAGCAAACCATGCCCTGGGTTTAAACCTTGTCCTGACTTGGCAGCCCTTGACTTCCAAACCACAGTGGGGGACCAGAATTCCCCAATTGTTAAGCAAGATGGCGGTTGCTGCAAGTCAGGCCTGATTTTTACGACTTTTTTTTGCTATGGTTGTTAAGTGAATTACCTCAGTCGTTAATTGAATCCGGCTTCCCCACCATTGAAGGTCACAAATGGTGATCATATGACAGAGAGAGAGAGAGAGAGAGAGAGAGAGAGAGAGAGAGAGAGAGAGAGAGAGATGTTGCAACCGTTGCAAATACACGCCGGTTGCCAAGTTGTCTGAATTTTTGTCACATGACAGTAGGGATGCTGCGATGATCGTAAGGGTGAGGACCGGTTGTAAAGTCACTTTTTTCAGTGCCTTTGTAACCTGAAACGGTCACTAAATGAACGGCTGTAAGTCGAGGACTACTTGTATGGAGAAGGGAGTGTCAAGCCATTGGGGAGATTAGTTTGGGCTACCGGAAGCTTTACCAGCAAGTCCACTGATTAGAGACACTCAGACTTTGTTCTGTGCTATTTACACTGTGAATAACATGTGTGCGTGTTTACATGATTAGAGTGTCAGGAGCAAACTAGCATCCCAAAAAGGAGCACCCATGCCTTGGGCACAAAAGCCAGCTGGGTGACTTTGGGCCAATCACCAGGAGATGGTGAGTTCTAGTCCCCCCCCCCCTTTAGGCATGAAAGTTGGCTGAAGGACTTTAGGCCAACCCCTCTGTCTCAGCCCAACCCACCTGACAGGATTATTGTTGTGGGGAAAATAGGAGGAAGGAGTAAATTTAGGGTACGTTTGTTGCCTGGAGTTATTTATAAATAATAATAATAGTAATAGTAATAATAGTAGTAGTAATAGTAGTAATAATAATTGGAAGATCTGCAAGAAATATCATTTGCCCGTAAGCAAGAACTGGTGGGATCATAAAACAGAGAAAGTCATAGAAAATGATAAAATTAAACTGCTCTGGGACTTCAGAATTCAAACAGACAAGCACCTGCAACTTAACACCCCGGACTTAACAATTGTCGATAAGGACAAAAAAAGTCTGGATAGTGGACGTGGCAGTGCCTGGAGACAGCAGAATAGACGAGAAAGAACTGGAGAAGATAACAAAATACAAAGACCTACAAATAGAAATAGAAAGACTGTGGCAAAAGCAAGCAAGGGTAGTACCAATAGTAATAGGCTCCTTGGGTGCAATCCCAAAACAACTGGAGCACCACTTGAACACCATTGGCATTGACAAATTCGCTATTAGTCAATTGCAAAAGGCGGCCTTACTAGGAACTGCTTCCATCCTGTGACGATATCTGTAATACCATCAAACATCCACATCTGCCTATCCCAGGTCCTGGGTAAGGACTCGATAGGTAGACAAAAATGCCAAATCAAGTCTGAACATTTAGCTGACTGTGCGATGATCAACACAACAAACAACAACAACAATAATAATAATGATTGTATATAAAAATAACAGAGTTGAAATGACTGGCTTTCGTGCATTGTTGCTGAGCAAGCACAAGACTGGACCTTGTGACCACAAGTTCAGCAACACTCTTAGTGATTGCAATCACAAACAAAGAATTCACTTCTGCTTTATGTGCCTCATCATAACCTTTTTTTTCCCAGGAAACTCTCTTGTGTGTCATCCTCAGCTAGCATGGTATAAGATGCTGGGTTTGACAATTGTTCAGTGTTGCAGGCAGCTGTGTCCTTCCTCTGGTTTTTATCGTCTCCCAAACACCCGGCGAGGTAGGCAAAGCGGAGATTAAACGGCTGGCTGGATGGATTTTGTCCCCGCATCCCTAGTCATCCCTCTGCCCTTCCTAGCCAACTTCTGTGGCATCTGCCTAAGAACAATATTGATTCTTTTCCAAGCTTGATTCTCGCAGAGTTGTCTTTAAAGGAGAATATTTGTAGCTCAGGTTGAACTGTGGAGTCCTTGGCACTCTCTGAGCTTGGTTGTTTTCTTACAGACGTTTCATTACCCAACTATCTAACATTCTCAGTGCTAGTAGGGAATGGGGGTTTGCTCTCAATTTATATGCTAGTGCAGTGTTTCTCAACCTGGGCAGTTTGAAAATGTGTGGACTGAAACTCCCAGAATTCCCCAGCCAGTTAGAATTCTGGGAGTTGGAGTCCACACATCTTCCAACTGCCCAGGTTGAGAAAAGCTATTCTAGGGACCTGCCCTGCCGATGTTGGTGGGAGCAGTCTTGGTGATTCTTTGGTTGGGCTGTTTACTATTAGCTTGTCAGGCAGTTCCTGGATTGGGGTGTAGTTTATTCTTGATGGCTGGTCTGATGTTAAGACCAAAACATCTTCCCTCCAGCAATCAACACCCATTTCAGCATAGATTAACACAAGGTTGACATCGGGCCATCCATCAAGAACAGTGGTTCTCAACCTTTCTAATGCCGCGACCCCATAATACAGTTCCCCATGTTGTGGTGACCCCCAACCACTTATACATCACCGGGTGCCAGTGGCGTGGCCAAAGAAAAGGGGGAAAAATGGCGGACTGCGTTGTTTGGCGACCCCCGTGAAATGGTCGTTCGACCCCAAATGGGGTCCCGACCCACAGGTTGAGAACCATTGATCAAGAAGTAAACAATACCCCAATCAAGGAACTGCCGAGCAAGCTAGCCATACTATCAAAGAACCACCAAGACCACTCTCACCAACAGGGACAAGACAATCCACTAGAAGAGTGATGGCGAACCTTTTAGAGACCGAGTGCCCAAAAACTGGCCAAGCCCCAATCCACCCCCTGCCCCGCCCCTGCTTTGCCCCCCCCATTCCCCGCCCCGCCTGCCTACAGGACCACTCACCGCCTCCAAGGCCCGCTGCAGATCACCCAGGCAGCCCAGCAGCACTATGGCGGCCACACCCTTTGCCTGCGCCCTGCAGCATCAACTGCATGATGGGGTGTGAGGGCAGAGTCTTGTCTATGCTGCCTGGCTGCCATGTCCTCGGCTGCGCTGCTCCATTTGGGCCACGCTCGGGGGCGACTCTCCTCCAGGGGGGCTGCTGGAGAGGAGGGGTCGCGGGGGGAGGTGAGGCTGGGGCAACGGCACGTGTGCCCACAGAGAGGGCTCCGAGTGCCGCCTCTGGCACACATGCCATAGGTTCGCCACCATTGCACTAGAATATAAATTGAGAGGAAACCCCACTCCCTGCTAGCCCTGATGATGTTACCTAGTTGGGTGATGAAACGTCCGCAAGAAAACGACCAAGCGCAGAGAAAGCAAAGTAGCCTCAGAGTCGTCTTTAGCAAGATTTATTGAAGGAAGAGGGAAGCCATTGCAGAAATTGTTGTTAGGATGCCTGGTGTCGCTACTCAGTCCCTCTCTCTTCCTTCTTCCTTCTTTCTCCGTAGGCCCGGCTCAGATTTCCCATTGATTACCCTTATTCGCCGCCTGCCTTCCGCTTCCTGACCAAAATGTGGCATCCCAACATATATGAGGTACGTGCTCGGGCCAGGGCTGGACGTGAGCCTGATGTCAGCCGTGGTCTTCTCTTGCAAAAAAATGGATACAGCACCTCGGTCCCTTTGGCTCCCTTATGCTTAAGTATCAGACCGGAATACCTTCTCGGTATTCATTTCAAATCTTCCTTATTCGGTCTCTCGGTGCCCCGGAGGATCGACCCCCAGTGCAGTCAGTCCTAGGCTGCAACAGCAGAGGTTTACTATCAAGATCATGCTAAGCCAGTGGTTCTCAACCTTTTTAATGCCACGACCCCCCCCCAACCGGTCGTAAGTCGAGGACTGCTCAACCGGTCGTAAGTCGAGGACTACTCAACTGGTGCAGCACCGTTTGCAGAATGGGACTTTTGGCGGGCTCAGCAGGGCAGAGACAGCCTGGACAATTCCTATTGGCTTTTGAAAGCCAATAGAAGTAGACTCTATTCAAGAAGGTCTATTCTATTGGCTTTCAAAAGCCAATAGAATAAAAGGGAGTAGCACAGCTAAGGAAAAGGGGAGGAAAATGGCGGACTGTGTTGTTTGGCGACCCCCGTGAAATGGTTGTTCAACCCCAAGTGGGGTCCCGACCCACAGGTTGAGAACCACTGTGCTAAGCGTTAGCACCTCTTTGTACTGCACTGGTAAGATCTCACTGGATTTTGTACAGGGGAAGGTTTTTTGTGGCACTCCTCTATTTATTAAGCAACTTTGCACAATCGGATACCTTCCAGAGTCTTGAAGGTATGTTCTGGGCAATCAGTGATGAATGAGTCCCAAAGGTGTGTGGGGTTTTTTTTTCAAGCGAATCTGGCTTCCCCCATTGGCTTTGCTTGTCAGGAGGGGATCACTTGGGTTTTTTCTTTGAAGACATTTCACTTCTCATGCAAGAAACTTCCTTAGTTCTGACTGAACGGCAGGGAATGGAAGGATTTCTATTCCTTGGCGGTCACCTGGTTGTTAGCACTCCCTCTGAGAATCATTGAGGCCACTCGGAGATTTATTCTACACAGGTGATCCTGAGGTAAACAGATAAATCTCCAAGTGGCCTCAACGATTCTCAGAAGGAGTGCTAACAACCAGATGACTGCAAGGAATATAAATCCTTCCATCCTCCATCGTTCAGTCAGAACTGAGGAAGCTTCCTGGATGAAAAGTGAAATGTTTTCAAGGAAAAAAACCCCCAAAAGTCCAGTTGCCTCTTGAAAAAAGCACCTTTGGGACAACCTTGACCTGGATGACTGAGAACCTCCATAGTTTCAATGAAAACAAGCAAACAAATACTTTCTAATTAAGGAATCGAACCAACGTGGGGGGAAAGGTTATTTTATTTTAGTAATGTATATATACACGTAGTCCTCACCTTACAACCATTCATTTAGTGACCATTCAAAGTTACAATCACTAAATGATTTATGATCATTTTTCACACAGTCATTGCAGCATCCCCAGGGTCACGTGATCAAAATTAGGACACTTGGCCACTGACTCGTACTTACGACGGTTGCAGTGTCCTGGGGTCATGTGATCCCCTCCTGACAAGCAAAGCCAATGGGGAAAGCCAGATTCATTTAACAACTGCGTTGCTAACTTAACAGAGGCAGTGATTCACTTAGCAACTATGACAAGGAAGGTTGTAAAATGGGGCAAAATTCACTTAACTGTTTCACTTAGCAGCAGAAGCTTTGGGCTCACTGGTGGTCATAAGTTGAGCACTTATGCAATAAGGAAAATGCAGTGATCCTGTGACTGCGGAATACTGCAAACAGCCATAAATGAAGCCATTTTGCCAGCACCTGAAGTTTGATCATGTGACCACAGAGGCCTGTCTGCCAGTACTTCAAATCTGGGTCATAGGTCTCCTTTTTTTAGGCTGGTCATCACTTCAAATGGTCTCTAAGCAACCAATCACAAGTCGAGGATTAACTGTATAACTTGGTCTATCCTCTTAAGCCAGAAGTGGGGAACTATGGCCCTTTAATGACTTGGGGACTTCAACATAGTTGGCTCAGGAATTCTGGGAGTTGAAGTCCACAGGTCATAAAGGGGGCCATAGTACCTCACCTCTGCCTTAAGCCGTCATATGATACATTTCCTTGACCACTGTATGTTCGGTGAACATATCCTTTGTTTACACGTGTGGTAAATCATCTGGATTTTTGAATGAACATTGTGTGAACTCAGCCTGTGTGTGCGAGCGTGCAAAGCAGACACATGATTTATACCTTCCAGACTGGAGATGTTTGCATTTCAATTCTACATCCTCCAGTGGATGACCCGCAAAGCGGAGAGTTACCCTCAGAAAGGTGGAACCCAACGCAGAATGTAAGGTGAGTTTTCCTTCCTTCCTTCTTAGCCACATTTAAAAATAATTTTTAAAAACAGATCCCTCAGTTTGTGCTATGAACAATAGTCTAGCTTAGGGGTAGGCAACCTTGGCTCTTTTATGACTCGTGGACTTCAACTCCCAGAATTCCTGAGCCAGCCATGCTGAGGGGACAGGAAGAGGTTTCCAAGCTGAGCCATGCTGGCTCAGGAATTCTGGGAGTTGAAGTCCACGAGTCAGAAAGCGGTCTAGGCCTAGCCCAGGGGCAGGCAACCTTGGCTCTTTTATGACTCGTGGACTTCAACTCCCAGAATTCCTGAGCCAGCCATGCTGAGGGAAAAGGGAGAGGTTTCCATGCTGAGCCATGCTGGCTCAGGAATTCTGGGAGTTGAAGTCCACGAGTCAGAAAGCGGTCTAGGCCTAGCCCAGGGGCAGGCAACCTTGGCTCTTTTATGACTCGTGGACTTCAACTCCCAGAATTCCTGAGCCAGCCATGCTGAGGGGACAGGAAGAGGTTTCCAAGCTGAGCCATGCTGGCTCAGGAATTCTGGGAGTTGAAGTCCACGAGTCAGAAAGCGGTCTAGGCCTAGCCCAGGGGCAGGCAACCTTGGCTCTTTTATGACTCGTGGACTTCAACTCCCAGAATTCCTGAGCCAGCCATGCTGAGGGAAAAGGGAGAGGTTTCCATGCTGAGCCATGCTGGCTCAGGAATTCTGGGAGTTGAAGTCCACAAGTCATAAAAGAGCCAAGGTTGCCTACCCCTGTCCTAGGACAAAGATTAAGAGCAGGAGTCTTAAAACCTGGCCCTTTTATGACTCATGGACTTCAACTCCCAGAATTCCTGATCCAGCATGGCTCAGCATGGAAACCTCTCACTTTCCGCTCAGCATGGCTGGCTCAGGAATTCTGGGAGTTGAAATCCACGAGTCATAAAAGAACCAAGGTTGCCTATCCCTGGTCTAGTTGAAGAAACTGGGATATTAGTAGCTGGAATGCAATTACAGAAATGAAAACAGTGCTAAGATCTGGCCATTCCCCCCCCTCCCCTGATTTAAGTTCCTTTTAGTTTAATACAGGTAGTCCTCACTTACAATTTAGCGACCATTCAAAGTTACAACGGCACTGAAAAAAGTGATTTATGACCGTTTTTCACCCTTACGACCTTTGTAACATCCCCATGGTCACATGATCCAAATTCAGATGCTTGGAACTGACTCATGTTTATGACGGTTGCAGCATCTTGGGGAAGGTCACGTGATCACCTTTTGCTACGACCACCTTTTGCGACCTTCTGACAAGCAAAGTCAATGGGGGAAGCCCGATTCACTTAACAACCGTGTTGCTTAAGAAAGGCAGTGGCCAGAAAAGTCGTAACATGGGGCAAAACTCACTTAACAAACGAATCACTTAACAACAACAATTTTGGCCTCAATTGTGGTTGTAAGTTGAGGACTATCCGTACCTGTTTTCAGCAAAAATGTCACAAATCGCAGCCACATGACTATCAGGCATTGCAGCCCTAAATGCAGGCTGATTCCTTCATGCCTGAAATGCGGTCACATGGAGAGATAATAATAAAATAAAATAAAAGTTGGAAGGTACCTTGGTGGTCATCTAGTCCAACCTCCTGCTCAGTCAGGAAACCCTATACCATTTCAGACAAATGGCTGTCCAGTCTCTTCTTTAAAACTTCCAGTGTTGGAGCATTCACAGATGGCTGTCATAACTTCAGAAATGGATAAGTACAGTTAGTCCTCAATTTGCGACCACAACTGAGCCCAAAATTTCTGTTGCTAAGTGAGACAGTTGAGTTTTTCCCCCATTTTAGAACCTTTCTTGCCATCGTTGTTAAGTGACTCACTGCACCTGTTCAGTTAGCAGCACGGTTGTTAAGTGAATCCGGCTTCTCCCCGTTGACTTTGCTCGTCAAAAGATTGCAAAAGGGGGTCACATGACCCCAGTTCACCGTCATAAATATGATTCAGTCGCCAAGTGTCTGAATTTTGACCCTTCGGAGATGCTACCAAGAGTTGTAAGTGTGGGAAAAGGTTGTAAGTCACTTTTTTCAGTGTCATTGTCACTTCGAATGGTCACTAAATGCACTGTAGCAAGTCGAGGATTACCTGTGGCTTTGGAGTGGCCCATCGTGACTTCAAATCGTCACCGAGCGCTCACGTCTTAAACCAAGGACCACCTGTACTTAAATTAAGCCGTGTTATTTTAATACGCTATTTTTTTAAAAAAATGTTTTCCCCTATCAGAACAATTCTTCTTAGCGTGATCTCGCTCCTCAACGAACCAAACACGTTCTCTCCGGCCAACGTTGACGCTTCGGTGATGTACAGAAAGTGGAAAGAAAGCAAAGGGAAGGATCAAGAATACACGGACATCATCAGGTTAGTGGGACGCCCAGTTTGGGAGATGAACTGGTCACACCGGACTCCTCCCAGTCTTGCAGTTATTACAGGTTCTTCTCGACTTAATGGCCTTAATGGATTTGCCTATTACAGGCGGTAAGTTATGTGACTGACTTCTTGTTGTTGTTGTTTAACCTTTTTTTGTGGTGGTTGTTAAGCAAATCATCACGGTGATTAAGGAATTCTGGGAGTTGAAGTCCAGGAATCATAAAAGAGCCAAGGTTGCCTACCCCTGGCCTAGTCTAACAAAAAGAAGGACTGGGGGGTGACAGGATAGCAGTCTTCGTATTTAAGGGGCTGCCACGAAGAAGAGGGGATTGACTTGTTATCCAAAGCACCAGAGGACAGGACAAAGAAGCAACGGATGGAACCTTACCAAAGAGTGATCCAAGCTAGAACTAAAGAGAAATTTCCTGACAGTGAGAACAATTAACCAGTGGAACAGCTTGCCTGCAGACGTTGTGGGTGCTCCAACACTGGAGGTTTTTAAGAAGAGACTGGAAAGCCACTTGTCTGAAAAGGTATAAAGTCTCCTGCATGAGCAGGGGCTGGACTGTTATTCTGTAATTCTGAACTGTTGCAATCTGGGCAGATTGCAGAGTTAATCATGGGATCTTAGCAGAGACCATTTGGTGGAATCGCAGTGGAAGTGGTGTGTGTGTGTGTCTGTGTGTGTGTGTGTGATGAGTTAAGAGTCTGGTTAGCATGGAATTCCTGATCCGCCCAAGAAAAAAATCGTTGGCGTTAGTGAAGTCTGGCAAGATTTCTGTAAATAGTAGCAATAAAGAAACTCCTTTGATCAGCTTACCGTGTTGTTCTTCCACCTGACATTTCACTCGAAGCACCAAGGCACTTCCGAGTTGAAAAGATTAGCATCACCTGATGCCCAGTGAGGGGCTCCTTTCACGTCCCCAGCAGGAGCTGGAGCGAATGACAGGAGCTCACCACGTCCCACGGCAGCACTCGGATCTCGAACGTGGGCTTGCCAGCCTCCAACCCAGCGTCCTAACCACGAGAGCCAGCATGTTCCTTGCGCCTGACATTCATCTCTAGAGATAACAATAGCACTTGGACTTATATACCGCTTCACAGTGCTTTACAACCCTCTCTGAGCGGTTTACAGAGCCAGCATATTGACCCCAACAATCTGGATCCTCATTTTACTGACCTCGGAAAGACGGAAGGCTGAGTCAACCTTGAGCCCTATCAGGATCGAACTGCTGGCAGCGGGCAGAGTCAGCCTGCAATGCTGCATTCTAACCCCGGCTTCTCTGCGCCGCCAGATAAGCACTCCTGGGATTTAAGGAGGGTGAGGTCTCCATCGCTTCCTCCTCAAAGGGATTCCATGTCAGCCACTCTCTTAACTCCATCCACGACTTCAGTTGCTGATTCCACCACAGGCCGTGATGCTTAGGGTGGAAAGGCCAGCCAGGAGACCTGCCACCTCCTTCCATTGGAGCATCACGGCTTCGCTAACCTGGCACAAATGAATAGCAGTAGCACTTAGACCAGTGGTTCTCAACCTTTTTAATGCCGCGACCCCCAACCGGTCGTAAGTCAAGGACTACTCAACTGGTCGTAAGTCGAGGACTACTCAACTGGTGCAGCACCGCTTGCAGAATGGGACTTTTGGCGGGCTCAGCAGGGCAGAGACAGCCTGGACAATTCCTATTGACTTTTGAAAGCCAATAGAATTAGACTCTATTCAAGAGAGTCTATTCTATTGGCTTTCAAAAGCCAATAGAATAAAAGGGAGTAGCACAGCTAAGGAAAAGGGGGAAAAAATGGCAGACTGCGTTGTTTGGTGACCCCGTGAAATGGTCGTTCGATCCCAAATGGGATCCCGACCCACAGGTTGAGAACCACTGACTTAGACTTATATACCACTTCATAGTACTCTACAGCCCTCTCTGAGTGGTTTATGGAGTCAGCATCTTGTTCAACACCCCCCCTCCCCAAACAATCTGGATCCTCATTTTACCAACCTCAGAAGGATGGCAGGCTGAATCAAACTTGAGTCAATCCTTGAGGATTGAACTCCTGGCCAGTAGAAATGCAGAGTTAGCTTGCCACACAGGTAGTCCTCGACTTATGATCGCAGTCAAGCCCAGAATTTATGTTGCTAAGTGAGATATTTGTTAACTGGAGTTTTGCCCCATTTTACGATTTTTCTTGCGACATTTGCTAAACGAATCGCTGCAGTTGTTAGAACAGCAACCAGGCTGTTAAGCGAACGTGGCTTCTCCCATTGACTTTGCTTGTCAGAAGGTCTCAAAAGGGGATCGCTGCAAAAGTCATAAATGTGAGTCAGTTGCCAAGCAACCGAGTTTTGGTCACGTGACCGTGGGGTCGGGGCAATGGTGATAAGAGTGAAAAACAGTCCCTTTTTTTCCGGTGCCGTTGTCACTTCGGCCACCAAACCGACTGTTGTAAGTCAAGGATTACCTGTGCCGCATTCTAACCACTCCGCCACCGGGGCCGTACAAATGAACTTCTCTCTTTCCAGGAAACAAGTCCTGGGAACCAAGGTGGACGCCGAAAGGGACGGCGTCAAAGTCCCCACCACGTTAGCGGAGTATTGCGTCAAGACCAAGACGCCCGCCCCGGATGAAGGCTCCGACCTGTTCTACGACGACTACTACGAAGACGACGAAATGGACGACGAGGTGGAAAGCTGCTACGGGGACGAGGACGACTCCGGCAACGAGGAGTCTTGACGAGGGATTCCCCGCCTCCCTGTCCCCCCTTCTCCCGTGCCCCCCCTTCCTGCCCCCTTCCCTCCACCGCTGCCTCCTGCTGCTGCACCTGATAGTAGCAATAAATTACCTGACTCATACTTGAACCCAGGACGCAACCGGCTGAGACCTGGAACCCCCCCCTTTTGGCCCTGAGACAAAAGAAACCAAAAACTCTACCTCAAAAGGAACACTCGGCTTCTGCTTGACCGGGGAGGGGGGGGTGGGAGATCTCCCAGGGGGCTTCAGTTGCTGTGTGTGTTTTGGGCTTCGACCTTTTTTTTTTTTTCCTTTTTTTAAAATTTTCTTTTATTAGGGGAGGATTTGGGCGGATGGAAGCGACTTCTGGTTCATCCTGAGCCGTTGCTCCGGCCGGCTGGCGGGGTGTTCGGGACCCAACGCAAAGGAGGTGGACGGATACCTTCAGGAGGCAGGAACCGAGTGCGAGGTTTGGAACGGCTTTTGTGAAATGGGTCGTTTTTCCTGTAACAACGGCCAAAAGAAAAATACAGGGGAGAATTTCTGGCGAGGATTTCTTAGCTGCACCGGACAGGTCAGGGTGACATCTTGGCCAGACCGTGTGTGTAAAGCAGAGGCAGGAGTTGTGAAGTGGATGTTTCCCTCTCGTTCGCTGTGGAGACACGGCCAGGAAGCCTGCCGAGGTTCCCTCCATGGGAGAAAGATGGCTCCTTCCTTATTGCCAGTGCCAATTCGCTCCAGAGCACAGGGGCCTCGGCTCAGGTGCTCCGTCAAAGTTCTGCTTAACCAAGATGGCCTCGATGATGGCTTAATCTGCTTCCTTTTCTCTTTCCTTGGCTTGACTTTCTTTTGGGGAGAGCCCCCCAACTCCCTGGCAAGCAAAGGAACGGAGAACAAGTCACTGCCTGGGGTAGGGGTAGGCAACCTTGGCTCTTTTATGACTCATGGACTTCAACTCCCAGAATTCCTGAGCCAGACATGCTGAGGGGACAGGAAGAGGTTTCCATACTGAGCCATGCTGGCTCAGGAATTCTGGGAGTTGAAGTCCACGAGTCATAAAAGAGCCAAGGTTTGCCTACCCCTGGATTCCTGGAGTCACGGGGAATGAAAGAGGAGGTGGGCTGTCTGTTGTGCAGCATTGCGTGTTGTTTCTCCATCTTTGGGTGTACAGCTAAACCGTAGCCAAAAAGCTATCCACCTCAGTTCCCAGAGAAATCATAGCTGGATGTGGGACAGGCCCTGAAGTAAACGTCCTAGGATGCACCCCGTCTTCTCTACCAGCTTCACCAAGTAGCATCTTTCTGAAGCTCACCTCCCTCCACTTTTTCCAGAGATCTTGAGCAAAGGTTAGATAGCTGGTAGGAGGCCACAGCTCTGATTGAGCAGGCCCCATACCTACAGCCAAGTAAATTGTGAGGGAAGGGCCTTGGTCTTCCTTCTTCTCACCTCCTCCTCCTCCAGGGATTCCTCTCCTGATTTTCACTGTAGAAAGCAAACACCAGGCCATCTTGAAAAGACAAAGCCCTGATGGGAGAAAGAGATTCTGTCCAGCCTGGATGTCTCCCCTTGAACCCAGAGAGAGAAGATGGAGAGTAGATTAACAAAGACCAGTAGCCAAGCCTTGAATTCCCTCAGAAATTTCAAAATCCAACTGTCCCACAACTGCTTTGAAAAATCAGAAAGACCCTAACTCGGAAAGGGCCACGATTCTCTTAATACAGGGGTCTTCAAATGGGGCCCTTTTTATGACTTGTGGACTTCAACTCCCAGAGTTCCTCAGCCGGAATTCTGGGAGTTGAAGTCCACAAGTCATAAAAGGGCCAAGTTTGAAGACCTCTGCTCTCTCTCACTCTCTCTCCTCTTCCTCCCTCCCTCCCTCTCTCTCTCCTTCTCTCTCTCCTGCATTCCTGCCTTTTGAAACTTTATTCCTTTGAGCTAGCGCTCTTTTGGCTGATCCCTAGGATTTGACGTCCATCTTTTAGACCGGGAGGGAATTGCCCACTTCAAAATGTCCTCTCTCTGCTGTAGACAGAGGACTTTGCTAAATCCAAGTTTTTTTTTTTCCTTTTCACAAGCAAATAATGGTGTTTGCGTATGGGTGGGGTGGGGCTGTTGTGTTTTTATTTATTTATTTTTACCCAGGGGGGTCCCTGTCTCACTGAGCACTGAATGGAAATCCACTCTGCTTGCCTTTGATGTTGCTTTCCTGATTTGTGAAATTATGCCCCATTCTCTAGGGTGGAAGTTGCTAGAATTTGCACCTGGGGTGCGTGGGTGGGGGGCTTTTAGGAAGCAGTGGGAGTCTAATGGGCAGAAATCGACTGTTTTGTAGAATTGGGGAAGGGGAAATGGGTTGGCAGGGGATGGGATATATATATTTTGCTTTTTTCTGTTTTTCTGGATTTGAAGCTATTTAATAAAAGGATTTTGAAAGGAAGTGTTTTTTTTTTTTTTTGTCATGTTCGGCAGCCTTGCAACCTCTGGAGGCTGTATGTGGGGGGGGGGATTGTTCTAAAATGATAGTAAAGCATCATTGTGAGAGAGAATTTTGTCAGCTCAAAATGGAGATAAAGTATGCACGTTAGTCCATAGTCTCCCAACGGCCTAAAATCTTGGAAGGGTGCCAAGTCCCAGGTGAGAATTATGAAACCTCACCGAACTTCACTGCATGCAAAGTTTTGCAAGCTTTTTGAGACTTCTCAGCCAGGTGAAATTAACTATTTTTGGAGGGGGTTTGTGATGTAGGAAGCTCAGGGTTTCCTGCAGTACTGATGGAGACTGTAAGGTTCAGATTACAACAAAGCTTCCTTTGTGCAGAAGTGTAGAACGGGGGTAGGCAACCTTGGCTCTTTTATGACTGGTGGACTTCAACTCCCAGAATTCCTGAGCCAACACGGCTCAGCTTGGAAATCTCTCCCTGTCCCCTCAGCATGGCTGGCTCAGGAATTCTGGGAGTTGAAGTCCACGAGTCATAAGAAAGACAAGGTTGCCTACCCCTAGTATAGAAAATAAAGATTGCTGAGGTTCACTGAGGTGGAAAAAGGCGGGAAATTCATCTTGTTCGGTCTCCCAATTGATGCTGAACTGTCCCAGCACGACTACATAGTTATTTTATTCATTATTTGCATCCTACCTTTATTGTTTTTACAAATCTCTCAAGACAGGGAACTTATCCAATAGACTTATCCAACTTATTCAACTCCTATTATTCCCACAACAACAACAACCCTGTGAAGTGGGTTGGGCTGAGAGGATGACTGGCCCCAAAGTCGCCCAGCTGACTTTCCTGCCTAAGGCGGGACTATAACTCACCGTCTCCTGGTAATTGGTCCAAAGTCACCCAGCTGGCTTTCCTGCCTAAGGCAGGACTAGAACTCACCGTCTCCGGGTGATTGGCCCAAAGTCACGATGGGACTAGAACTCACAGTCTCCTGCTTTCTAGCCCGGTGCCTTAATCACTAGACCAGTGGTGGCGAACCTATGGCACACGTGCCAGAGTCGGCACTCAGAGCCTTCTCTGTGGGCACGCGCGCCCTGCCTCGGAGATGGCAACAGTCCCTCTTCAACCAGCCGCCCGCTAACTCGCCGAGGTCCCACGTGGCCGGATGCATCCCAGTAAGGCTGGTTTCCCTCTCCCCTGTCCTATCCCTCCTGGCCTCTCATGCTCTCCTTTTCCCTTACCATTTTCTTGCCTATCTTAACTTGTGTTTTTAATCTTTTTTTTAACGGTACTGTTTTTGATGGGTTGGGCTGTTTTTTTCTTTTGTATAAAGACAGATGCAAAAACAACCAAGTTAAGTAGTTCTGCTTTCTCCCTATTGTTTGTCACATTCTTGCCACTTTCTCACAGTAATGGACCAATTATTTCCTTAACTTTTTTCTTGTTTTTTACATGTTGAAAGAAGCTTTTTTTGTTGTTATTTTTGACTTTTGTCGCAAGCCTTAGTTCGTTTTGAACCTTAGCTTTCCTCACTTCATCTTCTAGTCCAACCGCCTGCTCAGGCAGGAAGCCCTATACCATTTCAGACAAATGGTTGTCCAATCTCTTCTTTAAAATCTGCAGTGTTAGAGCACGCAGAATTTCTGAATGCAAGCCATTCCACTAGTTAATTGTTCTCACTGTCAGGAAATTTCTCCTTAGTTCTGGGTTGCTTCTCTCCTTGATTAATTTCCATCCTTTGCTTCTTGTCTTGCCTTCAGGTGCTTTGGAGAATAGCTTGACTCCCTCTTCTTTGGGGCAATCCCTCAAATATTGAAACACTGTTATCATGTCTGGTTAGTCCTTTTCACTAGACTAGACATAGCCAATTCCTGCAACTGTTATTCATATCTTTTTGGCCTCCAGCCCATAATCGTTGTTGCTCTTTTCTGCACGCTTTCCAGAGTCTCAACATTTTTTTTACAATATGGTGATCAAAACTGGATGTAGTATATTCTAAGTGTGTTATGGGTTGAACTCATGCATCACACTGAACCATAATATATATTTGTAAAACCTTTTGACGTTAATCCATAAATTGTGCTTTAGTGCCATGTATAAACCTAGCCTGCTTTGATTTCTTCCACAAATCAGGGTTTAAAAATAGCTTAGTGAAGAATACATGAAGCCAGTTATGTTTGTTGCCTTATAACACCAAATGGTTTGTGCTAATAGGATTGTCCCCCTGAAGCATTGCTGGAACTGGGAAATGAATGGGTTTTTTTTCCCATTATGGAAAAGAGTTGTGCAAATCAATAGCAATAAAATAAAACTGGTCTTGAGATACGGGTAGTGCTCAACTTACAAAAGTTTATTTAGTGTTCAAAGTTATAATAGCACTGAAAAAATGATTTATGACTGTTTTCACAGTTATGACCATTGCAGCATCCCCATGGTCACATGATCCAAATTCAGATGCTTGGCACCTGACCTCTGTTTATGATGGTTGTGGTGTCCCATGGTCATGTGATCCCCTTTTGTGACCTTATTACAAGCAGTGACTGGGTGTTAAGACACAAAAATAGTCACAAATTGAAATCCACTCTGAGTTACAAATAGAAAAGAAACTTATTAGACTTCACAACAAAGTCTAAAAAAATAACGGTTTGCAAAGCATGGTGGATTCAGGAAGGCAATGCAATATAGCCAAGCACCAAACCACACCCCAAATTCCAAAATCACATTATTATACATCCTATGGTGACGTCCCATTCCCTTCCTCATGGCCCCATTGGCTTAGGCTTTGGAGGTTACAATCTATCAGAAGCGCCTAAACAGAATACATTATACAAATAAGATCCCTCCCCTATTATCCTATATCAATTCTAGAGGAGAGATGTCTCCCATCTTCTACACCTGTTAGATCCAGTAGGGATACCAGGCACCAGAAAGTACTTAAAAACAATTCCTAGATGGTGATTCACACTAGGCCCCATGGTAACTCCTGTTCTCCCCCCCGCCCACTTGAGGCTTGTATTTTTCCTATATACTTGAAGCATCTACTCAGGCAATTGATTATACAATGATAATTATAAAATATAATTACATGATAATACTAAAAGCATATATATTTTTATTTTTAAATTTCCCCCACATGGGGAAGCCAGATTCACTTAACCACCCTGTTACTAACTTAACTGCAGTAACCCACTTAACAACTGTAGCGTGAAAAGTTCGTAAAATGGGGCAAAATTCACTTAAATGTTTCATTTAGCAACAAAAATTTGGGGCTCAATTGTGGTCATAAGTCGAGGACTACCTCTACAAATTAAGACTTAGTTCTGTGCAGGAATATATAACCTGACATTATGAGTTGGATTAATCTCTTAACTCCAGTAGAGTCAAAGGGGATAGAAGCTCTTGCGTGGCTTGCTTGCAAACAAAATTTGGTTTTCCTCTTGAGCTGGTTAAGTCTCTGGAAGCAGCGACTGGGAGAGCAAGTGGGTAGGGGTAGACTGCTCCTAAACACAGAGACTCTGAAACGTCAATCATTTATTTATTTATTTATGAGACTTATATACCGCTTTAAGTGCAAGCACTCTCTAAGCGGTGTACACCAGTAAGCAATGTGTGGCCTGCAGTACTGCACTCTAACTGCTGCGCCACCTCGGCTTTGAAAGTCTTTCTCCTTCTTGGATGCGTCTTACGTTTTTTTTTTACACCTTTCTAAGATTAAGCTGGTTTATGAAACCATAGTTCCTTTTACACGGATTGAAGCTTCGTGGTTGCTGATCATTGTGCTTTTTATATGTGTCTAAAACCTGATTTTAGGAATTTAATCGAAGCGTGATTTCATAATTATTCATTGCACAATAATTTCCATAAGGCAAGGTTTATTACTCAACGAACGCGCCCCGCCCCCTCGGGCCCATAACCTCCAGCGAGGTCAACGTAGCGCTTTTGACGGTCTCGTGTCCTTCTACACGATCCATAGTAAACAGGGAGGGGCTGGAAAGTGGGCGGAACGGCTATTTCCTCGCCTTGTGGTTGGCCGTCAGTATCCGTCGAGAGGTGAGAATAGCCTGTATGGGCGCACATGTCTTTTTAGCGGAGATGGCGGATTGGCTTGGGCTGCTATCAGTCTGCAGACGCCATACTCTGATTGGACAGCGCAGATTTCTCAGGAATCTGATTGGTCGTTGCTGTTGCGCCCGCCTATTGGCGTACGTGATAGCGTAGAGGTCAGTAGCTTGTCTCGCCAAAATCATGAACATTATAAAGGTTTAAGGCCTGCTCTTTCCCGAGGGCCTTTCCTTCTCCATCTCACTTTTTCCGCCCCTCCTGGGTTGCCCTAAGCCACACAATCGCTTCTCAAGAATCAGTTCCGTCAGCGTCCAACCATCAGCCAGGCCGATCACTTCTTCACCTACGATTGGCTGCGACTCATGACTGTCATTTCAAAGTCCTCTAACCAACTTCCCACTTTATCCCCGCCCTTTCGAATCCCGAATTCTGAGTGGACAGCCTTTGCGTCATTCCAACGGGTTTGGGCCAGTAGTTAACTCGGGGCTCCTCGCGCTCGTCCGCTATTGGCTATCGCCTTTCCGGCTCGCCCCTTTAGCCCCCTTGAAGGGCTCAGCGCCTTAGGCGGACGAAGTGAGACCGGCTCGAACGTGTGAACTGTGCGAGGCATCGGCAGCGGAGCGGTCATGGCGGCCAGGCTCGTGCTACTGACGCTGGGCTCCTTGCTCTGCGCCCTCGGAGGCGCCTCAGCAGCAGGTAGGCCAGAAGGAAGGCTGGTCTGAGGGGGTTCCAGGGCGACTTCCATGCCCGAAGTCCTCCGGAGGGGGGGGGGGGACAGTTGTTCCCCTTTGCAGTTCTGAGAGGGAGAAGGCGGCGGGAGGGAGAGGGGAAATCTTTCATAAAGTGGGTCGGGTGAGGAAGCCTTTTTCGAAAAGCTCGTTGATCCTGGAGGAGGGAAGATGCCTCGCCTCCCTCAAGTGAATGGAAGGGGGTGGGATGCCCTCTCGTTCGTTGCTGGGGAGGAGGGAAAATGCCTCCTCGCGTCTTAGTGAGGGGAGGGGGAGACTCCTCGTACTTTATGGGGGGGGGGTGTGAAAAGTCGCACCAAAGATAATGAGGGGAGGGGGATTCCTGATGCATTATTGAGGGGAGGGGGAATTTTCCCCTCAATATAATGAGGGGGGCTCTTCATACATAATTGGGAGGGAAAGTCTCCCCTGAAGATAGAGGGGAGGGGGCTCATACATTATTGGGGGGAGGGAATCTTCCCTCAAGATAATGGGGGGGGCTCTTCATACATTATTGGAGGGGAAAGTCTCCCCTCAAGATAGAGGGGAGAGGGGGAAATCTCCCCTCAAGATAGAGGGGAGGGGGGCTCATACATTATTAGGGGGAGGGGAAATCTTCCCTCGAGATAATGGGGGCTCTTCATACATTATTGGGGGGGGAAGTCTCCCTCAAGATAGAGGGGAGGGGGGGAACTCTTCTCAAGATAGAGGGGAGGGGGGGCTCATACATTATTAGGGGGAGGGGAACTTCCCTCGAGATAATGGGGGGTTCTTCATACATTATTGGGGGAAAGTCTCCCCTCAAGATAGAGGGGAGGGGGGAAATCTCCCCTCAAGATAGAGGGGAGGGGGGCTCATACATTATTAGGGGGAGGGGAAATCTTCCCTCGAGATAATGGGGGCTCTTCATACATTATTGGGGGGGAAAGTCTCCCCTCAAGATAAAGGGGAGAGGGGGAAATCTCCCCTCAAGATAGAGGGGAGGGGGAGGCTCATACATTATTAGGGGGAGGGAAAAATCTCCCCTCAAGATAATAGGAGGGAGTGTAAGTGCCCACATGTTAATGAGGGGTAGTGGACTCTTGTATATTATTGGTTGGAGGAAAATCTCCCCCTCAGGGTAATGAGGGGAGGGGGTCTTCTCATACATTATTGGGGAGGGGAGGGAAAACTCTGCTCTAACTCAATGGAGAGTGTCTCCTCACACATTTTTGAGGGGAGGGAAGATGTCCCCCTCAAGATAAGGGGAGGGGGCCTCATACATTATTGGGGGTGGAAGGGAAAATGTCCCTCATGCTAATGAGGGGAGGGGGAGCATCCCTCCTACATTACTGGCGGGCAGAGTTGGAAAAGCTCTCTAAAGGGTTGAAGTTGGTACTTATACAGTGATTGGGGAAGAGGGTTCCCGGTGTGGCTGGTGGGGAGAGTCTCCTCTATTCTAGTACAGTAATGGGGAGGTGAGAAGTATGAGGCTAGCCCAAGCTCATAGATTGGATATTTATTGTGTTTTTAGGCAACACACCAAGATGAAATAGAATTGTGTAGTTTGAGCTTCAACCTACTGTGAGAATTGGTCAACTGTATTGTTTATTTTGGGTGGCGAAAACCTGCCTCACAGGGTAGTGGTTGTGGGGAAATTAGGAGGAGGAAGATGTGATGGATATGTTCACTGCCTTGAGTTATGTGTAAAAATAATAAAGGTGGGATACAAATAAATAAGTATTCATTAGATGTAAACCTAGCTGTATTGTGGGAAGCAGTATTGGGAGGAGCAGTGGAGAGATACTGAGCTCATGATAAGGAGCCAGAGGTTTTAGTATCTCACATTTTGTGTAAGAAGAGACTAGCTAAGAAGCTGAAGCACATGAGATAATATAGTTCTTCCTTGTGTGGGAATGTGGGAATAGTGAAAAGGAGGGGGAAAAGTTGAAATGTGTGAATGGTCTTCCATGCATGGAGGATATATTCATATATGGGATGGGGGAGACTGGAAGATACAAATGCTGTCGCTTGTGTTGGACTACTAATAACATTTTATTGCTCATTTATTATAGCTTTCTTGTTTTCCAGTTTGATATTTGTCTGATCGGCTTAAATATTAAAAAGGGATAGGTATCTACATTTTTGTAAAAGTTATAAAATTAAGGGTTTTAAAGAAAATTTATATTTTATTTGAACTTAATTTATTTCCAGACTATTTTCAGTATTTAAAGAGATTTTTCCCAACAGCCCTCCCAGTCATTATAAAATGCATGCCAGAATTACCCTTGGAGAAAAACCAAATATACTGTGCTATACAATAATTACAAGTAGCAGTGGGTCTTAAGAATGAATTGAAACATTGAAATGAATATCAAAAACTATGACAAAGTATAAAATTAAATACACACGGAAAGATATTCATGTCTTCTCTCTGGCATGCAGATTTCTGTGTGTAAAGATTTTTTTTTTATTCTGGACTATTTAATACATAGTTATCAGAGCTATCTCTGATGGCCATGCTTGCTAGTTATGGAGAAATTCCCGTTGCCAATGCAAATAGGATATGCAAGACTAATACAATATTAAGTTTTTATCAAGACTTCATTATCTACTTTTCCTATTCCAATTTTTTGAGCATCCCTGTGAAGGAATTTAAATCCCATAACTTACATTAACTAATGAAATGTAAAAGAATATGTACAATAAATTCATACAAGTCTGTAACGATGCTAAGAAAAAGACTCAGGCATGTCTTGAGCAGAGGTTTTGAAGCTGCATGACACAGCTTCACACAGCTTGACATACTCTGAGTTTATTGTTTCTTATATACTTTTTACATACATAGGCTTTTCCATTAACTGCTGACATTTTACATTTAGAAGTTTAATCTTTAGTTGTTGACATAAAGTAATTGAAAAATTCCTTCATATAAGCAATTATTTTCTAGTAACACATTACCTGTTGAGAGCAGGTAAAACAAATATAGGTAAATTAGGAAAGGAGAAAGAACTGATAAAGACAAGAAGAGATAAAGACAGGAAGAGATAAGGGGGAACTTATTATTTAGGTAGGTAAGATATTAAGTCAAAAGGGGGTGATCTTTTGGCTACTTCCTTGGGACAAAGGGTATCAAAAGGTTATGAGGTTTGTGGGGAGCAGTGCACGGCAGTTTGCTGCACATGCAAATTCCTCCACACAAGTCTTTTTGACAGACAGTATTTAAATAAAAGCTATACTATATATTTTCTATTTGATTCCTGTTGCAAGGATGAAACCCAGTGGGATGACTTACGGAGGTGATGAAAGAGAAAGACTTAATTTTTCCCTTTCTGGGATCCTCAAGAATACTTTTGGGTATTGATAGGGAAAGAAAAGAATCTATCTAAGGGCAATTGTTTGTACTGACAAGCCAGAAGTGTTCTTCTTTGAGTCAGATGAGCAGTTTCCAAATTTGATAAATAAAATTTTGAATGCACTTGGAAACCACGTTGGTGGAGAGGAGAGTAACATGCTACAAGGCTTGAAGTAAAAGTTCTCCTGGATTTGAGACTTGAAAACAGTATAAGATTGCTGGATAGATTTTTTTCACATGGGCATTAGGAAAATTAGGATATGTTTATCCACCGTGAAAATTTAAATGTAAAGAACGTAAACAACTAGTGTGCCTGTAAAAGAAAGAAAGGTTAGGAACTTTTATTATGAGCCCAGCAGCTATAGGGATTGAGTTTCATAGGTGTAGTCATGTGAATCTGCAAGGAGGAATATGAGGAGATTCTCCAAGTCAAAGTTTAAATTGAAATCACACAATGGCAGTGTTGGCACAACACACCTCTTCTGAATAATTTACTGCATGCTTAATTTAAAAAGAAATGTAAACCAAAGAAAAACGTACGGTATACATCTGGCTTAGTGATGAGTATGCACCTCCAAAATTGGGCTAATTCTGCAAATCATGAGTGATTGATTTGTACCGATAGATGTAGTGAGATACAGGAGAAAAATGTGTTATACTTAGATCAGGGGTCCCCAACTGTGGGCTCTGGCCTGGAAGTGGGCTGTGGGCTGCTGGCCACCGGGTGGTGGGACAGGCTGGCCAATCCGTGCACATCCCCCCCCCCATGCTAGCGCTGCAGCTGCAGGGTGCAAAAACACGCTGCGTGGTGCAAAAATGAACCAACGCTGTGCCTCGGGACGTGAAAACGGGCTGCCGCCGGACTGTGGGGCGAAAAAAAGACCAACGCCACGCCTCCGCGCAAAAATGGGATACCGTGCCTCAGTGCATGAAAATGGGCGCCACGTCTCGGGGCACAGAAACGGCATTGTGCGCAATAACGGGTCAGGACTAGTGAGTATAACGCAAACACTATCCCTTCCCCATTTGTGTCATGCGCATGCTCGCGGCCCTGTGCGTGAGCATGCATGCGTACATGTGTGAAATGCTTCCCCCCTCCCTATCCCTCCGGTCCACCAACCAAGAAAGGTTGGTAACCTCTGACTTAGATGATCTTACTTGGAAGAAGAAGCGGAATAAAGGACTACAATACTGTAGTAGTAAGGGTGAGTCACTTTTTAGACATTTAAAATAAAATAGCAATAGGGTGAAACAAGTTTAGATGGCTTTGTGAAAAAAGGAGGAAGTAAGTGTGTCATACATCTTAATGGGACCCAGTTTTTTGTGCCCAGGTTAATAAGTTTATTCACTGATGAAAATTGTCCCTTTAATGTGAATCATTTAAATGTAAAGCTCCCTTGATCTTTTTCTCTCCTCTTGTCTCCCAGTGAAGAATTTATTTTCCCACCCATTTTAGTGACTGTGGTCTAGAGAACAGATTTCCTGACATTTCAGGCCTACTGTGGCTGCATCTTCAGAGGCGATGCCAATGAAATACCAGGAAATCTGATCTGTAAATCACAGCTGCCAAAGCCTGAAGCACAAAACTGCCCAACAGGTTTGTTTTTTTATGCTTGCATAATCCTTAAGTTCCTAGTCTAATTGAAAAATGTGCCATTCCTTTATTGCAGACATGGTTAATATGTTCTTGGCATACAGGCTCTTAAATTAGATATGGCTTTTAAATTAGAAACGGCAAGGCTTGTAGTTCTTAACACCAGCTATCTTTGATATTTCATATATTTCATTGTTTTTCAGTTTGCACGGAAGGTAGAAAAGTTAAAGGAGCCTTGCAGTACAAATAAGTTCCATGTTCCCACTATTTTATTTTTTAGAAATAGGCATATACATGATGACAACTCCTTAATTACACAACGCATGGATAGTCTTTTTTTTTAATTTTTAAAATTTTTTATTTTCCATTTATCCAATACAATTATATAACAAAATTCACTTTGCAAAATAAAATAAATTCATTACCCTATCTATATTATCCTAATTATCTACCTATTTACTCACCCACACACCCACCCTCAACCCCCCCCCTCACTTCCCAGAGCAGAGTACAGGATTATTAATAACCCAAAAAAACCCCATACTTAGCCCTTAACTCCCCTTAAATTATATCATCATAAAAAAAAATTAAAACATTTACTATAAAATTTACTCATAAAATAAATGAAACTTTGTAGTCCCATACTTCTTCTGAATATAATCTATCCATCTTCTCCATACAATAATATATCTTTCTTGTGTATGATTCTTTAAATAAGCAGAAATTTTTGCCATTTCTGCTAAATTAGAAACTTTAAATATCCACTCTTCTAAAGTAGGCAACAAATCTTTCTTCCAATATGAACCTACTAATAACCTTGCTGCAGTTAATAAACGCATGGATAGTCTTAACCACGGGTGTCAAACTCGATCATGTCATGTGATGTTATTACAATGTTTTTTGCCTTTGCGGAGTCAGGGTAGACGTGGCCTGTGCATGATGCATCCAGGTTGCCAGTTTGACACTCCTGGTCTTAACCATAGTTTCAATGGGAAACCTGTGAGCATCCTAGACCAGGGGTGGGCAACCTTGGCTCTTTTATGACTCATGGACTTCAACTCCCAGAATTCCTGAGCCAGCATGGCTGAGTTTGGAAACCTCTCCCTTTCCCCTCAGCATGGCTGGCTCAGGAATTCTGGGAGTTGAAGTCCATGAGTCATAAAAGAGCCAAGGTTGCCTACCTCTGTCCTAGACCATGCTAAGTCCCAAAAAGCTAGAGAATTCTTGGAGGCCTGTCACTCGGACAAATCAGCCATCAGCAGACCCATAGAAATAACATTACATACCATTCAAAAGAGACAGTCAAAAGACTAAAAAGGAAACAAAAAGACCAAATCACCACCTCAGACCAATCAGCCTCCAGATAAGCAGAGATTAATATTAAAGCAATCAAGCAGTAAACAGCCTAATCAAGCAACTACCAAGAACACCCCCATCAATACTGGCAGAGCAAGCCATTTTTACATAATAATAAACTTTATTGTCACTTTGAATGTACACCAATCACAGCTCTCAAAGGGTCACCACCTCCGATATAAACTCCTTAGCGAGGAACAAACCCCATTCCTTTCTAACACTAGTGATGTTACCTAGTTGGATAATGAAATGTTTTCAAGAAAAACAACCAAGCTCAGAAAGCACCAAGGACCAAACAGTTTTATTTGTTCTTCAGACTAAACACAGCTGGGAGAGGAAATTTTGCTTCATGAAATTCTCTGCTGGATTGGGTCAGAGTACGTTGTCCTTCAGTTTAGACAGTATTATTCTTTGCTAATTACTTTCCAAAAACATATATGGAGTCTGAAAGAGCAGCATAGTAGCCGGCCTCACAATCAGGAGGCTGCGAGTTCGATCCTAGGTAGGGGCAGGTATTTTTGTCTCTGGGCACAAAGAGAAAATATCTGTTGTGAGCTCCGTAGGCGTCAGGGAGGGGATCCAGCCAGTAAACGCTCAGCTCCATTCAGTTGCCCCAACTCCACCCCAATGCAAGGGATTATAGGGTTGTTAAAAGAAGAAAAACATGCTAACCATTCTTCTTCATTTATTTATTTATTTATTTATGAGACTTATATACCGCTTTAAGTGCAAGCACTCTCTAAGCGGTGTACACCAATAAGCAATGTATGTATATGTTTACATTGCCCCCAACAATCTGGGTCCTCAGTTTACCTACCTCAGAAGGATGGAAGGCTGAGTCAACCTTGAGCTGGTGAGATTTGAACCGCTGACCTGTTGAACACAGTCAGCTAAAGTGGCCTGCAGTATCAGTATTTAAAAATCAAAATTTTTAAATCCGATAGGTTTGTCATTTGTACTTTCCTTTTACATTTTAAAACCTCATCCAGTTTCTTTTGTAAATCCAATGAAACATTTTTCTAACTCATTCTCCTGGCCCGCAGGTTGAAAATGCACTTTCAATATCATCTCTATCTGGTCAGAAAAAAAATGTTTTATATTTGTCATTTCTTCAATAACGTCTTCTGGGCATAGTCTGTCCATAGAAGCAAACGCGATGACTGACATTGTTAATATTGAGGCTAATTTACCAATATTCTTAATCATCCAGGTCATGGTTGTCCCAAAAGTGCTTTTTTCAAAAGACAGCTAGACTTTCTTGTGGTTTTTTTGTTTTATTTTGTTTTTCATTTTTCATCCAAGAGGTTTCTTCAGTTCATGAAGAAGCTTCTTGGATGAGAAGTGAAATATTTTCAAAGAAAAAAAAAAGTCTAGTTGCCTTTTGCAAAAAGCACCTTTGGGATTTTTGATTCCATTCTTCAGAAGTCTTTTTTTAGTACTTTTATTGTTAGTGTTTTGCATCCTTTTATATGCTTATATATATATATATATATATCCTCCACCAAAAATCTTGAGTCCCCTCTAGTGTCCCATTTTTGGAATCATAAAATTGTTTATGTTTGTTATATCTTGTGAAAACCAAACCAGGATATATTTTCCATGAGAAATTGTTCTTTATAATTAATTCCAAAATCTTCTTGTAAGCCTGTGGTTCTCAACCTGTGGATCGGGACCCCATTTGGGGTCGAACGACCATTTCACGGGGGTCGCCAAACAACGCAGTCGGCCATTTTTTCCCCCTTTTCCTTAGCTGTGCTACTCCCTTTTATTCTATTGGCTTTTGAAAGCCAATAGAATAGACTCTCTTGAATAGAGTCTAATTCTATTGGCTTTCAAAAGCCAATAGGAATTGTCCAGGCTGTCTCTGCCCTGCTGAGCCCGCCAAAAGTCCCATTCTGCAAACGCTGCTGCACCAGTTGAGTAGTCCTCGACTTACGACCGGTTGAGTAGTCCTTGACTTACGACTGGTTGGGGGTCGCGGCATTAAAAAGGTTGAGAACCACTGTTGTAAGCGTTTCAGTGTACCAGTTCATCTAGATGTAATTTTCCAAGATCAAAATTTTCTGTAGCTGTTTGGTGTTTATTTCAGATTCCTTAAAATCTTAAGGTTATGATTAAAATTTCTTTCTGGATTGAAGGCAGAGTCACCCTAACAATTTCAGACTTTCTGGAGATTTGAAATAGCTAGAAGTAGTTAATGAGCAATTTCCAAAAGTGATTGGAAAGTGAGTTTTGTGAACTTTTAAGTGTCCTTTAAAAGTCTCCACTAGGACTGTGAGCAAGATGGCTAATCCCATCTTCTCCAGCACTGGAGATGGATAATCCACGCAATGGGTTGAGACTGTATTCCTGGCCAATCAGATCAGTCAGCCAAAGTTGCCACGCCCCGTCTTGGACCATGATCCTCCAGTCTTGACTGATCTCGCCATGAAGACACATCTAGAACTTTTGGCTCCTGGGCAGGTATAGTTCCTTTCCATTAGGGGGGGATTTTTTCTAGTAGCTGAAATTGCTTAGTTTAAAAGTTAATTAGAGATAATTTAATTCAATTTAATTGACCACTCAAGCAGGGGGAGATCTCCCACCCAGAGCCACAATGGCTACAACTAGCCGTCTGGCTCTTGAACGGTCAATTTTAGCCAAGGGGGCTTGCTCACAGGGTGTAATTAGGGTCATACAGGCATCAAGGCGCCCCTCCACGAACCGTATCTACGAGGCCACGTGGAGAAGCTTCCAATCATGGTGCTCTAAACAGGAATTGTTACTCGAAGGGATCACAATTCCCAAGATCCTAGAATTTTTACTAGATGGCCTAGAGAGGGACCTCTCGCCAAACACACTGCGCAGGCAAATCGCCGCCCTCTCAACTATACTTTCTGCCAGCCCCGGTGAATCCTTGGGCAAGCATCCCTTAATACGATCCTTCCTCAAGGGGGCTGCAAACATCAGACCGCCAACCGTGCACAGGTATCCATCGTGGGAACTACCACGAGTACTACAAGCTCTTACCAGAGCGCCCTTCGAACCACTCAAAACATGTGACATTCGCTATCTGACCCATAAGGTAGCATTCTTGGTAGCCATCACGTCAGCTCGGCGGATATCCGAGTTAGCTTCTCTCTCAATGAGGAAGGACCTGTGCCATTTTCACAGGGACAAGGTAGTCCTAAGAATAGACCCTTCATTCATTCCAAAGGTCAACTCCCTTTTTCACAGATCACAGGAAATAGTCCTACCAGACTTCTGTCCAAAACCAGCTCATCCCCTGGAGCAACAATGGCACACCTTGGACGTACGCAGGGCACTAAGACATTACATTTCACGCACAGCGGAATTCCGACGCTCGGAAGCGCTTTTCATATCCTTCAACCCTGCTACTAGGGGCCGGAAGGTCTCGTCCTCTACCATCGGTAGGTGGATTAGGGCATGCATCACGGGGGCATACCAGGCGGAGTCCTTGCAAGTCCCCAAGCATATCACGGCCCATTCCACAAGGAGTGCTGCCACCTCAGCAGCATGGGCCATGCAGGCTTCTATTGAAGAGGTATGCAGGGCAGCCACTTGGGCCTCGCCCTCTCCATTCATTCGTCATTACAAAATCGACAGGTACTCCTCTGCAGAGGCCTCCTTCGGTAGGAGGGTTCTCCAGCAGGTGCTAGACCAAAGTTGCACACGGGACCAGTCTATTCCCCAACCCAAGGGACAATAGGCTTTGGTATGTCCCACTGCGTGGATTATCCATCTCCAGTGCTGGAGAAGGGGCGTTGACTTACCTGAACGCCTTTTCTCAGCACGGAGATGGATAATCCACACCCACCCTTATAGACTAGAATAATAGGGTATATTTAGTGGAGCCAAAACGTCTTACTGTCAGTCAATGGCTGCGCTCGAGTCAAGACTGGAGGATCATGGTCCAAGACGGGGCGTGGCAACTTTGGCTGACTGATCTGATTGGCCAGGAATACAGTCTCAACCCACTGCGTGGATTATCCATCTCCGTGCTGAGAAAAGGCGTTCAGGTAAGTCAACGCCCCA
Source organism: Crotalus tigris (assembly GCF_016545835.1). NCBI lineage: Eukaryota > Metazoa > Chordata > Lepidosauria > Squamata > Viperidae > Crotalus > Crotalus tigris. Next base: position 1,513,432 of record NW_024099557.1, read on the forward strand.
TCTCCCAGTATTCAAGGCCAAGGAAAACACTGTTGTGAGAAGCACCATTTGGAGCACATGTGAGTGATCTCCTTTCCTCTCCTTATCCAAAGAGGTTCCTTGGTTTTTTTTCCACAGCTATGTTGGCTGTGCTTCAACTCACCATACCTCCTGTGGAAATCTGAACTTAGATAACAGTCTAATGAAACTCTCTAAAATTTCAGAAAGTATAAATGTAGCTTGATTTTTAATATCTTGAATAGTTTTGCTTCTAGAAGATTAGAGTCTGTTTGATGCTGGAAATCTAGTGTGTGTTTTTTTCTAGGGGTATGTAAAATTTGTTGAGGTTGAAACACTTCCAGTGAGGTTAAAATAACCCCTTTCAAGTTTGAAACAGCTGATTGGCCTCAAAAATAGTTTACATACCTCTTTGGCTCCTCTAAAGGTCTCACAGGGTTTCTCAAAATCTCTAGCTGACATTTCTGCTCTTGTTCTTAGACATGTGTGAAATTCTAAAGTACACCTAGAACTTAAAATGACCACCGTGCCTTCATTTACTCAAGGTGACTTACAACATTATTATATTGCAATAACTTTTTAACATTGAAGGTCAAAGTGGATTGAGTCATAAGAGCAGTCCTCTGTAACGAAATAGCAGCGTTCCTCTGCATATGTTCATTTTATAGCAGTATCGCATGTTTCTTCGTTGTAATTTTGCCCATGCAATCTTTAATTTGTCACATTTGATATATATCTTTTGAGAGATGCCCAAAGGTTTATCATTGATTCACTTATGCAAGCGATGCTTAGCCCTTTCTTTTCATATTAAAACTCTGGATCATGCAGTGAAACCAGTGGGTGATAGATTCAAAGCTGATTTGCAGAATTGATAATCGAAGCCTTTGTTGTTATAAAATTCTGTGATGATGCCCTGTCCAGATAACCTTTACAAACTACGAACATCGGCCAGTAGTTAAGGTTCCCTGGTTTATCTCTAAGGTGGTGTTAGAAATTTGCAGTAAGAGATCTTCATGCCATGGCATAAGTAATTTTGTAATATTGGAAGACATTTATAGCATTAGCAGGTTACAAAGTGCTGGTGTTTATGCGCGCACACAGTTTGAAGTAGAATCTGCATCTGAGATCTCTTGCATTTTAGTTGGAAGGATCAGAAGGAGGAATTAATTGATTGGCAACAAGAAGCTGTAGATCTGTAGTTAAGTAGAGATAGTCCTCAGGTTGTGACCATAATGGAGCCTCACTATCACGGTCATAACTGAGGTCGGTCATAGCAGTAGCACTTAGACTAGGGGTCCTCAAACTTGGCCCTTTTCTGACATGTAGACTTCAACTCCCAGAATTCCTCAGCCAGGCATGCTGGCTGAGGAATTCTGAGAGTTGAAGTCCATAAGTCATAAAAGGGTCAAGTTTGAAGACCCCTGACTTAGACTTATATACCACTTCACTGTGCTTTGCAGCCCTCTCTAAGCGGTTTACAGACTCAGCATCTTGCCCCTCCCAAAAATCTGGGTCCTCGTTTTACCAACATTGGAAGGATGAGTCAACCTTGAGCCTCTCAGGATCGAACCGCTGGCAGTCGGCAGAATCAGCCTGCAATACTGCACACTGTGCCACCATGGTTCCTGACCAATTCGATTTTACAGCTCCTTTTGAGGCAGTTGTTAAGGGAACCAGTGGTTTACTATGGGCACAGGTTTGCCGAAAAGTGAAAGTAAATGCTGGGTTTTTTGGCAAAACTACGATAAGATGCTCTCACATGACTGTGGGATAGTGCAAACAGGTGTAAACATGACCCAGTTGCTGAGAGCCCAGAGTGCCATCATGTGACCGCAGAAGGCTTGACCATCGGACCTTTGGATCCAGGTCATAAGTATCCCCTATGTAAGTCCATTTAGAAGTTTGAATGGTCACTAAACAACTAGTCATGAATCGAGGACAATATGATTTGAGTAAACAGTAAAGAATCACAAGAGATGTTGTTGACAAACCACAGGTGTAGCACTTATGCTACTGAATCAAAGATGTAACACTTTAGAAAATTTAAAAACAAATTTATTTGTGACCTAACTGATTTCTTAACATACCTCAGATGATTTTCTTTGCTTCATTCAGAGTCATTTTTTTGTTTATGCTTCACCTTCTCCCCCTCCCCCCAGAGTTCAAATGCTGCTGAAAAATTGATTGACAGAAAAGAAGACCACCTTAAGAGATTTCTAGGGCTGTTTCATATATGCTTTCTGTTTGCTTGGAAGAAGACAAAGAGTGGCTTCTTGAGTATTTTCACATATCCCCTCAGGCGAAAAAAGATATTTCAGAGTGTACAAGTAACACCTGTTAGCTTCTTAAACCAAATGCCTCTTTTTCTGACATTGTGCTGCAGTGTAGATTATAATTTCCCTTTTAAATCCAAAGCAGAAAACAGATAAAAAAGAAAATAATTATAGAAAAAGAAAGGGGGGGAGAAGCAACTTATATATTGTATAAGCTTCTTAAATAAAAGTTTTCCACAACAGTTTTAATAAAGATTGGCCATATTTCTTTTCAATTGTTTGTACATAATTTAGTGTATAAACAACTGTTTCATAGGTATCAGTTAATACACGGGTCTTCACTAAGTAATTAGAGCCAGAAATTTATCTTTCCAAAACTGAAAGATTAGTTTCTGAGTTGGATAACGTAGATGCTGACCTCTATCTATAACCTGGCAGATTAATGTTTGATTAGACTAATCTTTGAATAGATCATTAGCTCAGCAGCTCTGTGAATGTGCATGTGACACATCTTTAGGGCTACCATCCGGTTTTTACTGGACACGCTAGAGCTGCAAAATGGAAGCAAAGAGCAGCAGTCTTGTGAAACAGCAAATATTTCCACTTTTCTCTTTATCTTTGCAATGTAGGTTACAATTGGCCTGTGGGAGTAGCTTACGTGTTTCAAAAATGCCATATCCTTATCACTTCTTTGGAAAGCCTTGGGTCTGCCTTATTTATACTGGACACGGAACAGATGGAGCTGCTTTATTTATTAGATTTTAAAGTTAATCCAGACCAGTGGTTCTCAACCTTTTTAATGCCGTGACACCCCCCCAACCAGTCGTAAGTCAAGGACTACTCAACCAGTCGTAAGTCGAGGACTACTCAACTGGTGCAGCACCGTTTGCAGAATGGGACTTTTGGCAGGCTCAGCAGGGCAGAGACAGCCTGGACAATTCCTATTGGCTTTTGAAAGCCAATAGAATTAGACTCTATTCAAGAGAGTCTATTCTATTGGCTTTCAAAAGCCAATAGAATAAAAGGGAGTAGCACAGCTAAGGAAAAGGGGGAAAAAATGGCGGACTGCGTTGTTTGGCGACCCCCGTGAAATGGTCGTTCGACCCCAAATGGGGACCCGACCCACAGGTTGAGAACCACTGATCCAGACCAACCCAGTGAAATGCAGCTGGCAAAGTATTTTAATCAAAGGTGTTGTTTTGTTGTTTTTAATTGCAGATGTTAAGGATTGAACAAACAAACCATACATTTGCTGCATTAAAGAGAGAGATCATTGCTAAGAGATATTCTTGGATGCCCCCACATGGGAAGCAGATATGTTCCAGTCCTGTTCTTGCTCCTCTTCCCCCTCAGTCTGTTTCTTATCTGGCTAAGAGCACAGTGTTGCAAATGTCCTGATGAGATATGTTCCGGGACAATGTCTGCTTTGTGAGGGAGTGTTTCAAAATAAGGGATGGAGAGAAGAGAGAGTATCTCCAGCAGGCTCTTGTGGTGTTGATAACATCTAGCTTTGATGTGTTCTTAACTGAACCATCTCAAATCCCTTTGAGAGTTTTCTCTTAAACCAGTTGTTTCTCAACCTTGACAATTTTAAGGCATGTGGACTTCAACTCCCAGAATTCCACAGCCAGCATTGCTGGCTGTGGAATTCTGGGAGTTGAAGTCCACATCCCTTAAAATTGTCAAGGTTGAGAAACACTGTCTTAAACAATACACTATTGGGTTCGGGAATCTTTTTTTTTTCACAAGGAAGTTATCTTCATCCTTGAACCTGCTTGTTCTGCTACCTTATCTAGCTTGGAAGCATCTTGCAACTAACTTTGGTAGATTTTTATAGCAGCATAGTCAGCTTTACAAAGTTATTACTATTTTATATTGGGCCATTTCTGTACTTGGCAGACTATGGCATTTTCTATTGCAAAATAAAGATACACCCGCTGAGAAATTGAAGCACATGTTTGGGTGGATCTGTTATAAAGAGATTAAAATGTTATCTCCCTGGTCACTTCAACTGGCATCTGTTTAAAATTTTATCCTAGCTCTGCAGTGCTAGAACAAACTTGTTTGCTGTGTTTAAACTTCAGTGTCTAAAATAAAACTAAGATTCTAATCTAAAATGTAGAAGACTTGTGTTATTAAAGCTTAAGATGCATGACTTCTGGTAGCCAATATCTTATTTTTAGTTGGGAGGTAGAGGCATTATTTAGTGAATGGAATATTTTTTAAAAATATCTTTTTAAAAAAGAATATCTTTTTATTTTTTATTTTTTGCTTTAGAAGAACATTGCTGTTGGCAAAAGCAGCAGTCTAAAGAGGTTAGCCAGTTATTAGATACAACCTTTGATCAGAGAACTTGTTTTTAGTTGAAGGTGGCTTTGAAGCAAAAATCACATGTTTTTCCTTTGGGCAAAAATCTAGGCAGAAACAGCTGAAAAATCAGTGGTCTATAACTGTCTTTAGACAGTGACCTGCTGTTTTACTGTAGTCCTTTTTCTCCATTCTAAGTAAGGGTTTTGATTAGGCTTAAGCAGGCTTTTAACCCAATCATTTTACTTCACTTGCCATCTTACATTCAGAAGACTACTATTTCTTCTCTGCTTTTAATTGGGAATATAAATATTGCAAATGTGATTAAAGTTAATACGTGATGGCCAAGCATAGAACAGTTATCTGGGCTTAATATATCTGTGTTTCCTTGTTAGCTTTTGCTGCTTCCCTCCTATCTGTTGGCGCATCCTTGGAAGGAGTCCTGAGAGCTTGGCCCTTGTTTCAATTCATCTTGTACTTTATATAGAAGAGCTATTTTAAATGGTTTAAATGATTCTAACATTTTATTGGATATGTGAACCGGCAATTAAGCTGTCTAAGAAGTTTCAACTATAAAGGAGCTGAACATTTTAACAGCCTACTTCGGTCTCCCCTAAGTGTTGCAGAAATAAGTAAAAATAATACGAGTTATCACTGCAGTTAAAATATAGTAATTTCACACAAAAAGACAATCTTCAGAAGTGAGTTACAGAATGCACTTTCTCCTAGAAGGAGATATTTGCACAGATCTGTGAGGAGATGGGCAGTTTTAAACATTGGATGGATGGATAGATAGATAGATAGATAGATAGATAGATAGATAGATAGATAGATAGATAGATAGATAGATAGATAGATAGATAGATAGATCTTCATCAGGGTCCAGTCCAAGCTGGGAATAAACAAAATGGAGACTGCTTTAGAAAGAAAGTTACAGTTTATTGGAAAGGAGAGTCAGGCAGAAAGATGACTCTGGGAAAGCTGACCACATGTAGCAGAAAGTGGTGGGCTTTTCTACATTCTTGAGCTTTTGTTTGGAGTTGTTCCTGTGGCATGAACTTTGACCTGAGTGTATCTTTCTGGTATTCTGATGGTAGTGGAGTAATCCTATTATGCCCCAAAGGTCATATCCTGCTTCCCTGGGGCTGTGGCTGATGACTGTTGGATTATTTGGTATGAGGGATTGTTGATTCTAGGGATCTTACTTTTTAATCCCAGCTTCCTGGCTCCAATCTTTCTGACAAGATCATCACATCTGCATTTCTGCAGACCTGGTTTCTGTTTGGGGCAGAGAGACTTTGGGGGGGGGGTCTGCCTTTAAGATCCTTTGGGGAAACATATTTTGCCTTTTTAATTTTTCCCAAAATATTTCTCTCTGGATTCTTCCGATAGATGGTAGGTAGGTAGGTAGGTAGGTAGGTAGGTAGGTAGGTAGGTAGATAGATAGATAGATAGATAGATAGATAGATAGATAGATAGATAGATAGATAGATAGATAGATAGATAGATCCCACATAGCTATGCTGTGCACTAATCTTTGCTTCTCTTACTAATTCATACCCATCATAAAATCATCCTAAAGCTACCTACTATATTTCACATATTAAAACACCACCAACAAAAGTTTAAAAATCAGTAAAGGAGAATATTTATAGTTCAGGGTTGAAATGAGGGTTTTTTTTGTGCTCTCTTGAGTTGGTTGTTTTCTGGCAGACGTTTTATTACTCAAACTAGGTAACTTTTTACCTGTTACCTAGTTTGGGTAATGAAACGTCTGCCAGAAAACAACCAAGCTCAGAGAGCACCAAGGTCCCCTCAGTTTAAAATCAACCAGTATTCCAATTCATCTGGACAAATATCTAAGGTGTTAGTATAAAACCATTGAAAAGTATAATAACCATTGAAAAGCATTTCAACATAAAAAGCATTTCAACATAAAACTATTTTAAAAGTCCACATTTTCATCCAGGGGAAATCCATCATGGCTTCCAAATAGACTCCCTGTTTATTAGTCAAATCTTGGCTGGATTATGGATCAGAAAGGACAAAATACTATAATTTTTCCTTCTTGTGGCTTCTTTGAAGGGAGTTTTAAAAATATGGGTAGGGTTACCATAAATTGTTCTGATGGGTACAAACTATCTAGCTATCTATTTTTCATATGTCTCCGAGGGAGATTTTAATAAGACTAAAAATGTGAGTGAGAAGGTGCAAAAACTATGGCAATTTGCAATTTTTCTGAATACTTGATTTTGGTTGTGGATTGAGTTTATAAGTGTAACCTTCTGACCTTTCCTTGAGCCATAGGAGATCAGGATTTTTTTTTTAAATTAAAGTTCAGTTCTATGATAGCCTGATTTCAAGATCTCTTGTTGGAAAATAGTTTTTTCTGAGATTGATATAGAACAGAGGTCTTCAAACTTGTCCCTTTTATGACTTGTGAACTTCAACTCCCAGAATTCCTCAGCCAGCAAAGCTGGCTGAGGAATTCTGGGAGTTGAAGTCCACAAGTCATAAAAGGGACAAGTTTGAAGACCCCTGATATAGCATGTCTCAGGAGATTACGTTTTGTCCCCCTGTTTTTTGACATTATGGTTACTTGCATACTTACATGCCCATGCACCAACACAGAGCAACAGTAGGTAACCTTTTGTGTGTAGTAGTAGACTTACCTGGAGTCAATAGTACCTCATGATTATCTCACAAAACGGCTGCTGTTGGAGAGTGTGATTGTCTGTTCATAAATGGAAAGGGACATCACAAAATACCGTATTTTCCGGCGTATAAGACGACTTTCTAAACCATGCAAATCTTCTCCGAAGTCGGGGGTCGTCTTATACGCCGAGTCGTCTTATACGCTGGAAAATACGGTACATGTTTTTGCAGATGTTCGTAAGCCAGGCATCATACAAAACAGTACTTTATCTTAATTTTATGACGTGAGACCCTGTATATATCTTCTCTTTAGCTCTGAAACACAACAGCATTATTCGTGCATGCTCCTCACCAAATGCTTGTAATCGGTTGGTGTCTGTTTTAAAAAATGCTTGATTAGAATCCCATAGGAGGTGAATTCAGCGTAACAAGTTGCTTTAGATCAAGCCACTGCACTTGTAGTTGATTTAAGAGTGCAGGTTTTTATTTATATTAACCTGGTATTTTTTGACATCTCTGGCAGGTTCACAGGAGCTCTTAGGGAGCGGCAGGGCTGTGATTACATGCCTGAGTTCTGCTCCAATATAGGCCTGACTGAACAGAATACAATGTGCCCCATTGCACAATGTAACTGAAGCCTCTCTTGGAGGAAAAACACCACTCCGTTTTACTTAAAATTCCATTTACGAAGGAGAAAGGGTTCTAGAAAAGTGGATCAGAGCAACATTGATGAGGGCTGATCACCACACTAAGAAAATCAGAGTCTGTGTTTGAAATCACACGAGCATAGGAGATGCAGAGGTAGTCCTCGACTTAAAATTATTTGTTTAGTGACCTTTCAACGTCATAGCAGCACTGAAAAAAACTGACATGACCAGTCCTTACAAACATGGCAGCGTCCCTACCATCACGTGATCAAAATTCAGGCACAGTTGTCAACTGGCATGTATTTATGACTGTTGTACCATCCCAGGGTGATATAAATCAGCATTTGTGATTTACTCAACTGGCTTCCAACAAGGAAAGTCAATGGGTGAGGCTGGATTTGCTTAATGAACCGGTGATTCACTTAACAATCAGAGTGATTTGATTAATAACTGTAGCGGAAAGGTCGTAAAGTCAGGCCCTACTTGCTTAAGAACCACCTTGCTTAACAATGGAAATTCTGATTCCAGTTGTCCTATGTTGAGAACTATATAATCTGCACACTGCAGTAATTAAGCAGCAGGGCTTGCAGCAAACTAGAGAGGATAAACAGGGGTGGTTTTTTCCTTCTCTTCAGGTAGTCCTCAATCAAATATACTGAGTTTTGTTGCCATTTGGAGTAGGGATCTAACTTTGAAAAACAAAAAACAGCCTCAACCCTTGAAACAAATGTGTTTATTTGTCACTGTGCCACATCATTCCAGATTCTGAATGGCTGATTTAGAAATGTTCCTTCAACTTCAGCACAAACAAGAGATTTCACACACACACACACACACACACACACACACACACGTTTCCTGTCACTTTCTAATCTTCTTAAAGGCCTTCAGCCCATCCTGTCACAAAATCTCAGTCACGGCTTCTCTTTCTCCTTTTGCAAATCCTTGTGGTGACAGAACCGTCATTAACAGGGAACGGATAGAATAAGCGAGCACACTTTGAGCCCAACAGAAATACATTGTAAATATAATTGCTTCATTAGTGCGGTGCTCTCCTGCCCTTCTTGGTAGGGGCAGCTAAATTGTGCCATGTTTTGATTTGAATGCTAATTGCTTTAGGCAAGGCATGCATTACATTTTGCAAGTCATGTGTATCTATAGTTGTATTGCCTAGTGAGTGACAATCTTAAAGGCCCTGAAAGCAAATCTGTTTGGCTAGTACCGAAAGAGTAAGCCTAATCCATGCCTTTTAAAGGAAACCTGTGCACTCACTACAGCCAGGAATTAGCAACTTTGGATCAGCTGACCCTGTATTTAAAGTGAGGGTAAGCAAAAAGAAATTCTAATTCTTTGGTGCGGTACAAATGAGGACATATTCCTTTGTGACTTGCACCTTCTTTATGAAAGGCCTTATAGTTGTACTTTTGCATACCTGGAAAGAAAAAGTGATCAGGTTTTCTATGAGAACAAGCTGAAGTTGTTTGCGCCAATCACATTGACAGGAGAGAGATTTGGTGTGTTTGGTGCAAAGAATACTGTGAATGTGCTGTTCATTCACTTTTCCCTCAATTACCTACATCAGGGGTCTTCAAACTTGGTCCTTTTATGATTTGTGGACTTCAACTCCCAGAATTCCTCAGCTGGCTGAGGAATTCTGGGAGTTGAAGTCCACAAGTCATAAAAGGGCCAAGTTCAAAGACCCCCGATCTACATTATTGTCCTTTCCCCTTTCCTGGAGAAGAGAAACAGAGTCTGAACTGATGTTTGAAGCAAAGGTGTAAACAAGTAATGTGTCAGTAATGATATATTTGCACATCATCAGTACTCACAATAACTATATCCGAAATTAGAATTGAGAAACTATTTTGTGCAGGTGTTACGCTGGGGCAAAATACTCAGTCCCAGGACTTCCTTATGAATCTATTGCTGAAAGCAGTCTCTTGTATGGAAAGCTAATGCTTTGAAAAAACTCATGAAGGCTAGCAAACTTATCTTTTTTGATAATGCTATAATGGCCTTACAAACATATGAATAAAAGGTTGGGTCGTGCCTTTTCCATGTGTACAAGGTTCTTTGGAGTGCTCCGTAATGGCCTGTGAATTTTTTTAGGGTCCTGATTTGCAAATTGCTTTAGGACACGACTGTAAGACGCTAAGAAAAAGACGCAGGCATGTCTTGAGCAGAGGTTTGAAGCTGCAAGACACAGCTTGACAAACTCTGAGTTTATTGCTTCTTATATACTTGTTACATACATAGGCTTTACCATTAAATGCTGACAAAGGTTTCTTCATGGGAAAATGTCTTCATTTAAGCAACTGTTTTCTAGTAACACATTACATGGTCAAAGATTAGGTAAAGAGCAAACAGGAGAAGGAACTAACAAAGGCAGGAAGAGATAGGAAGTAACTTAAGCATATTATCTATTTAGGTAGGTAAGGTATTAAGTCAAAAGGGTATGACCTTCTGGCTGCTTCATTAGGACAAAGGGTATCAAAAGGTTATGAGGTTGGGGGGGGGGGAAGCATGGCAGTTTGCTGCCCATGCATTTTTCCCCACACAGGATGATGCCACAGAGATTGAACTGTTGTTTGATAAATATTCAATATTGCTTTATTTAAGCTACATTAGTATTGCAGCCTCCATAGTATGAAAGTTAAATAACAAAGAGTAAATGAGTTCTGCTTCGCCTTTTAAAGAAAGAAAAAAAGAAAAATCTTAGTCTGAGTAGAGATAAAATAAGAGATAAGATAAGATAACCTTTATTGACATTTTTTTACTGTGGGCACAACGGACACATCAAAAATGAAATTTAGTTGCCCACTCTCAAAGTGAAACACATACATGACACATACCTAAACATACTATATACAACATATGTATAGACCCACACCCCTACATATACATAACAAATAAATATTAAATACTGTCCATCTTGAATATATAACGGAAGGAGGAAGCTTGAGAGTTCACAAGATTAATGCTGTATGGAATGAAATGATAGGCAAAGAATATGGATGGGACATATTAATATTGTTTTTTTGTTAGAAACTTGTCCATCCTCAGCCATTCATCAAGGCAGGAGAAGCTTTCCAAGTTCTGCTTTCATTACTTTCTGTTTCTTGCAATATAAGCAACCAATTAAGAAATTGGTATATCTCTGTGAGTTACTATTATCCCTTTTTAAAAATCAGAAATATCTTTCTTTTTTGAATGCACTTTTTTTTCTTTCTTTCTTTTTTTGCACTAACCCTTTGTACTAATGCCTCTTCAACTCATAGCTGGCTTTATAAAGTCACCTCTCTCTCAAAAGAAACTGACAGAGGAAAGTGTGGAACTGCACTGTGAGGCTATTGGCAGCCCCATCCCCGAAATCCAGTGGTGGTTTGAAGGAGCAGTTCCCAGTGAAACCGCCATACAGCTGTGGGATGGCGCCTGGCAGGACCGGGTCCAAATCAGCACGACCTACCAGCACCACTCCTCCAGCACTATCGCCATCACTGACCTGGGGATTGAAGACTCTGGCACGTACGAATGCTGGGCCAGCAACGACCCCGATCGTAACCACTTGTCGAAGAGCCCCAAAGTCAAGTGGATCCGCTCCCAGGCGAATGTCATTGTCACTAAGCGTGAGTGGCGGCAGACCTGAGTGTTGGCGTTTCCGCGGACACCGAAATGTCTCCAACGTTACCGTCCCTGCGCCCGCCTCTCCTTCTACCCGTGTCCCGTGGCTTCCCACGACCTTCTAGTTACCTCCGTTTCCTAACCCTTGTGAATCCCACAGGGATCTGCTGTAGCCTTGCTCAAACACACCTCTCCGTTAAAATGATCCTGCCCTTTTGGGATCCATTGCAATGCTGCGTCTCTCGCCCCGATGCTCCCATTAGAAACAGAGAACAGGTTGCCTTGGCGCTGCTTCCACCGGTCATTTCCAAACCTCTTTTTTCTCCCCCCTCCTCCTCCTCTTCTTCCTCCTTCTCCTGCTCTGATATTTCTTCCTGCATCTGTACGGTTGTGCTTGCTTTTTTTTTTTTTGCTTTCCCTCTTTACAAGGAGCACAATTTTCCGTGGGGCGAGTCCAAACAGTATTTGTGCTTGTTGTAATGGCAACTGTTTCTGAGATGGCCAAACTTCCTCTTTGCCACCTAGGTCATATGCTTAGTTCTCCTTGGCTGTGGAATGACCAGTCGGCTGTCCTTCCATACGCAGAGCTGCAAGTCAAATTTTTAACAGAAAAAAAAAAAATAACCCACGATGCAGCTAACGCAGGGGTCCTCAAACCTGGCCACTTTAAGACTTGTGGACTTCAACTTCCAGAATTCCAGAGGCAGCCATGCATGGCTGGCTGGGGAATTCTGGGAGTTGAAGTCCACAAGTCTTAAAGTGGCCAGGTTTGAGGACCCCTGGGCCAATGGCTAAAATGCTGAACTTGCATTTATGGGCTTCAGTTTTGGATTTATATGCATTTTATACATTTTCACTCTTGGCTTTCAAATTCTCCCGAAGCCTCTTGAAAGTTTGATCAAGGATTCCTTCATGAGATCAGGAATGACTTTCCCATTCCCAAGGCTAAGATCTCCTGGGTTCATATGAGGCAATGGTGCAGCCTGGCCAGCCTAGCCAATGCAACATATGAACTAGGTCCATGCTGTATAGACTATGCTTCAAAACCTCTGCAGTAGACTAGCTTCACTGGTAGACGTTCAAGGTGTCTCTCTGTGAGAAATTGTTCCTTAACTGAAGGAAGTTTGCAAATAGCTGTTCTATCCATGGCTCGTTTAAAACGAAACGAAATAATTCTTGATAAACGGAAACATCTTTAGAAGGGCACGTCTCAGGAGGGTGTTTTATCTTATACCCAGTCTGATGGGAAATGGCTGCCATGGATGAATTGGCGGGGAAAATATTCATAGCAGTATTTCTCTTGAAATGAAAATGGTGATTAAATATGACAGTTGGCTTGGATAAACTTCTTTCAGTGCTCAAAATCTTTGTTTAGAGCAGTGGTTCTCAACCTTTTTAATGCCATGACCCCCCCCCCAACCGGTCGTAAGTCGAGGACTACTGAACCGGTCAAAAGTTGAGGACTACTCAACTAGTGCAGCACCGTTTGCAGAATGGGAATTTTGGCGGGCTCAGCAGGGCAGAGACAGCCTGGACAATTCCTATTGGCTTTTGAAAGCCAATAGAATTAGACTCTATTCAAGAGAGTCTATTCTATTGGCTTTCAAAAGCCAATAGAATAAAAGGGAGTAGCACAGCTAAGGAAAAGGGGAAAAAGTGGCAGACTGTGTTGTTTGGCGACCCCCGTGAAATGATCGTTCGACCCCAAATGGGGTCCCGACCCACAGGTTGAGAACCACTGGTTTAGAGGTTGAAGTGAAAGCCCAGTGCCCTTTGGGGGGGGGGTAAGTTGCACACCCACTACATTTCATTCTGTTTCCCTGCAGTTTAGGGGAGGGTCATTAATTTGTTGAAATCCAAAAGAAACAAAGCGTGAAAATAGCCACATAGTCCTCTTGGGCAGGGCTAGGCAACCTTGGCTCTTTTATGACTGGTAGACTTCAGCTCCCAGAGTTCCTGAGCCAGCCATGCTGAGGGGAAAGGGAGAGGTTTCCAAGCTGAGCCATGCTGGCTCAGGAATTCTGGGAGTCGAAGTCCACGAGTCATAAAAGAGCCAAGGTTGCCTACTCCTGTTCTTGGGTATTCCATGCATACGAACTGGGGTGCATTTGTCCCATTGTTTCTCTCTCAAAGAAACGCCAAGAAAATAGCTATGACCATTGTGACTTTGTGACTGACCTTATTCCTCACCAGGTGAGAAATCCTCCTTCATGGCAGGTGAGAGCTAATACAGGTAGTCTTCGACTTACAACAGTTCATTTAGGGACCGGACCGTTCAGAGTTAACAATGCCACTGAAAAAAAGTGACTTATGACCATTTATCACACTTGTGATCTTGTGATCAAAATTCATGCACTTAGCAACTGGTTCATACTTATGACGGTTACCGTGTCCCGGGGTCACGTGATCTCCGTTTGAGACCTTCTGACAAGCAAAGTCAATGGAGAGGCCAGATTCACACAGCAATTGTGTTACTAACTTAAGAACTATACGCAGGGGTAGGCAACCTTGGCTCTTTTATGACTCGTGGACTTCAATTCCCAGAATTCCTGAGCCAGCCAGGAAGTTGAAGTCTGGGAGTTGAAGCCCACAAGTCATAAAAGAGCCAAGGTTGCCTACCCCGGAACTATAGTGATTCACTTGAAACTGTGGCAAGAAGACTTGTAAAATAGGGCAAATCTCACTTAACCAAGTGGCTTACTTAGCAGCAGAAATTTTGGGCTCCATTAATAATAATAATAATAATAATTAAAAAAAAATTTTTTTTTAAAGCTAAAAATTAAGCGACTGCAGGGCCAACAGGCCTAAAGACAGAACACACAATATTATCATCATCACCATTATTGTTGTTGTTGTTGTTATTATTATTATTTTATTATTGTTGTTGTTCCTATTATTAGTATAATAGTAATAGTATTAATAAGAATAAATTCCGCTCTAGGTGACCGCCATTTGATACCTGCTGTGTATTAAGTCAGGCCTACAGACCCTTTTGAGGTCGCCACTGATATTTTTTGCCTCCCTTTTCCTTTTTCTACTGGTGCACGTTGCCTGGTCACCTAAGGCCTCCGGGCGGAACCCAAAGAGTGGTTCCAAACGTGCCTTCGGTACCTCCCTCAGCTACCGTGACCTTAGCCCAGAGAGAATATTTTTGTTGTGGTCGGGTGATCAGGGGAACAGTCCTGGTACTTGTTCCAATTTCGCTCCCGCCAATACTTGCCTGCCTGAGCGTCTTCTCAGTTTTTCTGGGACTGCTCAAGCGGAATGGAGGGACCCTCGTTGCCTCAATCCATGAGCACGACCCCTCCATCTCCCAATTACGGCTGCAACACACCTTCTGACCAGAAGGCGGCAGGCAAGTGCAAAGCGAAGACAAAACACTCGCTCAAGAGGCCCTCCAAGTTGGCGGAAAAGCAAGCCAGCCGTAGGCACCAGGCCCTGGAGAAGGAGTTCTCCAGAGCGCAGAGGCAGGCCCAATTGGAATTGGTTCAAATAGCGGCCACCGAGATGGAATTACCATTGGGTCCATCCACATCAACCCAGAGCGCATGGTCCATTCCAGGAACACCGCAACCACTGGATCCGCCATCTACATCAGCCCAACAAACAACCACGGCGGCAGGCACAACCACTGAGTCCAACTCTCCACCTGCGGTCACCACACCCAAAGGTAATGACATAGGGGACATCTGGGCAGATGGACGGCTAGAGGCCCTATTAACCAAAGTGGTGGACCGAGCCCTAGCACAGCGCTCCGCCCACCACGACCAGGGGCCCTCCATCTCAGCCATGCCACACTCGGAACTCCCCTCAGAGTCCTCAGGCATTCAGGAACCCGTCTCCCCGGCCCAGTCCTCCATGAGTGGTTATTCTTCACCACAAGAGGAGGATCAACCTGGGATCTCTATGTCAGAGGATGAGGAACTTCCCCCTGAGCCCCCCTCAGGGGGATTATTTAATCCCAACCGCTTCCTCACGATACTACGCAAGGCCACAGCCATTGCGGACATGGGGACGGATCAGTTTTCTCAGCCGCAAGCGACACCGGCCACCACATCCAGACCCGTATTCGTAGAAAAGGTGACAACGCAACACCATATACCTTGCCCCGCCATTTTCCTGAAAGGGATCAAGAAGCCATGGGACTCTCCCGCTTCCTTCCCATCAGTGAGTGGTACGGACAAAAAATTATACAGCACTGCCACAGACCTCAATGAGGCCTTAGAAATTCCTAAAGTAGATGAAGCCTGGACCCCCTTGGTCTCCCAGACAGCCATGGCTGGGGACCTAGTGGAGGCCCTTAAGGCAGATGACAAAAAGTGGGAACAAGCCTTTCGCAAAACCCACCAGACAGCGGCATGGGCCATCAAAGCAGCCACCTCGGCCTCCTTTTTTGTCCGGGCCACCCTCATCTGGTTGCAACAACTACAAACCATAGTTCCTATGGAGGACATACGAACACACCAGGACCTGGCTAAGATGGTAGCAGCCACGGAATACGCTGCAGACGCAACGTTCCAATCGGCCATTTTTTCATCCAGATCCATAGCATCCAACATAATTGCCAGGAGAATGCTATGGCTAAAACACTGGCAAGCTGACACCAAGGCTAAGTGGCGGCTAGCGACCGCCCCTTACTCAAGCAACGGTCTGTTTGGGGAGGCCTTGGACCCCTATCTTGTAGAGAACAAAGACAAGCGGAAGGTCATGGCACACTTGAACAAAAGGTCAGACAAACGTACCACACCTTACTTTCGTAGGCAGTCCTTTCGCCAACCGACAACCACGCCTATCAGTCAGGCACCCAAGCCATTCACTCCCAGGCAGAACAAACCGTACGGCCGCCCCTACGACAGACCGGGGTTCCAGCCCAGACAACAAAACCAGTCGAGACGACCCTTTCGTGGAACGGGTCGTCCGTACCGGAAGACAAAATGACTCCTACATAGACCTACCCATTGGAGGAAGACTAGCTCACTTCTTCCACCAGTGGGAGCAGACCTCCACGGACAACTGGGTACTACAAACCATCCAGTCCGGGCTGTCCCTGGAGTTCCTGGTCACACCCCCAGACCGACTCATCAACTGCTCGGTCTCCAGGAACCCCACCAAACGCAAACTCATGCAGGAGGCCATCCAACACCTGTTGGACATTCAAGCAATAGAACCGGTCCCAGCGGAATACAGAGGCAGAGGATTTTACTCCATCCTCTTCGTGGTTCCAAAGACTTCAGGAGGATGGAGGGCAATCCTGGACCTAAAAAACCTCAACCGCTACATCACATACAAAAAATTCAAGATGCAATCCCTTCAGTCCATCCTGGGAAGCATCAGAGAAGGAGACTTCCTGGCATCGATAGACCTCACGGAAGCCTACCTTCACATCCCCATCCACCCAAACCACCGCCGGTTCCTACGTTTCTGTTACGGGGGAAAACACTTCCAATACAGAGCTCTCCCCTTCGGTCTATCTTCGGCACCCAGGGTATTTACCAAGATACTAGCAGCGGTAGCCGCCAAACTGAGAAAAATCCCAATACGCGTCCAATGTTACCTAGACGACATACTAATCCAAGCAACATCCCTACAGACAGCTCAGGCGGACGTAAGGACCGTCATTCGCGTCCTCCAATTACACGGATTCTCAGTAAACTTTCAGAAGAGCCAGACAGTTCCCTCGTCCAGGCTGCTGCATCTGGGGGCCATGATAGACACAACCAACTGTATGGTCTATCTCTCCCAAGACCGGGTGGCCGGCATCAGGGAACTGGCTCGCTGGGTTCACAGGCAACGTTCAGTTCCGATACTAACACTTTCCCAATTATTGGGCAAGATGGTATCGGCCATAGCCATTGTACCCTGGGCCAGGCTCCACCTACGGGAACTACAGTGGTTTCTGCTCCCGTACCAACGGCAGAACACCAGCGCATCCAACCACCTAGTCAGGGTCACGGCACAAATCCGCAGGGCGCTACGCTGGTGGTGCTCTCGGGCCGTGACCAAGGGGTCACCCTTCAAGGAACCAGTCAGAGTTACCATCACTACAGACGCCAGTCTGTATGGTTGGGGAGCCCATCTGGACTCCCAGTTTGTACAGGGACGTTGGTCCGCCACGGATCTGAGAAACAACATCAACTGGCTAGAACTCAGGGCTATCCACCTAGCCTTGCAACAATTCAAAGACAGAATCAGAGGCCACCACGTTCTAGTCCTAACAGACAACGTAGCAGCCAAGGCGCACATCAATCGGCAGGGGGGGACCAGATCAAAAACCCTGATGACAGAGTCACGACTCCTATTCAGCTGGGTAGAGCCCAATCTGAAGTCACTAAAAGCGGAACACATATCGGGGGTCAACAACCAGCAAGCGGACTTCCTAAGCCGCACCACAGTGGACCCTTCGGAGTGGGGGCTACACCCGAACTTGTTCCTAGACATCTCCCGCAAGTTCGGGTACCCGATCCTCGATCTGTTCGCATCATCAGACAATGCCCAGCTCCCCAGATTTTACTCTCGTTACTTCAACCCGCGAGCAGAGGGGACGGACGCTCTGAGAACTCAGTGGCCTCAGGGTCTGCTTTATGCCTTTCCCCCACTACCACTCATACCGGCGGTCATCCGAAAGCTGATTCAGGAGCGGGCAGAAGTGATCCTAGTAGCACCATATTGGCCACAGAGACCGTGGTTCGCCGACCTGATGAACCTGTCTCAGTCGCCCCCATGGAACATTCCCCCTCATCAAGTGTCCCTACACCAGGGAACCATCAGTCACCCGGAACCCCAATGGTTACAACTGACCGCCTGGCACTTGAGCGCCAGATAATGGCACAGGAACTATTCTCTCCCGGGGCCATTACCATAATTCAAGCTTCACGCCGTCCGGCAACAAACCGCATTTATGACTCCACTTGGAAAAATTTTTGCCTTTGGTGCAGGGAACGGCAGTTTGACTTACACAAACTCTACATCCCTCAGATAGTAGATTACCTCTTGGAGGGACTAGACAGAGGCCTCGCCCCCGCGACCATCCGCAGGCAAGTGGCGGCCTTGTCCACCCTCCTCACCTGCACGGATTCGGTTCCCTTAGCTCACCACCCCAGGATCCGCGCCTTTATCAAGGGCGCCTATAACACCAGACCTCCAGTAATTCACAGGTACCCGTCCTGGGAACTACCGCGAGTCCTTCACGCACTCACTCGGTCACCATTTGAACCATTGGCGACCGTTTCCTTGCGACACCTGTCGCTAAAGGTGGCGTTCCTGATTGCCATCACATCGGCCAGACGAATTTCGGAACTGGCCGCACTGTCAGTCAGAAACGACCTATGCATTTTCCACAAGGACAGGGTGGTCCTTAGGTTAGATCCTGCCTTCATACCGAAGGTGAATTCACTCTTTCACAGGACACAGGAAGTAATTCTCCCAAACTTCTGTCCAAATCCAACACATGACCGGGAGCGGCAGTGGCATACATTGGACGTCCGCAGAGCCTTGCGGCGTTATATAAAGCGTACAGAACCCTTCCGCAAATCGGAGGCCCTATTTGTGTCCTTCCAAGCGGGCACCTTGGGGCGGAAAGTTTCCGCGGGCACCATTGGAAGGTGGATCCGAAGCTGTATCGCAGAAGCTTACAATGTATCATCCCTGCCGCCCCCAAGTCATCTCACAGCCCATTCCACCCGAAGCGCTGCAACTTCGGCGGCATGGGCTACCCAGGCGTCAATCGAGGAAGTTTGCAGGGCCGCGACATGGTCCTCGCCTTCCCCGTTTATACGACACTACAAGATAGACCGCTTTGCATCGGCGGACGCCTCCTTTGGTAGGAGGGTCCTCCAGCAAGTTGTCTCAGAGATCAATCTACCGGCCTTATCTGTTTCCCACCCCTTGGGACAGTGAGGCTTTGGTACGTCCCATCCGTGGATTATCCATCTCCTGTACTGGAGAAGGGGCGTTGGTCTTACCTGAGCGCCTTTTCTCAGTACGGAGATGGATAATCCACACCCACCCCAAGGCCAGCAGGCCGCTAGTAGGGAGCTGAGAGCCAATACCTCGTCAATCATCAGCCAATTCGCCCTCGTTAAGAATGGACTCCACAGGAAGTGGGGGCGTGTCAAGCTTTGGCTACTTGGTCTCAAGAGCAGGCAGACAGAGAAAACCCATCCGTGGATTATCCATCTCCGTACTGAGAAAAGCGTTCAGGTAAGACCAACGCCCCATCTCACTTAACCAAGTGGCTTACTTAGCAGCAGAAATTTTGGGCTCCATTGTGCTTGCACGTTGTGGACTTTCTGCACACTGCCTTCTGCCGTTATTAATCCTTGCATTTCTCACTAAGCCCAAGCCTTTCCTAGGTAGGCAAAGAAGTCTATAGGAAATTTGCCGTTTCCAGAGTCTCTGTGGTTGAGCTGGGCTTAAAGTGGGGACGATCCCACTTAGAGGCTGCCAATTTCTCCCTTTATTTCTCTTCTTGAGCTGGCTTAAGATCCTAAATGCAATTTCTGCTCCTGGCTTAAGATTTGAGCGACAGGTGGCCCTCGGCTTACAATGATTCATTTAATGACCATTTGAAGTTACAACGACGATGAAAAAAGGGATAAGACATTTGTCGCATGACCGTTGCTTGTATCCCCCATCAAAATTTGGATGCTTGGCAACTGGCATGCATTTATGACCTGCAGTGTTCTGGACTCACGTGATCGGCGTTTGCAGCCTTCTGACAAGCAGAGTCACCTTCACTTAACAACCTGTGTTACTAATTTAACAACTGCCGTGGCAAGAAAGATGGTCAAATGGGACAAAACTCACTTAACAACTATCTTGCTTAGCAATGGAAACTTTGGGTTCAGCTGTGGTCATAAGTCGAGTACTACCTGTATACAGCCATTTTTATCAAAATATTCCTGAGTGAGTGAGAGAGTGAGAGAGAGAGAGAGAGAGAGAGAGAGAGAGAGAGAATGGAACTAGATGTTTCTCTATGGTGATTGTTCAGAAAGGAGACGAATGTGCACGTGTGTTTAAGCAGGGAAAAAAAATAAAGCAAATATATTGACTCCAAAACAACAAATAAAGCACCCAGAATGTTTTCAACAATTCAGCGGTCTGTATGCATAGATACACTATTTTCTTTATTCCAGTAGTTGTATTTGTTATTAGTTCACATTAGAATAATGATGTGCTTAAAAGGTGATGTGCTGCTTAGAAATTACTGTTATCTCTGCTTCCTAATCTCTTTCCCTTCAAATCCATGGGATAGTTTTATGTGTGGTGTTTCATGATTTGTACAACTGGCCGCATGGTTAAAACCTCACAGCCTTGATCTTAATGATAAGGATTAAACGCAGTTAGCGGCCCAGCTGCTTTTTTTTTTTAGGCACGCGGGTGAGGTGATCGAACCTTGTGTCAAAACCCAGGGTTCTTCACTTCTTTTCAGAGGTGCTAAAACAGGGCTTCTCAACCTTGGCCACTTTAAGACTTGTGGACTTCAACTCCCAGAATTCCTCAGCCAGCAAAGTGGCCAGGGTTGAGAACCCCTGTGCTAAAACATGCCGACACGTTCATGACATCCTAACCTGGTTTCGTTTTCTTCTTAACAATCAGGGCCCCAAATCTCAACCTCTCCTGAAGTAACTGCTGGATCGAACGTGATTATTTCATGTAACATAAGTGACCCACCAACACCTATCAAAGGCAATTACTGGATGAAAGGAAAGAAGACGCTTGAGTCCAATAAGACCGCTCTGGATTTTACCTCATACATGTAGGTGACTTTGAATAAATCATACATGAGTTAAGTATCAGAACCAGTTTGGTGTAAGGGTTCAGGTGCTAGCCTAGAAACTGGGAGACAGAGTTCTAGTCCCACCTTAGGAATGAAACCGACTAGGTGACTTTGGGCCAATCACCAGGAGACGGTGAGTTCTAGTCCCGCCTTAGACATGAAACCAACTGGGTGAGTTTGGGCCAATCACCAGGAGACAGTGAGTTCTAGTCCCACCTTAGCCATGAAAAACTGGCTGGGTGACTTTGGGCCAGTCACATTTTATCATCCCAATCCACTTCACAGGGTTGTTGTGGAGAAAGGAGGAGGAGGAGGAAGAAATATTTGTATGTTCATCGCCTTGAGTTGTATCTGAAAGAAAATATGGGATAAAAATCTTCAAAAAAAAAAAAAGTATGTATCTCAGATCAGCAGCTTCTCCAAATGGAATATTTCCTCCAAATGCAAAATGAAGAAGCCAGCTCCTTTGGCCCACGTTAACAATGTTCAGTGGAATCATTTTTTACAGTAAACAAAACAAAAATTTGATTTCACTCGGAAGTAAATTGTTGAATGGAGATTATCTCCTAGAAAGTATGCATCGGATTATACTCTGCCCTCGGCACTTAAAGAAGTTAACAACCCAAAGAAGTTAACAACCCGTTCCTTCCTCCTCTCCCTAGAATCTTGCTAGTAGGGTGGGGATGGGAGTAACGAATTGTACGCATTAGCTTAACAACAAGCCTGAAATATTTGCATTGCCTGCAGAAAGCCTAATTCTTCGCTGATTGTCACTGCACAGAAATCTCTGGTGCTTAAACGTTGGGCAGGACTAGCTTCTTTCCAAATTAGAAAGGAGGTGGGAATAGGCAGGTATCCTTCAGCTGAGAACAGTGTCTCACTTAGTGGCAGGCGTAACACAGAAATGGGGAAACGCAGAGTGCAAAATAATT
The DNA here is from genome assembly GCF_016545835.1 of Crotalus tigris. NCBI lineage: Eukaryota > Metazoa > Chordata > Lepidosauria > Squamata > Viperidae > Crotalus > Crotalus tigris. Next base: position 1,535,642 of record NW_024099557.1, read on the forward strand.
GTTTTTTTTTCTTTTTTAATCCAACTAAGTACTGCAAAAGCCCACAGTATTTAAAGATATAGAGGTAGTCCTTGACTTACAACAGTTCATTTGAAGTTACAGTAGCATTTAAAAAAAGTGACAAGTCTATTTTTTACGCTTAATGACCATTGTGGCACAACCCCCCCCCCCCCGGTCATGTGATCAAAATTAGGACGCTTGGCAACTGGCTCATATTTATGATAGTTGTAGTGTCCCGGGGTCCTGTGATCAGCTTTTTGTGACCTGACAATGGAAACTAGTCAAGGAGAGAAGCAACCTATAACTAAGAAGAAACTTCCCGACAGTTGGAACAATTAACCAGTGGAACAACCTGCCTCCAGAAGCGGTGAATGCTCCAACACTGGAGGATTTTAAGAAGAGACTGGACAGCCATTTGTCTGAAATAGAATAGGGTTTCCTGCCTGAGCAGGGGGTTGGACTAGATAACCTCCAAGGTCCTTTCCAACTTTATAATTATTATTATTAAGTAAAAATCAATGAGGGAAGCCAGATTCACTTAATAACCATACTACTAACTTAACCGCTGCAGTGATGCACTTAAGAACTATGGCAAGGAAAGTTGTAAAACGGGGCAAAACTCATCTCACAAATGTTTCACTTAGCATCATAAATTTTGGGCCGAGTTGTGGTCGTAAGTCGAGGACTACCTCTACTGAAAAGAGAGACATACACTTCTGCTAGCCACTTAACAGCCAGAAGGGTAGCTGTATAATACATATAGTCTTCAATGTATGGCCACAAGTGAGACCAGAATTTCTGTTGTTCAGCAGAGCAGCTGTTGAATGAGTCATGCCCAAATGTAAGACCTTTTTTTTTTGCCACGGTTCAGCGAGTCACAGCCGTCATTGAGTGAGTCATGCAGTCTTCAAGCAAAGGGAAGGCAGGCTGGGGAGGTCGTAAATGGGGAGCATATGACCCTAGGAGGCTATAAATGTAAATACAAGCCAAGCAACCAAATTTTGATGGCATGGCTTGCATTGGTCATAAGCACAAGGACTGGTTGCACATTTTTCAGTACTTTGGACCAATGGATGGCTGTGAGTTGACTACTTGTGTTAATTTCTGATCAGGCTTAATTAAAACAAAGAGAAATCCCTTGGAAAACGTGGTATTCCACCAGACGGGCAATTAATAGAAATTTGCCAATCTGATTATCTTTGTGCCAGTGCCCTGTGCATTAAACAAGACACACCATCCTAGAAGGAGTGATTGATTTGCTATTTGCCTTCTTCAGCTTCATCTATATGTGGAAGATTCTTGGACAATCACGATTGTTCTGTTCATTCTGTTGTTTGATTGTGATGGCTTCCTGGAACTTTTCCTCTCAAGATTCCAGGCTTGTCCCAGAAAATTATAATTAGGTGTTTTAATCAGCAGAGTTTAGGTATGTGTCCTAAATCTAATCCAGCTTTTCCTAGTATTTTGTTTTCTCCTGGATGATGCTGGAATGTAGCTCATCTGTCAGAGCGTGCACAGTCTTATTATGCGAGATAACCCAGGAGTAAACACAGTAAACAGTGGTTTATATTAAATGGTGGTTTATCTTACACTATCTACAATATCATACACCAGGAACAATATACACACACGTTGTAATACAGCAGGATCCAACAAACCACAATTACAGCAGGAAACAGAAGAGAGAGAACACAGCACCAGAGCCTTCCTTTGATATAATGGCTCTTAAAGGGACACAGACTCAGCTGGCTCTTAAAGGGAATAGACCCTGCTGAACCATTCCCATTACATCACACATCTCACGTTACATCAGCTGGTTAGCTTTTAAAGCAGCGGTTCTCAACCTATGGGTCGCGACCCCATTTGGGGTCGAACGACCATTTTACGGGGGTCGCCAAACAACGCGATCCGCATGGGGGCGGTGCCGCGCATGCGTGTGACAGGGGTCGCTGTCACACAAAGGTTGAGAACCGCTGTTTTAAAGCATTACCTTGGTATCCTCTTACTCCATGACCCTTGCGTTTGCTGAGTGAAGTGGTAGTTGACAATATCCATTCCCAATTCTCCTGCTCTAATGGTTTTGTGTGTTCTACTTGTTACCTCCTGGTGTATGTGTGAGCTTGTGTGTGTGTGTTTGAATCCTAGGATCCCCAAAGTGGATCACGAAACCTCAGGAGAGTACCACTGCGTCTTTAACACCACACCCATCTCAAGAGCAACAGTGTATGTGAAAGGTAACTTCAACCTGTGGACGCTTCAGTCCTCTGCTTTTTTCCCCTGTTCATTTACATAGAGGAGAAGGGCTTCCTGTTGTCAAATCCATGAGGAACGAGCCACTGCTCCTTGGTTCCCCTAACTTCCTCTCTAGTCTGAGAAAGAAAGGAGCCCTGGTGGTGCAGTGGTTAAAAAGCAGTATTGCAGGCTAACTCACTGCCCACTGCCAGCAGTTCGATCCTGACCGGCTCAAGGTTGAATCAGCCTTCCATCCTTCTGGAGGTCAGTAAAATGAGGATCCAGACTGTTGTGGGCAATATGTAGACAGCTTAGAGAGGGCTGTAAAGCAGAGCTCCCCAGCCTTTCCGGGGTTGGTGTCCCAGAGGGAAAGGGAGGAGCAGGGAAATGTGCACGTGCATGCACACATGCGCAAACAGGTATGCGTGCGGCAGTGGTGCTAACACCCATGCGCATGTGCAAGCGGTCCGTGCAGACCCACAGCAGCACTGGTGGTGGCACCGGCACCTGTGCACATGTAAACAGGCCGCTAGCTCCCATGCACGTGCACAAATTTATTTATTTATTTATTTAATGAGACTTATATACCGCTTTAAATGCAAGCACTCTCTAAGCGGTGTACACCAGTAAGCAATGTATATATATATATATATATATATATTATATATATATAATATATATATATATATATATATATATATTTATATTTACATTGCCCCCAACAATCTGGGTCCTCATTTTACCTACCCCGGAAGGATGGAAGGCTGAATCAACCTTGAGCCGGTGAGATTTGAACCGCTGACCTACTGAACACAGTTAGCTAAAGTGGCCTGCAGTACTGCACTCTAACTGCTGTGCCACCTCGGCAAATGGGCCACCAGCACTCATGCATGTGCACAAATGGGCTGCTAGTGCCCGCACACATGTGCAAACAGGGCCTCTAGGTCTCACACGGTGGGGCTAGCACAAGTGGGGGCTTCACATAAATGTGCGTGCACTCGCTAGCCATTCCTATAGCCCAGTGGCCAATAGGTGGCCAGGGACCACAGGCTGGAGACCCCTGTTGTAAAGTACCGTGAAGCAGTTTATAAGTGCTGGTGCTGCCCATTTTTCATCACCTGGAGGGGACCACAAAAGTACCCAAATATTTGTCTCTAGGAAATCGGAGCATTTCCAGGTATAGCAAGCAAACTTTTGTGGAAGTCTGTTTCTGTTGATGTAAACTGGCCAGGTATCCTCTAGGTCAGTGATGGAGAACCTTTTAGAGACCAAGTGCCCAAACTGCAACCCAAAACCCACTTATTTATCACAAAGTGCCAGGGCTGCATCAGCACTGTGGTGCCCTCGGGGGGGGGGCGTGCCCCACTGGGAGGGCGTAGCTGCAGTGGTCATGGCAGACTGGATGAGCATGGCTGAGGCCAGGGCAGCGGGGGCCAGTCCCTCGCCATCTCCGGGGCATCCTCGGGGGATCAACGCCACTTGCTCTCTCACTTCCTGCCCTGTCGCTTCCAAACGCCACATGCTCGCTACTCTGGCAAACTCTACTGGGGCAACGGCGCGCATGCCCACAGAGAGGGCTCTGAGTGCCGCCTCTGGCACGCGTGCCATAGGTTCGCCACCACCGTCATGCTTTCCCAACCTTGGCAAGTTTAAGACACATGGACTTCAACTCCCAGAATTCCCCAGCCAGCCATGGGAGCTGGGAGTTGAAGTCCAGGCATCTTAAAGTCGCCACAGTTCAGAAACCCTGCTGTAGGTAAATCGGATTGCAGTTTCCATACTGGAATTGTGGGGTTCGTAACTGGATACATCCCGAGGAGGCTAAATTGGGGGAAGCTGTTATGATAATGAGCTAGTTAGGATGCAGTTTGCAGGTAGACTCCGCTGACTGCCAGGTGAAGGAGTTTCTGTTGTCCAATCCATGGGGAACGAGCCACGGCTCGTCGGTTCCCCTAGCTTCCACTATAGTCTGGGAAAGAAAGGAGCCCCGGTGGTGCAGTGATGAAAAGGCAATATTGCAGGCTAACTCACTGCCCACTGCCAGCAGTTCGATTCTGACCGGCTCGAGGTTGACTCAGCTTCCCATCCTTCTGAAGTCAGTAAAACGAGGACCCAGATTGTTGTGGGCAATACGCTAACTCAGTAGACTGCTTAGAGAGAGGGCAGTAAAGCACTCGGAAGCGGTATATAAGTCTTAAGTGCTCTTGCTATTGCTAAATGAACTCCTATGTCAGTGGTGGTGAACCTATGGCACGGGTGCCAGAGGCGGCACTCAGAGCCCTCTCTGTGGGGCACGCGCACTGTCGTCCCAGTCCTAGGCCTTCAGCTGGGTTTTATAAAACCTTTTCGCTTTAGGCCTCTGCCGCCGTGTGCAAAAAAAAAAAAAGGTTCAGTCAGTCAATTTCAACTTCTCGCAGGGGAAAAAAAAGATCTCGCAAAGTTGGAATTGATTGATTGAACTTTTTAGTCCCAGCCAGTCTGCCGTTACTACTGCAGCCACGCCCACCCAATGGGCCGCACCCACCCGGCACTGGACGATGCATAAGTGGGTTTTGGGTTGCAGTTTGGGCACTCAGTCTCTAAAAGGTTCGCCATCACTGCCCAGCCTTGTGCATGTCTGTCCCCAAGAACTAAATCCCAGACCAGGGGTAGGCAACCTTGGCTCGTGGACTTTTATGACTCGTGGACTTCAGCTCCCAGTGGCTCAGGAATTCTGGGAGTTGAAATCCGCGAGTCATAAAAGAGCCAAGGTTGCCTACCCCTGTCCCTTGCCAAGAAAGGAGCCAAATGTTTGTCACCTGCTGCCAAGGCCTGTTCACGATGGATGAGTTTATAGGCCCAGAGTGTTTGCTTAATCAGCCTCTCCTCCGGCTCGTGGAGCTGATTGCCTCTGTTGGCTTTTCTGATATCCTTCTGCAGTTGCCCCCCACGTGACGGCTTACAAGAAGATGGAACACGGCACGGAAGGGGACATAGCAACGCTGACTTGCAAATGCAATTCTTACCCTCCTGTCATCCAGTGGACCTGGTACAAGCTGGTAGACAAGGTGCCTCAGGTTAGTGCCTTTCCCTGCCATGGATTCGGGATTCTTCCGGCTCGTTCGGAATAGGTGGCCTTGCTGCTTATGGAGAAGCCACGTTAGGAATCCACCGGTGGCCTTTTCGGGTCTTGCTTCAGAGAGGGCAGATTAGTAGTAGTAGTAATAATAGTAGTAGTAGTAGTAGTAGTAGTAGTAGTAGTAGGAAGGGACCTTGGAGGTCATCTAGTCCAACCCCCTGCTCAGGCAGGAAACCCTATACCATTTCGGGTTGAAGAGAGAGATCAACATGCATACCTGTAAAAAGAAAAACCCACTTGGAAATCAAATAGTCCTCGACTTGCAACCATTCATTTAGTGACTGTTCGAAGTTACAGTGGAACTGGGGCGGGGAAGCGATCCGTGATGGTTTTTCGCACTTGGCACCGTTGCAGCGTCCCCCTGGTCATTTATGTGGTCAAAATTAGGGTGTGTGTTTATGAGAGTTGCCCTGTCCCACGGTCACATGACCACCATTTATAATCTTGCCAGATGCACTTAATGTCCCCATGATTCGCTTAACTGCAGCGATTCACTGGTGGCAAAGAAAGGTCAAAAAAGGGACAAAATTCAGTTAACAATTGCCTTGCTTTGCAGTGGAAATTTTGGTCATAAGTCGAGGATTGTCTATACCAGGGGTCCTCAATGCTGGCTGAGGAATTCTGGGAGTTGAAGTCCACATGTCTTAAAGTGGCCAGGGTTGAGGACCCCTGGTCTATACAACATTGGCTGTCTTCTGCTGATGACTAGAAACCTGATGCCAGTTTTTAAGTAGCATTAATCTGAGCTTAAGGGCTGGAGAGTACTTCAGTATAAAAAGACCAAACACTTTCTTTTTATTAAAAGGGTTTGATTGGCCACTAACAAAGTAGATTCCTTTTTCCAATTATACAACAATTATCCCCATTGGTGGCTGGAGTGCATAGAATTGTAGAGCACATGAGAAAAGGTTAAATATTTTAATATTTTACTTGTATACCACCCAAATGGGTGGTTTCTCATTTTAATAAATAAAATAAAATAAATTGTGTGTCATATTCCAGCAAGGACTAGAAGAAAACCTAGTCTAAAAGAGGAGGTGCAGTCAGTGCTACAAATTTATTTTTATTTATCAAATCTATACGCTATCCATCTCATCTGAGCGACTGGGAGGTTTATAGATAAAATCTATACAGCCATTTACAAAGAGACATACAATAGTGGCCAAAATTGTGGAAACTTTTTGGGAAAAGTGTATTTTTGAGGTTTAATGGCTAATAACACCACTTTTTTTGGAGTAGTACCATAAAATTATATATCAATGGAAAGATAATTTAATCAAGAATGCAATGCAACAAAGTTTGTTCAATTATCTGTACTGTGTGCTATGAAAAGTTATAGCCAAATAACCAGAAAAAGGAAGCACAACTTGCTTAGGTTGATATCAGGTAGCTTTACTTCATCTGATTGTAGCCAATGAGCAGGAGTGTTTAGAGAGTCAATTGGGTGTCATCTTGTTTTGGCCATGAGCCAATCAAATCACGGTAGGATTCAATTTATTGATGTCATGTATTGAAGCCGAGAGGAGGACATTTGTCAGTGTGTTATGAAATCACAATCTAGTTGGTTGGATTTTTTTGTGTTCTTTCGTTTAGTGAGCTTCTAAAACGTAATAAAATTACAGTAATGGTGCAAAGAGTTGACCGGTTGCCCAGAAAGCGATGTAAAATAGTATTATTAAGTGAACAAGGCTACAGTTATAAAGAAATTAGAAAAAAAAATGGATGGAAACTTAACCAAAGGTGGCATTTCTACTGTACCTTTTTCCCAAAAGGTTTCCACAATTTTGGCCACTACTGTAGTTAGAGAGCATTTAAAAATAAAAAAAGGTGGTGGGGAGGCACCCTCAGGTCACGAACCACCCCCATGGTTGCATGCTGCTTTTGGACCCCTGTGCCAGTTGGTGCCCTACCAGAAGGGTGAGGGCAAGATATATTTATCAAATTTATATGCTACCCATCTCTCCAGAGGTGAGACACTAACGAGGTGGTGATCTGATTAGAAAAAAGGAAACTTCCTCAATCAGATTTTCAGCTTTGGTGCCCAGTTTGCATTGGACATTGTGTGGAAGCTGATGCTGTAGGCTCTTCCTTCTGAAACTATTAAGTCGTTTTCAAGAGCGTGTGTAGTCCTCGACTTACACCAGTTCATTTAGTGACCGTTCAAAGTTACAACAACACTGAAAAAAGTGACTTGCTGCGAATTGCTAAGGAGGGGCCCGCCTTGGCCTCTTCCTCCTCCTCACCAGGTGTTCCAAGCTCCGCCTTCTGGGAAAGAGCCCCTCCCTCCTGTGACTCTGGACTATACAAGCAGTCCTCAACTTAACAACAGTTTATTTAGTGACTGTTCAAAGTTATAACAGCACTGAAAAATGTGACTTACAACTGTTTTTCACACAACCATTGCAGCATCCCCAAGGTCACGTGATCAAAATTCAGATGATGATGATGATGATGATGATGATGATGATGATGATGATGATGATGATAGAACTGGAGAAGATAACAAAATACAAAGACCTACAAATAGAAATAGAAAGACTGTGGCAAAAGCAAACAAGGGTAGTACCAATAGTAATAGGCTCCTTGGGTGCAATCCCAAAACAACTGGAGCACCACTTGAACACCATTGGCATTGACAAATTCGCTATTAGTCAATTGCAAAAGGCGGCCTTACTAGGAACTGCTTCCATCCTGTGACGATACCTGTAATACCATCAAACATCCACATCTGCCTATCCCAGGTCCTGGGTAAGGACTCGATAGGTAGACAAAATGCCAAATCCAGTCTGAACATCTGGCTGACTGTGCGATGATCCATAATAATAATAATAATAATAGAGTTGAAAGGGACCTTGGGGGTCATCTAGTCCAACCCCCTGCTCAGGCAGGAAACCTATTGTCAATGCTGCAAATACTGTATATTCTTGCTTTGACAATATGCAAAACTGTCTGGCATTTATTGGGTTAATATTTAGCATAGACTGAGCGGGGAAAAAGCCCGGAAAGAGGAAGTAAACGTTTGACCTTCTCACTAATTGGATAATGTGACCTGTGACTGCATGAGAAGGGAGGGGTTGAGCAAGAAAAGCTTGATGCCAGCGACAGGAAGTTCAGATTCTGGCATAACCAGTCCAACATGGTGACCAGCAAAAATTGTAGCTCTGCAAATAAAGACTTTTGGAAACATGCCTGAAAGTTCTTTGAAGTGCTTCATTAGTCGGAACCTGTGACACCTATACCATTTCAGACCAGTCTCTTCTTAAAAACCTCCAGTGTTGGAGCATTCACCGCTTCTGGAGGCAGGTTGTTCCACTGGTTAATTGTTCTCACTGTCAGGAAGTTTCTCCTTAGTTCCAGGTTGCTTCTCTCCTTGGTTAGTTTCCATTTGTTGCTTGGCAACTGGTTCATATTTATGACGGTCACAGTGTCCCTGGACTCACGCGATCCCCTTTTGCGACCTTCCGACAAGCCAAGTCAATGGGGGAAGCCAGATGCACTTAACAACCACGTTAACAAATTGAACAACCACCGTGACTCATTTAACAACGGTGGCAAGAAACGTTGTAAAATGGGGCAAAGCTCACTTGACCGCTGTCTTGCTTTGCAGCGGAAATTTGGGGCTGGGTTGTGGTCGTAAGCCGAGGACTTACCTGTGGCTTCTTTCTTAAGGGTCTGCCTCTGTAGCTAGTAACCACCCCTCTTCCTCCTCCAGTCTGTCCTTAACGGCACCGAGGAAAGGTTCTACATCATGTCCAACAGCACCAGGACAGACCTTCAGATCATTTCTTTGGACCTGGAGAAGGACCCTGGGACTTACGTCTGCAACGGCACCAACGAAATGGGCGAAGGGAGCGCTGAGGTGAACTTGAGGGTGCGGAGCCGGCTGGCTGCTTTGTGGCCCTTCTTGGGGATTGTGGCAGAAGTGCTGGTCCTGGTCACAATAATCTTCATCTATGAGAAGAGGAGAAAGCCCAATGAGGTTCCTGAGGGTAAGGTGCTGGAATGAGCAAGGGCAGGGGTAGGGGTAGGCAACCTTGGCTCTTTTATGACTCGTGGACTTCAACTCCCAGAATTCCTGAGCCGGCATGGCTCAGCTTGGAAACCTCTTCCTTTCCCCTCAGCGTGGCTGGCTCAGGAATTCTGGGAGTTGAAGTCCACGAGTCATAAAAGAGCCAAGGTTGCCCACCCCTGGGCAAGGGGATGTTGATGATGATGGTGATGATAATAATAATAATGATGATGATGATGATGTCATGGTTCCGATAGATGAGGCCAGTTAAAGAATTCTTCCTCAAAGAACATTTTTATTTGGCTACACAATATCTGCACGTACCAAGGTGAACCCAAGACTAAATTCCTCTCCCCCTGGTTACAAAGTTGCAATTCCCACCTCAATTAGATGTCATAAATCACATTCACCAGTTGTTATGAAAGGCTGGGCACTCCTCCCAGGCCTCCAGCCCGCCAAAATGTAATCAGTAATGACCTTGGTTCCCATACCTAAGAATTGTTATGGCTAGCTTCAAACGACACTTCCTCCTTATACCCTTTTCTTACCAAAAACTAATATTCTAGTTCAGACATGTCAAACACAAGGCCCGGGGGCCGATGTGGCCTGCGAAGTGGTTTCATGTGGCCTGCGAAGCCATCCTGGAAACAGTGAGGGAACGGCCCCCGCTGCCTTGTCCCTGGCCCTGGCCCAGGCTGGCCGGGAGCCAATGTACAATTTTGTGGTGGCCATCTATGCTGAAATGCATTCACTCTTAGCTCCACAAGGCCGTCTGGAAACAGTGAGGAACCAGACCCTGCTGTTTCAGCTCCACCCCCTGGGTGCATGCTGGGGAGGTGTCACCCTTTGTGAGGAATGAAGAAATGGACCATGTCTTGGCACTTGCCCTGGTCCCACCCCCTTCTGCCAGAGACCCTCAGATCTGTCCCACTCCTGCCCAGGCCCCCACAGGCCCCCTTGACGCCAATGATTGAGAGCTGGCCATGCCCACCCAGCAGGCCACACCCACTCCATCGATGCCCACCCAGTAGGCCGCACCTGACCTGGCCCCCCAAAGGCAACCGCAATGGTGATGCAGCCCTCAAAGAAATTGAGTTTGACACCCCTGTTCTAGTTACACATCTGCTCTATCATAATAATACTTTAATTTCTAAAAAAATTGTCTATTTTCCATCATGGACCAGTTTCTGGCATGACTGTGCAGGTCCACAGACCAGGGATTGGGGACCCCTGCCTTAAGAGGCTCCTGCAGGTTCGACCCATCACCAGGCTGGCTTTGCGACTATGCTAAGCTTGGGTTAGATTCCACACCTTTAGTCTGAGAAAGAAATTAATCTCACTCGGATCATCGCAACTTCAGAGGTCTTAGGCACTGTGGAAACATTGCTAACTGAGACTTTATCTGCCCCCTCCCCTCCCTTGTTCCTTGTCTCCTATGGGGACAAAAAACAACAACTCTGCTGCATAAATCAATTGGCAGGAATGTTTTATGTCCCTGGAGAAGTCTCTTAGCCAATGTCGGCCTTCTCATTTCACTGCTGTCAGCATCTAACATTTTAATCTATTTCTTCTGTTAGGGAGTGTTCTGGTCATTGTTTTTCCCTCCACACGTTTGCATTATTTAAAATATTTTACTTTAAACACCCGAGATGCCGACATGCTTCTATCTAAATCGGAAATTCAGCATTTCTTCCTGTGCCGCCCCCTACTTTAAAAAAAAAAATGCTTTCTTTGCTGTGGAGATGTAAATCCTTGTTCTTGATATGTTTCTTGGTAAACAGCAAGACATTCCTGGCTTTCTCCACCCTGATAGATTTCGTTAAAATCCTGCTTCGTTTGTATGCGCTCTTTGCAGCGAAGCTTTGAATTGAGGAAAGGGAAAGGGACGAGAGCGATTGTGGGCGCGCCAAGGTACGCCCACGTGTCACCTATCCTCCGCGAGCTGCACTGGCTTCCTGTGGGTCTCCGGATGCAATTCAAGGTGTTGGTTATCATCTTTAAAGCCCTTCATGGCATAGGGCCAGGTTACTTACAGGACCGCATACTGCCGCACAGTTCCCAGAGACCGGTGAGGTCCCATAGATTGGGCCTCCTTCAGGTCCCGTCGGCCAGACAATGTCGGCTGGCGGGCCCTCGGGGAAGGGCCTTTTCTGTGGTGGCTCCGACCTGGTGGAATCAACTTCCCCCCGAGGTTCGAACTACTCCCACCCTGACGGCCTTTAAGAAAGGCGTTAAAACTCTCCTGTTCCGGCAGGCCTGGGGCTGATGTCCCCGGGGGGGGGCAGGATATGATCGGACTCGCGGTATGACTGTATTATTTTATTGTTTTATGATTGTTTTAACTCTGTACGCCGCCCTGAGTCCTTTGGGATTGGGCGGCATATAAATAAAATTAAATACAAAATACAAATACAAAAGTCTTTAGAGCAGGGGTGGGGAACTTTATGACTTGTGGACTTCAATTCCCAGATTTCCTGAGCGAGCAGGAATGGCTGGCTCAGGAATTCTGGGAGTTGAAGTCCACAAGTCATAAAGGGGCCATAGTTCCCTACTTCTGTCTTACAGCAGGGGTCCCCAACCCCCGGGCTGCAGCCCTTTCGAACCGGGCTACACAAGTGGGTGAGCACGTGTGCGCCTACCACTCACAACTATCCTCTTTTCCCCCACCACCCCTACAGTAGGTTGGGCTGCCAAGCCAGAAAGATTGAAGACTGCTATCTTAGAGGATAAGAAGGTTTCTTGATTGGCTGAAACAATGTTGCTCAACCTTGGGTACTTAAAGCTGTCTGGACTTCATCTCCCAGAATTCCCCAAGCAGCATGGTGGCTGGGGAATTCTGGAAGTTGAAGTCCGGACAGCTTAAATTGCCTAAGACAGGGGTCTTCAAACTTTTATGACTTGTGGACTTCAATTCCCAGAATTCTTCAGCCAGGCACGCTGGCTGAGGAATTCTGGGAGTTGAAGTCCACAGGTCATAAAGGGGCCCAGTTGCCCACTCCTGTTCTAGAGCAGGGATCTTCAAACCTGGCTCCTTTATGACTTGTGGACTTCAACTCCCAGAATTCTTCAGCCAGGCACGCATGCCCTGACTGAGGAATTCTGGGAGTTGAAGTCCACAAGTCATGAAAGGCCAAGTTTGAAGACCCTGGCCTAAGTAAGTGCCTACGGTTGAGCCACACTGGCTTAAAAGCTTGTAAATACGGCCTACTTGCTGGCATTAACTTTGGATTCGATTCTTTCTTGCTGCTGCATGTTAACCCTTTGTGGTAAGTGGAAGACCAAACCAAAGCCACCCTTGCCTGGTTGTCTTGTCCTCTGCATATGATCTTCCCGTAGTACTAGTTGTCTAGTGGTGAAGACACCTGGCTAGAAACTGGGAGACCCTGAGTTCTAGTCCCACCTTAGCACAAAAACCAGCTGGGTGATTCTGGGCCAATCACCAGGGACTGAGTTCTAATCCCACTTTAGGTAGGAAAGTCAGCTGGGAGGCTTTGGGCCAATCCCTCTCTCTCAGTCCAAGCCACCTCACAGGGTCGTTGTGGGGAAAATAGAATGTATAAATATAATAAAGTTGGGGTGTAAATAAATAAATGTAGACATATAGGGGGGTAGCATTAAAAACCAAGTATCTTTTGACAAACAGATAATAGATGAGATGATGATAGAATGAATTGGGGATGAAGGAGGCTTAGCGCCCTATCTGAGGAAAATGGGGTGGGTGGGAAATCTAAAGAAATAAATAGGTAATAGAAATAGAAATATAAACAAACAAATACATAAATAAATGTGACAAAGTATGATTTGCCTATTCACCAAATCCTTCTTCCTTCTTCCTTTGCTCAAAGATGACGATGGAGGCTCTGCTCCCCTGTAAGTATAAAGAACCTTCCCCCCACCCCCCACTCCTGATAAAGCACCTCCTGAGGCCGCTTGTGGGTGGGAAATTAGACAACCAGAATATGGGACTGCCTGCTGTCTCTGATCAGATGGGTCTGTGAGAAGGAGAGAGCAGATGTGCCCAACTGTAATTAACTTGAGCAGGCATGAAGACTCTTCAGGAGGCTGCCTGCTGCCTGACAGAAACAGAGTTAAGCCAGATGCTGCTTATTGAGGCTGGCAGATCATGAAAGAGGAGCTGCAGGAAACCGGATGGGAGGGAAGAAGAGCCCACGGGGCCTAAAGCGAGGGTGGTTGGGTTAGTGCAGGGGTAGGCAACCTTGGCTCTTTTATGACTCGTGGACTTCAACTCCCAGAATTCCTGAGCCAGCATGGCTCAGCTTGGAAACCTCTCCCTTTCCCCTCAGCGTGGCTGGCTCAGGAATTCTGGCAGTTGAAGTCCACGAGTCATAAAAGAGCCAAGGTTGCCTACCCTGGGTTAGTGGGTCCTTTAAAGGCTGGGAAACACAAGGGCTTGGTGGCTGTGCCAGAGCAGATGCCTTAGCCCAGGGGTCTTCCAATTCCTCAGGCCACGTGCCTGGCTAGGAATTCTGGGAGTTGAAGTCCACGAGTCATAAAAGGGCCGAGTTGGAAGGACCCCTGCCTTAGCCAGTGTTTGTCAATCATGGCAACTTGAAGATGTGTAGATGATTTAGTAATGATTTAGAAGCTAACCAGCTTGTATAATGTGAGGTGAATGAGGCAACGTTAGGAATGACTCAGCAGGCGTCTGTATCCCTTTAAGAGCTTGAGTATAAAAGGGAAGGCCTTGCTGGAGTCTCTGTCTGTTTCCTGCTGTAATTGCTGTGTATTGGAGTTGCTGTATCACCACGTGTAGGTATCTTGTTTCTAGTGTATATTTGTAGATAGTGTAATATAAACCACTATTTAATACAGACCAGTATTTACTGTATTTACTCCTGGGTTACCTCAGTGCAATAAGACACTGCATGCTCTGACAGTAGACTTCCAACTCCCAGAATCCCTTAGCCAGTCACGCTGGCTGGGGAATTCTGGGAATTGAAGTCCACACTTCTTCAAACTGCCAAGGTTGATTAAAATGGTCTGTCTTGAAATCTCAGCGCAGTGCACAGCTGGCTGGCAAATTCTGGCAGCCGAAGTCCACACGTCTTCAAGTTGTCACAGCTGAGAGCTTTGAGGAATAAGGGGCTGCCTGCTGTCGCCGATCAGATGGACCTGTGAGAGGGAGAGCTTTCTGATTGGGGAGTTTGTGTCCGTCAAGTATCATCCTAGATAGGCCCTAGACTCCGCCTACTTGCTAGTCTAGATGGGGAGTTTTGACACGGATCTTCCTTAAGGTTCTGGAACCTGACCGACTTTTCCTTTCACCTCCCAGCAAAGGCAACACTGCAAACAACATGGACAAGAACGTGCGTCAGAGGAATGCAAATTAAGCCCACAGCAAGGTAGGATTTCTGGGAGGGCTGAGCAAGGCAGGGGGGAGGCCCAAATATGCCTGTGTTTCACCTGTCGTCCAAAGATGGGGGGAAAAAATCCGTTCTTGAAATTCTGGATTTGCTTTAGAAACGTGACAGGAACAGAGAAGGGAGTCGGCCTCTTCTCGGTCAGGGAATGTCGTCGTCGTGAATGATAATGACACTGGAATTAATCAGTGTGGAATAACTTGCCCCAGAAGTTGTGAGTTCTCCCATTGAATGGTGATGGGTGGCCATTTATCCTGAATGGGTATAAGGCAAGGGTCTTCAATCCTGGCCCTTTTATGACTTGTGGACTTCAACTCCCAGAATTCCTCAGCTGAGGAATTCTGGGAGTTGAAGTCCACAAGTCATAAAAGGGCCAAGTTTGAAGACCCCTGGTATATAAGGTCTCCTTCTTGAACAGGGGTGTGTGTGGAGTAGAAGACCTCTTAAAGTCCCTTCCAACCCTGTTACTCTATGTACTAATATCCCTAAAAGTGCTTGGACTACAACTCCCATTATTTGCACGAGAGGGATGAATGTTGCAATCCAACCCATCTGTAGGGGAGGGTACCAAGTTGAGAAAGCATGGAGCATCTGACAGGACCACGTAAGCCCAATGTGGACTCATTTGCATATTACATCTACTCAGCCAGGTAATGCTCACTAGGTGTTATTGCTCCATCCCATTCACCTGCTCGAATACTGGGAAGATGCAATGTATACCGATAAAAGAGAATGTTGGTAGCTCAGGTTGAACTGTGGAATTCTTGGTGCTCTCTGAGCTTGGTTGTTTCCTTCCAGATATTTCATTACCTAACTAGGTAACATCATCAGTGCTAGAAGAGAGTGGAGGGTTCGCTCTGTTTATATACGAGTGCAATGCATTGATCCCATAATCGGTGCTACCCAGAACCTGTCCATAAAAGAGAAATGTCACAGTTCAATTTTTTTTTAAATTGTTTTCTCTCAATTGACTTTCTTTAGTACATATGAGACTTGCATACTTCCCAGCTAGCTTCTTTTCATGCCTGCTTTGAGATCGTTCTTTGCTGAGGGGGGGAGGGATATTTGGATTTGCCATAATTATATTATGCCTCTGCATGTATAAACACCAGCAATACAATGTGTGAGTTGAGATCCCTCCTCCTCTCTCCTTCCCTCCCTCTCTCCTCTCTCTCTCCTCCTCTCCTTCTCCCTCTCTCTCTCTCCTCCTCTCCCTCCCTCTCTCTCTCCCCTTCCCCTCTCCTCTCTCTCTCCCCCTCTCTCCCTCCTCTCTCTCTCCCTCTCCCTCTCCTCCTCTCTCTCCTCCCTTCCCTCTCCTCCCTCTCTCTTCTCCCTCTCCTCTCTCCCTTCCTCTCTCCTCCCTCTCTCTCTCTCTCCCTTCCCCTCTCCTCTCTCTCTCCTCTCTCCCTTCTCTCCTTCTCTCTCCTTTCTTCCTCTCTCCTCCCTCTCTCTCCCTTCACTCTCTCCTCCCTCTCCTCTCCTCTGCTCTCTCTCCCTCTTTCCTCCCTTCCTCCTCCTCCCTCTCTCTCTCCCTTCCCTTCTCCCTCTCTCTCTCTCTCCCTCTCTCTCTCCTTCCTCTCTCCTCCTCTCTCTCTCCCTTCCCCTCTCCTTCTCCCTCTCTCTCTCCCCTTCCTCTCTCCTCCCTCTCTTTCTCCTCTCCCTTCCCCGCTCCTTCTCCCTCTCGTCTCCCTCTCTCCCTCGTCCTTCCTCTCCTCTCCCTCTCTCTCTCCCCTCCCTTCTCTCCTCCCCCTCTCTCTCCCTCCCTTCCCTTCTCCCTCTCTCTCTCCCTCCCTTCCCCTCTCCTCCCTCTCTTTCTCTCTCCCTCTCTCTCAGGTGACACGAGACCTAAGCAGATGGCTTAGATGTTTCCTCTGACATTTTCCTGCTGTAAAACCAAGAATATTTCCAGAACACCCTTGCATCCTTTTTTTTTTAAAAAAAAAAAAGGAAGGCAAAAAGCAGTGAGAGATCTTTTAGCCTTTTAAGTTTTCACCACACATAAAGTTTTTTCGTCTGTTCTCACCACTGAATCTTGAGAGTTGGGAAAGGAAATGGAAGAAATGGGGAAATTAACATTTCAAGAACACGTGGCCGGTTAGTTTTAAGATCCATCATCCCTCACTCAAGAATGTGCTGTTCTCTCTCTCTCTCTTTTTTTTTTAGTAGCAGGCCCTAGGGGGGGGTTATTAAATTAGTCCCATTTCACGATGCAGTAGCATGAAGCAATCCAGAGTTTTAAGTCACCCTCGGCTTTAGGAAGGGCAGTGCTTCAGGCCAGTAGAAGAGTTTGCCTCTCCTCCTCTTCCTCATTTGGTCTCCCTGGAGCAGAAACTCCCCAATCTCGCACCCCATTTTCTCCAAACCCCAGAGCAGAAGATACCGCGAAACAAGGGCTGCTGCTGCTGCTGCTTGTGTGTTGGTGTTTGGCGTCTCGAGCCTGGAAGAGACGGCCAAGCTTTGCTGCCTTTTGTCATTCCTCTCTCCAGCCACGTGAGCCTTTGGGGCTCTCTGGAGACGGGTCCAGTGCACAAACAGTGTCGGTGCCATAATTGCTCAGAGGACAAGGACAGTGACTTTTCTCCTGCCTCCCCTCCCCACCCACCCCCCCAACCTCGGTGTCCTCAGAGTGTCCAGCCAGAAGGGGGGCAAGAATCTGAAGCTCATATATATATGTGTGTGTTTGTGTATCTAGGGTAGTCTTTCCAGCTTATCTGGTGGTGTCTCCTTTTACTCCAGTGACATTTTAGACAGCAATTAATTACAAAGGCCAGAAAGCAAACCGGAATATAACTCTCATGCAGCGCCTTCCTCTTGTCCCAACACCCGTTTGGCCTCTGCCGAGGGAGAGAATGTCCTTACAAGCTCATCAGGCTGCCCTTAGTTTTGGTGACTGTTGGAATAGGTCATTGTTTTAAATAAGCCAGCTTTCTCTCAATAAAGCAGACTCGGTTGTTTTGGTTTCTTTCCCTATTCTCGTTTCTCGTTTTTTGACTGCTGGCTGGGGAATCATTTGGGGAGTTGAAGTCCACGCCTCCTAAAGTTGGCAACGGTTGGAAAACTCTGCTTAAAAGAGTCACCTTGAAACAGGCAAGGCTGGTATGGAGGTTGACGATGAGAGGCGGAAAAAGGTGGGGTGGAGTTGCTGCTGTGTGTGATACTTGACAGTGTTGTGATTTGGACCTTGTCGCCTGCTAGTGGCTGCATTGTCACAGTGCTAGGCTGCATTAACGGAAAGAACCAAGATCATGTGAAGTGTTAATACCACTTTACAATGCCTTGGAATACTGCATCCAGTTTTGGTCACCACAATGTAAAAAAGATATTGAGACTCTAGATAGAGGGCAGAGAAGAGCAACAAAGATGATCGGAGGCTAAAACATATATAAGGAGCGGTTGCTGGAATTGGGTATGTGTAGTTTAATGAAGAGAAGGACGAGGGGGGACATGATAACCATGTTCCAGTATCTCAGGGGCTGCCCCAAAGAAGAGGGAGTCAAGCTATTCTCCAAAGCGCCTGAAGGCAGGACAAGAAGCAACGGATGGAAACTTATCCAGGAGAGAAGCAACCTAGAACTAAGGAGAAACTTCCTGACAGAACAATTAACCAGTGGAACAACCTGCCTCGAGAACTTGTGAATGCTCCGACACTGGAAGTTTTAAAGAAGAGACTGGACAGCCATTTGTCTGAAATGGTACAGGATTTTCTGACTGAGGAGGGGGTTATTTTTTATTAAGTCATGGTTCTGCTTTCTAAGAAATAGCAGACCAGAGAAAGGGCAGCCAGCCTGGCCTGGGATAAAACAAGACTGCTATCACTAGGACAGTGGTGGTGAACCTATGGCACAGGTGCCAGAGGCAGCACTCAGAGCCCTCTGGGGGCACGCGCGCTGTCGCCCCAGTCCTAGGCCTTCAGCTGGGTTTTATAAATTTTTTTCACTTTAGGCCTCCACCGCTTTGTGCAAAAAAAAAAAAGGTTCAATCAGTCAATTTCAACTTCTCGCGGGAAAAAAAAATCTTGCAAAGTTGGAATTGATTGATTGAACTTTTTAGTCCCACCCAGTCTGCCATTACCACCGCAGCCATGCCCATCCAATGGTCACACCCACCCATCACCCAACGATGCATAAGTGGGTTTTGGGTTGCGGTTTGGGCACTCGGTCTCTAAAAGGTTCGCCATCACTGCACTAGGAGATAGGCAGTATATAAATTTAATAAATTACAATATATTTTATTATTATTATTGTCTTCGCTATCTTAGGAAAAATGTCCCTGGAACAAATGCACCAGGGAATATAGCCCTCAACGTACGGCCACAATTGGAACAAGAATTTCCATTGTTATGCAAGGCAGTTGTTAAGTGAATCATGCCCATTTTACAGTCCTTTTTGCCATGTTCAGTGAGTCACTGCCGTTGTTAAATGAATCTGGCTTCCCCCATTGACTTTGCTTGTCGAAAGCTGGCTGGGAAGGTCGCAAAATCAGATGACCCCGGGATACAGGTAGACTCTACTTAACGACCATAATTGAGCTCAAAATTTCTCTTGGTAAGCAGCCTTTCTTGCCACGGTTGTTAAGTGAATCACTTCAGTTTTTAAGTTAGTAACCCGGTTGTTAAGTGAATTGGCTTCCCCCATTGACTTTGCTTGTAAGAAGGTCACAAAAGGGGATCACGTGACCCCAGGACACTGCGACCGTCATAAATATGAATCAATTGCCAAGAATCTGAATTTTGATCACGTGACCGGGGGGGATGCAGTGGTCGTAAGCATGAAAACCAATCATGAGTCACTTTTTTCAATATCGTCGTAACTTCGAATGATTGGTAAACAAATGGTTGTGTGGGAAGAATTCAGAGAAAGAAATATTTTGGGAAATATTAAAAGGCAGAAACCAACACACACACACACACCCCAAGTCTCTCTGCCCCAAACAGAAACCAGGTCTGCAGAAATGCAGATGTGATAATCTTGTCAGAAAAATTGGAGCCAGGAAGCTGGGGTTGGAAAGAATCAACAATCCCTCACACCAAAAAAATCCAACACTCATCGGCCACACCCTCAGGGAAGCAGGGTATGACCTTTGGGACATAATAGGATTAGCCCACCACCATCAGAATACCAGAAAGGCACACTCGGACTGAGGTCAAAGTTCATGCCACAGGAACAACTCCAAACAAAAACCCAAGAAGGTATAAAAACCCACCACTCCCAGCTGGTCAGCTTTCTCAGAGCCATCTTTCTGCCTGGCTCTCCTCTTCAATAAACTGCAACCTTCTTTCTAAAGCAGTCTTCATTTTGTTTATTCCCAGCTTGGACTGGACCCTGATGAAGATTTTTCTTTCAACAGTTGTAAGTTGAGGACTATCCGTAGGTGCTTAAAACCTCACACAAACATACTACACATCACACATTTTCTTTAAAAGGTAGCATGATTGTGTTTTTTATACTGCCTGAAATATATCTTTTTGCACAAGAAATATTGGCTGCCAAGTGCCTGGAGCTGTTGTTCGGATTAAATGAACGGAGGCCATTTATCTTTTTATAAGGGAGGAACAAAACATCCTAAGTTTCTTTTGGTTAAAATTAATTCAGAAGACAATTGGCTTCCCTTTGTGTAGTTGGTTACCCTCTAGCAGGGCCCATCATTTGCTTAATGTTTTCTGTAACACAGCTACATGCTTGAAGAGGGAACAAAACAAACCAGAGAAAAGCAGGTCAAAGGAGAAACTTGGATTAGTTTAAGCAGCTCTGCCCCCTGCAGTCAAGTTGTAAAACCTGCAAGTGTTGAATACGGTTCTTGTATTTGCTGCAGTTGGCCCAAAACACACACATGGAGAACTCAGAGATAATAGTCACTTCACAAATCTGTGTTTCTCAGGCAACTACTGGTGGGGTTTTAGTGACAAAGCACTGGATGCAGACCAGAGGTGTCCAACCTTGGCATCTTTTAAGACTTGTGGACTTCAATGCCCAGAATTCTTGCTGGCTGGGAATTCTGGGCATTGAAGTCCACAAGTCTTAAAAGATGCCAAGGTTGGACATTCCTGATGGAGACCCTGGGCTTTATTTCTGTCATCTTAATGTCACCTGCTTTGGGTAAATTGGAAGGTTTGATGAGAACATTGTAGTAGTAGTAGTAATGATAAAGTTGGAAGGGACCTTGGAGGTCTTCTAGTCCAACCCCCTGCTCAGGCAGGAAACTATACAATTTCAGACAAATGTTTTGTCTAGTCCAGGGGTCTCCAACCATGGCCATTTTAAGACTTGTGGACTTCAACTCCCAGAATTCCACAGCCAGCTTTGTGGAATTCTGGGAGTTGAAGTCCACAAGTCTTAAGTGGCCATGGTTGAGGACCCCTGGTCTAGTCTCTTCTTAAAAACTTCCAGTGTTGAAGCAAAGTACTTCTTTGAAGCATTTTTTCCTCTGCCTCTAGCAAATAGCATTAATCAAAAT
This sequence comes from Crotalus tigris, assembly GCF_016545835.1. Taxonomy (NCBI): domain Eukaryota; kingdom Metazoa; phylum Chordata; class Lepidosauria; order Squamata; family Viperidae; genus Crotalus; species Crotalus tigris. The sequence continues at coordinate 1,556,835 of NW_024099557.1, forward strand.
TGGTAGTTGTTTTCATCAGCATCCCTTTGCAAGAGGTTTTTTTCCCCTCTTACCATAAACCAAATCTGGATTGCCATACATACTGATAACCTGTCAAGGAAAGAAGGAAGCCCTGGTTCAAGATTTCAAATGCCTCAACAAGGGAACATTTTAATCTCCACTGAGCATTACGTAGCTCACATGTTTCATAATGTGTGTGTGTGTGTGTTGCTCCTGCAGTGACACCAAAGATGGTCCTGCATTCAAGAGCAGGATGCTGTTCCCCCCCTCCCCCCAAGAATGTTAAAGCCAAATCTCAAGCTGCTGTTCAGTTTATTCCCATCGCACCTGGTGTTTCCTCTTCCATCCAGAGCAGGGGTCTTCCAACGTGGCGCTCCTTCCCCTCTTCAGAACGAACAACTAAATTTTGTACTTGGGACCACGGGTGAGTACAGCTGCTTTAAACTGTACCTTCTACAAATAATCTTCGACTTACAAATGTTCATTTAGCGACTGACACTTTTGGGGTACCGCAGCATTGAAACAAAGTGACAACCAGGCCTACGTTTACAACCATTGTGGCGTTCCCATGGCCACGTGAACAACTGATATGTATGTACAATTGCAGTAACCAGCAATCACATGATCACCATTCCCAGCCAGCTTCCAACAAGTAAAGCCAATATGGGAAGCCCGGTTTGCTTAATGACTGCCTGATTCACTTGACAGCTGCAATGTTTTACTTAACAACCATACAAAAATTACAGCAAAATTGGGAGTGGCTCAACTCGGCTCATCGACTGAAATCCTGGTCTCAATTATGGTGATAACTTGAGGACTAGCTGTAGTTTTATAAATCTTAACATCCAGATGTGGACAGTTATCAGAATCAAATAATACGCACAACAGTATGTTAGAGCATGCACAGTCTTATTGTGTGAGGAGTAAAGCCAGGAGTAAACATAATAAACAGTGGTCTACATTAAATGGTGGTTTATCTTACACCATCTACAATATCATACACCAGGAACAATATATATACATGTGTTTAATACGGCAGGATCCAACAAACCACAGTTACAGCAGGAAACAGAAGAGAGAATACATCAGCAGAGCCTTCCCTTTATCCAAAGGCTCTTTAAGAGACACAGACCCTGCTGAGTCATCCCCATCATTACATCTTACATTACATAAGCTGGTTAGCTGTTAAATCAATACCTTGACACAGTAGCAATTAAATTCCCTAGGGCAGTGGTTCTCAACCTTTTTAATGCCGCGACCCCCAACCGGTTGTAAGCCGAGGACTACCCAACCAGTCATATGTCGAGGACTTTCCCTGCCCGGGAGCGTCGCACATGTGTGGTGCCGCCCCCTGCACCGGCCAAGGCGTAGCTGGCAAACGGCAGAGACGGCGCAGGCCAACCACCAGCTGGCCCTGCCCAAGGGAGGTAAGGCACCCGCCGGGCCCCACGCACACCAGGAACCCTCCCTGCGCCCACCGGCCTCCCACCTCCCACCCCTGGCCCTCTTTTACTTACATTTTTAATAGTTGCTCAGCAGGGAGAGGTGGAAACTTCCAGACAGCTCGCCTTCGCTGCAGACAACTTGCAGCACCGTTTTCAGAATGGGACTTTTGGCGGGCTCAGCAGGGCAGAGACAGCCTGGACAATTCCTATTGACTTTTGAAAGCCAATAGAATTAGACTCTATTCAAGAGAGTCTATTCTATTGGCTTTCAAAAGCCAATAGAATAAAAGGGAGTAGCACAGCTAAGGAAAAGGGGGAAAAAATTGGCAGACTGCGTTGTTTGGCGACCCCCGTGAAATGGTCGTTCGACCCCAAATGGGGTCCCGACCCACAGGTTGAGGACCACTGCCCTAGGGATATCTACCTTCCCTGTATCCAAAGCCAGTTCCCAATTATCTGGGGAATTCCTAAGGTTCTCCTTAGTTTATTAGAGGTCCTGTTGGGTAGGACCTAGAATAGTGGTTCTCAACCTGTGGGTCGGAACCCCATTTGGGGGTCGAACGACCATTTCACGGGGGTCGCCAAACCACGCTGTCCGCCATTTTTTTCCCTTTTCCCTAGCTGTCCTACTCCCTCTTATTGGTGGCCACACCCATTTGGGGGTCACCACAACATGGGGAACTGTATTATGGGGTCACGGCATTAGAAAGGTTGAGAACCACTGACCTAGAACCAGCCTGTTTCCAAATGTCAGGCTTGTGAAAATAAGGTGGCTTATTTTTAAAAGCAGCAAAGGCAGAAACAAGAGGCCAATTCTGTCTTCACTGAACTGGAACAGTTTGTGCAAAATAAAACAGCATTGATCTGCCAACTCTTTGCAACCCAACACATCAGTTGCGAGGCTTCAGTGTTTTGCTCCACCAAGCATCGGTTTTTCCATGGCTTTATTGACTGTCCCTGGTCCATAACGACCACAAAGGAATCACTGTTCCTACTTGCAAGCTGGTGACTGTGTCATTCAGAAGGGTTGGGAGTAATTCTCTGTGGACAGCTATCTTATTTCCAAAATTGCACAAACACCCCCCCCCTCTCTTTCCCCCCTTTTTTCCAATCCAGTCTTACATCTCCATCAGGCTGACAGCAATGCCGGCCGTCAGCACAAGTACCTTTTCTAGATCAGAAAGGATTACAAAATGAGCTGAGCTTCAACCTGCAATCTCTCCAGCTAGAAGATTCCAGTGTCCAGATGCAAGGATCCCTTTGTTCCCCGTAAATGTGGGGGCCAGAGAATTTCTGGCAGTCAAAAGTCCTGGAAAAATAGCAGCGGATGCCTATCTAATCTAAAGAAAAGAAGAAACGGGAGACACGATAGCCGTGCTCCAGTGTCTGGGGGGCTCCACAAGGCAGAGGGTGCCAGGTTGTTCACCAGAGCACCAGAGGGCAGGATGAGAAACAGTGGTTGGAAACTGATCAAGGAGAGAAGCAACCTAGAATTAAGGAGAAACTTCCTGACAGTGAGGACAATCAACCAGTGGAACAGCTGGCCTCCAGAAATCATGGGTTCCCCATCACTGGAGATTTTTAAGAGGAGACTGGACATTCACCTGTCTTAGATGGTATAGGTTCTCCTGCTTGAGAAGCGGGTTGGACTAGAAGACCTCCAGGGTCCCTTCCAGCTCATGTTCTGTTCTGTTCTATTCTATTCTGCCCTTTTATTATTCCGTTAGGGCAGGGCTAGGCAACCTTGGCTCTTTTATGACTCGTGGACTTCAACTCCCAGAATTCCTGAGCCAGCCATGCTGAGGGGAACGGGAGAGGTTTCCAAGCTGAGCCATGTTGGCTCAGGAATTCTGGGAGTTGAAGTCCACGAGTCATAAAAGAGCCAAGGTTGCCTACCCCTGCGTTAGGGTGAAGACTAAACAAAATGAGAGCCAGGTTGGTCCAGTGGTTAAGGCACCAGGCTAGAAACTAGGGGACAGTGACTTCTAGTTTCCACCTTAGCCATGAAAGTCATGTGGGTGACCTTGGACCAGTCACTCTCACCGCAACCCACTTCCCAGAATTTTTGTTGTGAGGAAAAAAGGAAAAGGGCATGTTGGATATGTTCACCACCTTGGGTTATTTGTCAAATTTGGGCCAGAAAAATCCAGACACCACAAGATGGCAGCAAAGAGTCAGGATAGGTGCAGCTTTGGTTACACTCTTTGTTTTCCTGTCTTTTTCCCCCTTACGTCTTTTATTCAAGGGAATAAAAGAGAGGTGGAGAGAGAGAAAGAGAAGGGGGGAAAGAGAGAGAGATCCCAGATCTGCTGGCTTATGATCATTTTCAGGGGACAATCTGTGATCAGTGAAACACACTAAATGCCTTTTCAGTCTCTTTTCGGATCACCTGGAAGTATCCTAGCCATATTTTCCCTTTTTCTAGCAGGCATCAAGATTCACATATTAGTGTTTCCATAAAGAAACCCCAAACTGATGTAAGTTATAACTGGTAGTCCTCAACGTACAACTGTAATTAAGCCCAGAATTACAGACATAAGTTGTGATGGTTGTTGAGCAGGTCACCAAGTGACTGCATCTGATTTTATATATATATATACACTGCTCACAAAAATAAAGGGAACACAAACATATAGGATCCTATACATTTGTGTTCCCTTAATTTTTTTGAGCAGTATATATATATATGTCTATATCTTGTACATATATATGGTTATAACCTGTACATATTTCTGATGCTGACTGTATGAGAAATATTTTCTCTCCCTAATTTGGAAAACAACTTCTGTGAGTTTTTGCAGCCGCGCATGCTGGGATAGGCTGGTGTTTCATATCTCCCTGAATGTCGCCTCCTTCCCACCCAGCCCCACTTGAAACCAGCCTTTCTCCCCAAGCACACGGGGGGGGGGACTCGGGCTGTCTCGCTGCCCTTAGTGCAGGGGTAGGCAACCTTGGCTCTTTTATGACTCGTGGACTTCAACTCCCAGAATTCCTGAGCCAGCTTGGAAACCTCTCCCTTTCCCCTCAGCATGACTGGCTCAGGAATTCTGGGAGTTGAAGTCCACGAGTCATAAAAGGGCCAAGGTTGCCTATCCCTGCCTTAGTGTAGTAGTCCTGCCCTCCAATTCCTGGGCTCTCACTCTCAAGCCCCCTCCTCTAATTCTTTTTTTTTAACGTTTTATTGATTTTCTAATTTTACATTTAAGTATTTAAAAAGCAACATGGCGGCTGGGTTAGTCGAAAATTCAATGACATGCAAACATCTTTAGTACAAGTCTCAAAATACCCCATTAAATATTTCTTCTCTTTTCCCCTTAGTATTTATTGTCTCATGTTTAAACTAATACACCCCCTCCTCTAATTCTTTGTCCCCACTGGAAGCACTGCTGAACAGCATGGAGAAAAGAAACAGTGAGCGCTGAGCTAGGAAGAGGCTGTCACTTCTGAAAGCAACTTCTCCAGTGACTCAGAAAAATGCAGCCTGCTGGTGCCCCTCACACAAGGAAGGGCTGACTCAGTGCCGAGGGCACATGTTGGAGTTGTCTTACCCAGCTTGGCTGCCATTTCACCAGAAAATGTCATTCCAGATGGGAGGAGAACACAATTTTCACCTCCAAGTCGTTCTTCCTCTCTGCCGCCTCCCGTTTCTGCTCCCCCTTGTAAAGAAACGGAAAGCATCCATACACGTGCGCGATGGTTTTAAGGCTATTGTAATATTCGTGGCTCGATTAGCCAGATGTGTAGACTGGATTTGGCATTTTTATCCACCCGAGTCCTTCTCAAGGTCCTGGGATAGGCAGATGTCCTTTGATGGAGTTAAAAGGTTTTGTCGCAAGATGTCAGCTGTTCTGATTAAAGCTGCCTTTTGCTGGTTCCAGGTGAGGCTTTTGTCAACGCCAATGGTGTTGAAGTGGGTGCTCCAGATGTTTTGGGATTGTATCCAAGGAGGCAGCTCCAGACAACATACCAGTGAGCTATAGTATTGAAAGTTGGAGAGCAGAAATAGGCAAGGTTTTCTGTTTTCCCCTCTCTGGCGAATACAGAGAAGAGCGACAAAGATAAACACATGAATGGTTACAGGAATTGGGGTGACGTGATAGCAGTCTTCCAAAAGCGCTCCATCACTGGAGGTTTTTAAGAAGAAACTGGACAGTCACTTTTCTGAGATGGTATAGATTCTCCTGCTTGAGCAGGGGGCTGGACTAGACGACCTCCAGGGTCCCTTCCAGCTCCTATTCTATTCTATTCTATTCTATTCTATTCTATTCTATTCTAAATATTTGAGGGGCTGACACAAAAAAGAATGGGGTCAAGCTATTCTCCAAAGCACCTGAAGGCAGGACAAGAAGCAACGGAGAAAAGCAACCTGGAACTAAGGAGAAATTTCCTGACAGTGAGAACAATTAACCAGTGGAACAACCTGCCTCCAGAAGCGGTGAATGCTCCATCACTGGAGGTTTAAGAAGAGACTAGACAGCAATTTGTCTGAAATGGCATAGGGTTTCCTGCCTGAGCAGGGGGTTGGACTAGACGACCTCCAAGATCCCTTCCAATTCTATGATTCTATAGTGATTCTATGGTGATTCAGTTACTCAGTGACTGTCAGACCTACCTGGGGTTACTTACAACCCAGATTCAAAGTTACAATAGTTGGACTCCTGCACCTATGGCTGCATTTACCACCGTTTGTAGTGTCCCACGGTCACATTGCCACATTTTACAACGGTTTGTGATTATTGTTATTCATTGCATGACACATTCCCATCATATTTTGATAGAAAAAACCCACAAGGGATAAAAATATTAAATCTAAAATCTAAAATATCATAAACATATGTCCCGATTACAAATATAATTTTTGTTTCATTTGTCACAGCCCAAAAATCAGCAAAATCTCCATTATTTTGGCACTCTGGCCTTCGACAAACTGGCCCATAGCAAACCATGGTTTGCTTAATGGCTGCAGCATTCGCTTAACGGCCACCACAAAAAAAATCTCAAATTGGGTTGATCACATGACCAAACTGTCACAACATATGACCATCACGGGCGGGGTCCATTGTGGTCATAACTTGAGGACTACCTATATCATCCCTATCTTTATCCTGATTCAGAATGCTTGGAGGGAGGCTGCATGCCAGATGCAGCATCACCCAGGCTGAGGAATTCTGGGAATTGAAGTCCACCCATCTTAAAGGGGCCAAGCATGAGAAAAACTGAGCTAAATCCTCACCATCTCTTCATCAGCTATTCCAGGGACCTTCAAACGTGGCCCTTTGATGACTTGTGGACTTCAACTCCCAGAATTCCTCAGTCAGGAATTCTGGGAGTTGAAGTCAACTCATCAAGTCATCAAAGGGCCATGTTTGAAGACCCCTGACCTATTCTCTGTTGCCTGGAACAGCTGGAAGGATTTGGAAGGAATAACAGAATAACCGAGTCGGAAGGGACCTTGGAGGTCTTCTAGTCCAACCCCACTGCTCAGGCAGGAAATCCTATACCATTTCAGACTCTCATTAAAAATGTAACTTCCATGGTTGGAACATCCACAAAGGACTGAAACTCGGAGGCAGAGGACATCTTTGGCATGCCAACAAAGGCCTGGCACATCACAGCTATTTGGACACCAGCTGGGACCATCTGCTCCTTGAAATGGGCTGCAGCTTTTCGGTCTCCAAGCCAGCTGGCCGCGCCGAGGATCCATAACTCAGCAAAGTCCAGATCGCTTACTTTGCAGATGGAAATAACAAGGGCTGTTTCCCCAGAGATGCCTCTTCCTTTACGCTGTTACACCGTGGCCAGGAACATGTTGATAATTAAAAGGCTGCTTGTATTCGTAATTAACCAAACAAGGTCCCCTGATAGGCCTGGGTTTCTGCCTCCCTCCAGTCCTCCCTCACCCCCCCCTTCTTTGTGACGACCTCATTTAATGGCTGACTTCTTGTGCATCAAACACCCGGTGTGCAAAATTGGGAGATTTGCCTTAGTTTGCTTGTTTCCTTCTATCCCACCTTTTGTTGTTTTTACAGATAGCTCAGAGCAGTGAACGGATCCCACACACCTTCCTCCTCTTATTTTCCCCACAATAAAAAAAATTGTGAGGCGAATTGAGTTTTTGCTAGTGCAGGGGTAGGCAACCTTGGCTCTTTTATGACTCCTGGACTTCAGTTCCCAGAATTCCTGAGCCAGAATGGCTCAGCTTGGAAACCTCTCCCTTTCCCTCAGCATGGCTGCCTCAGGAATGCTGGGAGTTGAAGTCCACGAGTCATAAAAGAGCCAAGGTTGCCTACCCCTGCCTTAGCCCGTCTTTTCTATGCATAATTTGATCCTCCTCATCCTTGTCAGAGCCCCTCAAATATTGGAAGACTGTTATGTCACCCCTTGTCCTTCTCTTCATTAAACTAGAGTCAGGGGGAAGGCAACCTTGTCTCTTTTAGGACTCGTGGACCAACTCCCAGAATTCATGAGCCAGCATGGCTCAGCTTGGAAACCTCTCCCTTTCCCCTCAGCGTAGCTGGCCCAGGAATTCTGGGAGTTGAAGTCCACAAATCATAAAAGAGCCAAGGTTGCCTATCCCTGTGCTAGTGCAATGCAAGTAGTCCTCAGCTCACTACAGTTGAGCCCAAACTCTCCGTTGCTAAGCTAGGCAGTTGTTAAGTGAGTTTGGCTCCATTTTACCACCTTCCTTGCCACAATTGTTAAGTGAATCACTGCAATTAAGTTAAATGCCTGTGGAGATTCTCCGTCGTCCAGGTCACAGTTGTCCCGAAGGTGTCTTTTTTCGTGAAGCAACTGGACTTTCTTGTTTTTCTTTGAAGACGTTTCGTTTCTCATCCAAGAAGCTTCTTCAGCTCTGACTGGATAGTGGGGAAGGGAAGGATTTATCCCTGTGCCAGACCTTTATAACAAAACAACCACTTCACAAATGCATGGCACAACATAGGAGAACAAACCCATCAGGACAAGAGTCAGCCGTCCATCTGCATTTGAAAGACAAAGACCACCCTTTCAAAGACAGCAAAGTCCGCATTCTGATCACATTCTGGTTTGAAAGAGGGGTCAAAGAGGCCATCTATGTCAAAACTGAACAGCCTTCTCTCAACAGAGGGGGAAGGATAGGACATCCTCTATCTCCAGTCTACAACACCATCCTTTCAGCATTTCCAAGAAGGCTCCACACCCATTTGCACCACTCAGGCGACCCTGAGGACACAGGTAAGCCTCCAAGTGGACTCTCTCAAAGAAAGCAAATGACCAGCTGTCTGCAAGGAGTATAAATCCTTCCTTTCCCCACCATCCAGTCAGAGTTGAAGAAGCTTCTTGGAAGAGAAGCGAAACGTCTTCAAGAAAAACAAGGACGTCCAGTTGCTTCCTGAAAAGCACCTTTGGTGCAATTAAGTTAGTTACATCATGGTTAAGTGAATCTGGCTTTCCCATTGGCTTTGCCTGTCAGAGAGTTGCAAAAGGGGATCACGTGACCCTGGGACATTGCAACCATAACGTTGCAACTGTTAAGCAGCTTTGGGCTCCCCCTCCTCTTCTCTTATCTGATTGTTCTCTAAAGCCGGGGTCCTCCAAACCCGGCAACTTTAAGACTTCTGGACCTCAACTCCCAGAATTCCTCAGCATGGCTGGCTGAGGAATTCTGGGAATTGAGGTCCACAAGTCTTAAAATTGCCAAGTTGGGAAGCCCCTGCTCTAGGCAATCCTCCACTCATTTTCCAAGGTCTGTTACATTTAATTGGGGAGGGGAGTGGTGTGAGACAAAGTCAGGTGACCCCCTTGCTTCCAATAAGATTACCCAAAATTCTCAGATCATTGCAAAATAATGTCCAAAAAAAGGAAAGGAGGGAGATTTGATTGGGAGAAAAATGGCAAATCAAGAATGCTGCCCACATCTTAAGTTTCTTAAGTTTCTCGCTTATCCTCCCCAGGCAGAAGGTGCCCCATCATCATTGTTAGTTACCCATTTTGATCACGGGACAATGGGAATGCTACAACGGTTGTGTAAAAAAAACAGTCGTAAATCGCCTTTAGTGCCGTTGTAACTTCAAATGGTCAGTAAACGAACTGTGGTAAGCTGAGGGACCTGTATATATGTTGTAGACCAGAGAGGGTGCATTTTTCTAGAAATGGGGATACCATGTCTTCTCATTTGCAAGAATGAAAGATAACGCCGTAATGCATCATTCAGCTTGGTCATGTTTATTACGTAAGATGGGTCCAGAATGAACAAATTGTTCAAGGACAGAAAGCAGCCAGTTTGGATGGAGCCGAAGCCCCACTGCTTAACCACCGCAACATTTGGTCAGTTAAATCATCATCCATTTATCGGTTGTATATTCAACATACAAACAGACACAAGTGCACAGGAGGGCTGCCAAAGACAAAAGGTCTTTAGTTTGGTTTCCATAAAAGAGATCGGATTGGTTGTCTGCAGCCGCCGGACACAGCTCTCCGTCCTCTATCCCGTCCTTGCCAGAGGCAGAAAAATATTTAGGAAAGAGAATGCTATCTTGTTTCCCCAGCGGGCTGGAAGGCCAAATGGGCAGAGCCCAAGGGGGTGTGCGTTGTGCATCACATGGGGTTGAAAACAAGGGGTGGGGTGGAAGGGGCACACAGCCAAATTCAAACTCCAATCTTCAGAGGAAAAAAACCACACAGAATTTAACCTATCCCAAATAAGCCTCATTGGGCAGGGGGTCTTTGAAAGCTCAGCCTTTTTTTTTTTTTTTAATCCATTATTCCCACACCTAATCTCAAATTGTAGGCGGCGAAAACAACAATTGCTCACCAAAAGCAAACACAGCTTGGGATGAAATTTAAAACCAGCCTGATACGTGCAGAGATATTCAACACACTCTTCCCGCCCCCCGCCCATCTCCCAAAGTTGAGCGAGGTCTGAAATTTGATTTTGCCTCCTCCAAAAATGTCAATCTTATAAGAAAGTGTCTCTTCCAGCATCACCACAAGTTGATCACCCAAGTCTTTATCTTCTACCATTTTATGAAGGGATGAGATTCAGGCTGGCCATCCGTTACGATTTATTTTGATTTTCGGTTCTGAGAGGCTGGAGTAGAAGCAGGGTGACCCAAGTTCAAATCCACCCTTAGCCACGGAGGTTCAGGGGGTTGAGTTTGGCCTGGCACCTCTCCCTTCACCCAGCCTACCTCACATACCGGTAATTATTGTAGGAAAAAAAGAGAAAAAACAAAAACAAATGTAAACTGCCTTGAGCCCCTGTAGAAAAGTTAGAATATAAATCTGATCAATAAATACAGTTTTTAATATTTTTCTTTAGGGGAATGCAAGCCTTTTTCAGACTCTGCTTTTGTCCTGCCTGCTCCTTGCATTACAAAAGTCCCACAGTTGTGCAAAACCTGCATTTCCACACAAACACAGTGTCACGGTTTCTCCAACATAATTTAACTCAGGTTATTAAACTAACCCCCTTTTGAGGGTGCAGCATACACAGATCCATAAGCTTCACTCTTCACTCCAGCACCCACTCTTACACTGGGTGCTGGACATTTTGTGTGTCCTCACATCACAACTCCATCCCACACCTCAAAAGTGGGCTTTAAGCACATCCTCCTCTCTGCAAATACAGGCTGTCCTTGACTTATGAACGCAACTGAGCCCACAAAATTTCCATCACTAAGCAAGACAGCTGTTAAAATGAGTTCTGCCTCATTTTTTTTTTTTGCCACACTTGTTAAGTGAATCACTGTGGTTGTTAAGTTAGTAACATGGTTGTTAAGTGAATCTGGCTTCCCCATTGACTTTGCTTGTCAGAAGGTCACAAAAGGGGATCACACGATCCCGGGGACACTGCGACCATCATGAAGTAGGAACCAGTTGCTAAGTGTCTGAATTGTGATCACGTGGCCGTGGGAATGCTGCAATCGTTGTGTGAAAATCAGTCAAAAGTCACTTTTTTCAGTGCCGTTGTAACTTTGAATGGCCACTAAATGAATGGTTATAAGTCGAGGACTACCTGTAAGAAGATAAAATGAAGATGCCAATACCTCTTCCTTCTTCCCATCTGCGTATCTTTGGCCAACTCTGTTCTTTTGTCAGTTTGGTTTTGTTGCACTGTTTCTTGTTTTTTAAATCCTTTCAGCCATTCCTAAACCACTCAAGAGTTGCTGAGCCAGGCGACATATGAATTTAATAAATTATTATTATTATTATTATTATTATTACTATTATTATTACTATTTTTATTATTATTAGCTGGAAGATGGAAGCATCTTGGCTGTCAGGGATGGGGGAGGAATGGATTCAGGCAGATCAGCTTCATCCACTGAGGTCCAGATTGAAATAGCTTCCCGGTGCTGCAGATTGATGAATTTTATGAATAGCAAGAAAGTAACCTCCCTCTAGACAAGAAGTCCAGAATCTGAGGCTTCAGGGCACTGGGCATTTGAGCAAAAAAAGTTGTGGCTGAATTCTCACATAAAGAAAATGTATTAAACACACCAAGCACAGTTCAATGATACGACAAAAAAAAAAAAAAAAAAAGCAAAGCAGAAAATCGGTCTTGACGGACTAGGGCGGCTAGAAGTTGTAAAAATAAAGCTTGGGTGGGAAGCAATGGCGAATTGCTTGTGGCTTGAGAAAAACTGGATGGATTCACAGAACATAGAAGAATCATAGGCCAGAAGGGACCTTGGAGGTCATCTAGTCCAACCCCCTGCTAAAAGCAGGTGTCCTTATTACCATCCCAGTGAAATGGTAATCCAATCTATTTTTAAAAATCCCCATTGTGCTTTTGTGTACAGGTAGTCCTCGACATGACAACCACAGCTGAGCCCAAAATTTCTGTGGCTAAGCGAGATGTTTGTTAAGTGAGTTTTGCTCCATTTTATGACCTTTTTTGCCACTCCAGTTGTTAAGCTAGTAGCACGGTTAAGTGAATCTGGCTTTCCCATTGACTTTACTTGTCAAGTCACACGACCTGGAGACACTGCAACCATCATAAATATCAGTCAGTTGCCAAGCATCCGAATTTTGATCCTGTGACTATCGAGATCCTGCAACCATTGTGTGAATAACAGTTGTAAATTACTTTTTTCAGTGCCTTTGTAACTTTGAATGGTCAATAAACAAACTGTTGTAAGCCACAGACTAACTGTATTTCCCAGTTTGGCTCAGCTCCAAGCCCACGTTCCTTCTTCTGCACAGAGTTTAATTGTATTTAAAATTCAAACAAAATCTTTTTTATTTTTTTTACCCCAGTGCATTTTTTTTGTTCCAACCCACCATTTTGAGCACTGTGGCCAGCACAGCCCCTTCGCCCATCCAAGGCCCAGCCGAAAACATCAGAAAAAACACTAGCTCTCGTAGCTCATCCCCAACTCTTAACTTTTAATATCTTAATGTTTTTAAGGTTCTGATGGATTTTTATTGTGCTTTTATGATGTCACAAGCCTCTCAGCGTCAGGGGACTTATAAATTTAATAAATAAATAAATTCCATCCATAATAAATCTTCTCTCAAACCCGCACAAAAATACCCCTTGTTCCACTTACAAAACCACATCCGCAATTACAAAGCTGCAGAATAGTAGGGACATAGAGAAGATACATTTGCACACCAAAATGCACACCCATAGGAATCATAGGCACAGGGATTCGGAGAGCAAAGTGCAAGGCCCAAAAGGATGATCAAAAGTACACGGGGGGTCTTGCTTGAGACAGCCACAGCACAATTACAACTCTGGGGCTGATCCTACAGAACCACCATTTTGCTTCCTCCCTGCCTGGGTGTATGTATGTGTGCAAGAATGTGAGTATTACCACACAACTGCCAACAGCTTGTTTCCTTCCAGGTCTCCCAAGAGCAAGGGTCTTCAAACTTGGCCCTTTTATGACTTGTGGACTTCAACTCCCAGAATTCCTCAGCCAGGCATGCTGGCTGAGGAATTCTGGGAGTTGAAGTCCATAAGTCACAAAAGGGCCAAGTTTGAAAACCCCTGTCCAAGAGCAATCAGCAAAGGGATACGAAGATTAACAGTTTCTCAACCTTGCACTTTTAAGAGGTGTGGACTTCAACTCCCAGAATTCCCCAGCCAGTGAATTGAGGCCTGCCCATCTTAAAAGTGCGCAAGGTTAAGAAAAACTGGATTAATTTATTGCACTACACAACTCCCAGTTCATGAAAACCTGAGAAAGGGGCTTGTCCCTCAGCTAAGTCCACCTCGAGAGTTGTTGGGAGAATAAAGGAGATATATATTTATATTTTTTAAAAATTCTTTTAAGGGAAAGCCATTGGAAAAATAGAACACTTTCATAAATAAATAGATCTTTTTTCCCCCCCTGAACTAGAGACAACATCCTGGAAAGATGTTTAATTCACATGCAGCCCAATCAGTCTCTTTTTTCTTGAGGGAAGATTGGTGGGGGGAGATACTTAAGAGAAGCAGGAAGAGAGTTTAATTGTGGCTTCTTTGCTGTTTATGCTACAATCCTGCCCAATGGAAGATTGGTGTGAAATGGATTCAGAGTACAGAAGGAATAGTAAAGAGGGGATTTATACTTTAGGGAAAATCCTGATTTGCATTTCTCATGAACCCCTGGAGAAGAAAGAGAAAATGGGGAGACCTGCATTAACAGAGGGATAGAATCAAGATCACATGAAGTGTTAATACCACTTTACAAGGCCTTGATAAGGCCACACTTGGAATCCTGCATCCAGTTTTGGTCTCCACGATGTAAAAAAGATGCTGAGACTTTAGAAAAGAGTACAGTGAAGGGCAACAAAGATGATCAGGGGACTGGAGGCTAAAGCAAAGGAGGAACGGCTGCTGGAATTGGGTATGTCTAGTTTAACAAAGAGAAGGACGAGGGGGGACATGATAGCAGTGATCCAATATCGTAGGGGCTGCCCCAAAGAAGAGGGAGTCAAGCTATTTTCCAAAGCGCCTGAGGGCAGGACAAGAAGCAATGGATGGAAACTAATCAAGGAGAGAAGCAACCTAGAACTAAGGAGAAACTTTCTGATAGTTAGAACAATTAACCAGTGGAACAACCTGCCTCCAGAAGCGGTGTAATGCTCCAACACTGGAAGTTTTTAAGAGACTGGACAGCCATTTGTCCGAAATGGTATAGGGTTACCTGCCTGAGCAGGGGGTTGGACTTGATGACCTCCAAGGTCCCTTCCAACTTTATTATTATTAATATAAGGAACCAAAACAGAGATGAAATATGTGAAACTACGAGAATCTGGAAACTACGAGCTGTAGGAGAGATATTCCTAAAGGGTAGAATGTAGTTCTGTTTGGCCACCGAGTGTGGATGGGCAACCGTAGAAATCTAAATAAATAAATAAGCAAATAACTCAGGTCTGGATTAACCTCCTTTTGACTACTGTACTATACGCTATATGGGGTGGCCTTTGGAGACTACGCAAGTTGCAACTGTGCCAAAATTCACTGGCATGAGCAGTTCTGGTGTTCCATGCTATCCCGGGGGTAATTCAATGGGCTGGTTATCACCTGGACGGTGAAGGGCCAGGTTATTTGAGGGACCCCCCCCCCGTCTCCCAATTGTTTTGCCCTACCAGAACTCAGCGGCTAGGCCCGCTCCAGGACCCCTTCAGTAAGTGGTATCCTCTTATGGGACCCAGGAGATGTGCCTTCTCTGTGGAGTCCTTGAGCTTGGTTGTTTGCTGGGAGACGTTTCATTATCCAACTAAGTAACATCATCAGTGCGAGAAGAGATGGGTTTGCCCCCTCCTTATATACAATAGCTTACCCTGCCAGTTTGGTGGTTTCTTCCTTGGTTGTTCCTTGACAAGGGTATTGTTTTCTGCTTGTTTGTTTGTCTACTGTTAAGGAACTATCAAAACCAAGATCATGGCATCCGTCCCTCTCAATTCCTGGCAAACAGATGGGGAAGAAATGGAGGTTGTGACAGATTTTATCTTCCAGGGCTCCAAGATCACCGCAGATGGGGACGGCAGCCAAGAAATTAAAAGACGCTTGCTCCTGGGGAGGAAAGCTATGGCAAATCTGGACAGCATACTAAAAAGCAGAGACATCACCCTGCCAACAAAAGTACGTATAGTCAAGGCCATGGTTTTCCCAGTTGCAATGTATGGCTGCGAACGTTGGACCATAAGAAAGGCTGAGCGCCAAAGAATGGAGGCCTTTGAACTCTGGGGCTAGAGAAGACTCCTACGAGTCCCCTGGACTGCAAGGTGATCCAACCGGTCAGTCTTAGAGGAGATCAACCCCGACTGCTCCTTAGAAGGCCAGATCCTGAAGTTGAAACTCAAGTACTTTGGCCACCTAATGAGAAGGAAGGATTCACTGGAGAAGAGCCTAATGCTGGGAAAGATGGAGGGCGAGAGAAGAAAGGGACGACAGAGGTGGCTGGAGGGAGTCACTGAAGCAGTAGGAGTGAGCTTAAATGGACTCCAGAAGATGGTAGAGGATAGGAAGGCCTGGAGGAACGTTGTCCAGGGGGTCGCGATGGGTCGGATACGACTTCGCAACTAACAACAAGGAACTACCAAGGACCTACTACTAAGGAACTAGTAGAAGGTCCTATCTTTCTATCCAATCCAATCCAATCAATCCAATCCAATCCATCCACTCTATTAATCAGTCGTCAACTATCTTCTATCTATATCTATCAATCTATCCCTCTACTCCAAGGGTGTCAAACTCAATTTCATTGAGGGCCACATCAGCATTGCAGTTGCCCTCAGGGGGCTGGGTGGGTGTGGCCAGGATGGGTGCGGCGTACTGGGTGGGCATGGATGGAGTAGGTGTGGCCTACTGGGTGGGAGTGGCCAGCTCTACATTGTTTGCGTCAAGGGTGTCTGTGGGTGCCTGGGCAGGATAGATCTGAGGGTCTCTGGCAGAAGGGGGTGGGACCGGGGCAAGTGCCAAGGCATGGTTCACTGGAGGAGCCTCACTGTTCCTCTCAGGCCATGCAGGGGCGGGGCTTATGGAGCTAAGACTGAATGCATTTCAGCATAGATGGCCACCACAAAATTGTACATTGGCTCCCAGCTGGCCTAGGCCAGGGCCAAGGCAGCGGGGGCCGTTCCCTCACTCTTTCCAGGATGGCTTCAGGAGCCACATCCGGCCCCCTGGCCTTTTGTTTGACATGTCTGCTCTACTCACTCCATCCACCCTCCAATCATCTATATCTATCAATCTATCCATCTATCCCTCTACTCACTCCATTCATCCAGTCCATCCATCATCTATCTATCTATCTATCTATCTATCTATCTATCTATCTATCTATCTATCTATCTATCTATCTATCATCTATGGATAATTCATTAATCATTCCTTAGTAGTCTCTCTCTCTCTCTGATTTATGGATGTCTTTTCACAGACTGTGAGGTAATTTTTTTTTTGAGCTCTCTAGCATGTAATATATTCATACATTCTGACTGAGAATGTAATTTTCCTGTATTTCACTGAACTGTTCTGTCTTGTAATTTCTTGTTCACCATCCAGAATTACAATAGTGAGACTGATTGCCATAAACATTGATTCAATGAGTAAACCTCCTCCACACACATTTATATAAATCCCTTGTCGTCTTACACAACAACCCTGATTTTCTCCCTTGCCCATCCCTGATGAAAAACCCAAAGCTTCAGCCAGGATTAATTGCTACCCATTATTGCTGCACAGTTAAGTTGGTTCTCTCCCATCAGTTATTTGGATCTTTTTTTTTTACTTTTTGGCAGAACTGTCTTCTCTTTTTTGCAGAGGCAGAATTTTGGAGCAAATCAAGGTTATTGCAAACTTTGCCTCAAAGGATTTTCTGCCCCTATTTAACTTGACAGGTTTCCTGCATGAAAGCCAGGGGCTTTTAGACTTTCCATTTTGCATCTGAAATATTCCTGTAACGTTTTTTTTTAATCCAAAGTTATAGAAGAGAAGGAAGGGCAGAACATTGCATCCGTTCCTCTTTGATTGTGCCAACTTATTTTCAGAAATCTTTTCTCTGCTTCCATCATTTTTAGAGCAGGAATGAGGAACTAGATATAGGGGCCTTTGGACACCCTTTCCATTACAGCTAGTCCTCGACTTACAGCCACAACAGAGCCCAAAGTTTCCGTTGTTAAATGAGTCTTGCCCCATTTTTACGACTTTTCTTGCCAGAGTTGTTAAGCGAATCACTGCAGTTGTTAAGTTAGTAGCACGGTTGTTGTGAATCTGGCTTCCCCATTGACCTTGCTTGTGAGAAGTTCGCAAAAGGGGATCACATGATCCCGGGACGCTGCAACCGTCATAAATATGAACCAGTTGCCAAGTGTCTGAATTTTGATCACATGACCATGAGGATGCTGCAACGGTCGTGTGAAAAATGGACATAAGTCACTTTTTTCAGAGTTATTGTAATTTTGAACGGTCACTAAATGAATGGTTGTAAGCCGAGGACTATGTGTACGGCCATTCTTATGGCTTCCAACACAAACTCGGATTTATTCAAACTTTCTTCTGCAAGAACGTAAAAAATGCCATCTTGGCCCCCCCTCCAAGGTGGCATAGGAAAAGAACAGCCTATTTTCATCGACTGTTATGTGTCATCCTCATTTAGCAACCACAATTGAGACTGGCAACTTGACTGTTAAGCAAAACAGTAGCTAATGGAAACCACACGTCTATCTGAGATCATACTTCAGCTTCCAACAGGCTGGCGAGGGTCAGAAATGCGAGGACTGGTCGCAAAAGCTACTTTTTCACTACCTTCAACAAAAATGGCAAACGGCCACAGTACCTCAATGAGGACTACCATTATTGCAAGTCTGTGGATTGCTCATGCACAGCACCCAGAGCTGTTCAAACTGGGGTCACCGATGAAAGATTGTCAAATAAATAATGTTCAGAAGTGAAACCGCTTCTAAAGACAGAGGCATCCATGATGATTGTTATATTTGCAGGAGGGGAAAAAAACGAAGTTTGATTCTGATCAGTATTGGCAGTCCTTGACTCTTACTAAGTTAGCCGGGGCCCATATTACCACCTTCCTTGCCACAATTGTGAAGTGAATCATTACAGTTAGTAACACGACCAAGGAGAGAAGCAAACTGGAATTAAGGAGAAACTTCCTGACAGTGAGGACAATCAACCAGTGGAACAGCTTGCCACCAGAAATCGTGGGCACTCCCATCACTGGAGATTTTTAAGAAGAGACTGGACATTCACTTGTCTGAGATAGTACAGGTTCTCCTGCTTGAGCAGGGGGCTGGACTAGAAGACCTCCAAGGTCCCTTCCAGATTCTATTCTATTCCTTATTCTACTCTACTCCATTCCATTCCATTCTTCTAATTCTATTCTATTCTAATTCTTATTCTACCATGTGACCATGGGGATGCTGCAACGGTGTTAAGTGTGAAAAATGGTCAGGTCACTTTTTTCAGCACCGTTGTAGCTTCGGATGGTCACTAAATGACCTGTTGTAACTCAAGGCCTGCAAAAGTTGGGTTTTCCTATCCTTCCTGATTCAAGTTTCGGGGTGCTTAATGGTCTTTTCCCCCTAGAAGTTTTACTGAGAGTCACAGCTGCCAAAATGAACAGGACTTTTCACACGTGCCTAGGAAACCCTCTGTTCCAGCCACTGAGGCTCAAATCCAGATAGCCATTCACAGCAGCAAAGAGAAATCCTTATTAGAGTCCTCATTTAGCGACTGCCTCACTTACTGACCATCTGCGGTTACAACTGGGATGAAAAAGCAGCTTTACAACCAATTCTTGGTTTTATAACTCGCGCAAGTCTGTAAAGCAAAGGAAAGTTGAACGAGACGATAAACACGACCTGTTCTACTTAGCCACCATTTTGCTTAATAACCCAAACTGCTTGTCCTGATGGTGGTCACTAAAGGAGGACAACCTGTATTATTATTTAAAGATTACTGGCTACCCAAAAAAGTAGGCAGCCAATGGCTACAGCAAAAAAATAAGAGTTTTACATACCGCTCAGAATCCACTGGACTCTGGGTGGTATATAAAAATTTCTTATTTCTTTACCTTGCCTGGTGGCTGCCTACTTTTTTGCAATACAGGTAGTCCTTGACTTACACCATTTAGTGACAACAGCACTGAAAAAAAAGTGACTTATGACCATTTTTTCTACACTTATGACCACTGCCACGATCCCTTGATCAAAGCTTGGATGCTTGGCAATTGACTCTTATTTATGACGGTTGCAGTGACCCAGAGTCCTATGAGTGCCTTTTGCGATCTTCTTTCAACCAAAATTAAGGAGGAAACCAGATTCGCTTAACGAATGTGTTAGTCACTAAACAACTATGGCAAGAAAACTTGTGAGGCAAAACTCACTTAACTGTCTTTCTTAGCAATGGAAATAACAGTATAACAGAGCTGGAAGGGACCTTAGAGGTCTTCTAGTCCACCTCTCTGCTTAAGCAGGAGAACCTGTATTATCTCAGACAAGTGAATATCCAGTCTCTTGTTAAAACCCTCCAGTGATGGAGCACCCACAACTTCTGGAGGCAAGTCGTTCCACTGATTAATTGTTCTGTCAGTGAATGTTATTTTAGTTCCAGCTTGGTTCTCTCTTTGATTAATTTCCATCCATTGCTTCTTTTCCTGCTTTCTGGTGCTGTGGAGAATAGGTTGACCCCCCCCCCCTTCTTCATGGCAGCCTCTTAGACTGCTATCATGTCACTACTAGTCCTTCTTTTCATTAAATTAGACCAGGGGTAGGCAACCTTGGCTCTTTTCTGACTCGTGGACTTCAACTCCCAGAATTCCTGAGCCAGCGTGAGGGAAACTTTGGCCCCTTCATGACTCGTGGACTTCAACTCCCAGAATTCCTGAGCTGCCATGGCTCAGTTTGGAAACCTCTCCCTTTTCCCTCAGCATGGCTAGCTCAGGAATTCTGGGAGTTGAAGTCCACGAGTCATAAAAGAGCCAAGGTTGCCTACCCCTGGACTAGACATACCCAATGCCAGCAACCGTTCTTCATGTTTTAGCTTCAAGTCCCCTACTCAAATTTTGGGGCTCCATTGTGGTTGTAAGTGAAGAACTACTTGTGCCAAGTGAATGTCCCAACGTATATACTCCACAGGATCAGGGTCCCAGCATCGACTCTTCCCATCTGATTGGAATCACTGGAGAATTACAGTCTGAATGAGTTGCACGCCCACCATGCAATCTCCCTTACCGAATGCACCCCCACGTTCCAATTCCCCCCATACAATGCCCCGTAAAGTGATAAACAGGGGCACAACTAGACCACAGACTAAACACAACAGAGGTTGTTTTGTCTGCTTCCCAACCAGCCTTTTCATAGGGAGAAGACTGGCCGAGTGCTTTCTCGGACCCTGGAGAACGAAAAGACAGGATGTTCTGCCTAAGGGTGCTTGGTGGCTGTGTGGTGTAGTGGTGCTGGATTAGAGGTGGACAGAGACGCCAGTTCCTGTGGCCCCATCAGCCATCACAATTCACTGGTCGATTTTGGGCCCATGCCTCCCTCTCAGGCCAAGCCATAGCTTGCTGTGGGGAAAAAGCAGGTCTAATGCTTTAAAAACAACGCTAATCCTCAAAGGATCATCAGAGCAGTGCAAGAGAGCTGCCAGCCCAGAAAGCACATTTCCTTCGTTGTTAAAAACAAAACCTCTAACTAAAGTATTCACAGTTGCTTTTCTGTGTCTCGCTGCTCGACCTAAAGGCAGGGGATCTATGATTAATGATCTCTACAACTCTGTCCCGATCCCCCAAGGGAAAGACAGGATCCACAGAAGAAGGCACCATAGGAAAAAAAAAGTCACAGGCAGTCCTCGGCTTACGACCACAAAGCAATGCAGTCATAAAGTGAGTCATCATATCACAGGATCCATTTTTGGGGGGGGAGTATTTTAACTGCAGCTATTCAGTGAATAACATCAATCCAGTTTCCCCAATTGACTGTGCTTGTCAGAAGCCATCTGGGGGGGTCGCAAATCAAATCACGTAATCGCAAGAAGTCGCATTCATCATACCTGCGAGCTGGTTGGCAAGCGCCTGAATAGCAATCATACGACCGTGGGGATGACGCAATGCAGGTCATAATGTCAGGGACAGGTTATAAGCCACTTTTTCCTGAGGTGACTGTAACTTTGAACCTTCATTATACAAATAATGGTGAAGTCAAGGACTATCCCTAAGTGATTACTCCAGGGAGGCAAAAATCCAAACTGATCTGTCACTTAATAGAAATCAGTCTGAAATAAAGAGAACTCCACAAAATGGCGGCTTTAATCCTGAGCGCCAACACACTTTTGGTCCTTCATGGCAGCGTTTCACATTGCACACGGTTTAAGTTCTCTGGACTTCGACTCCCAGAATTCCCCAACTCACATTTGTGTGGACTTCGACTCCCAGAATTCCCCAACTCGCATTTGTGTGGACTTCGACTCCCAGAATTCCCCAACTCGCATTTGTGTGGACTTCGACTCCCAGAATTCCCCAACTCGCATTTGTGTGGACTTCGATTCCCAGAATTCCCCAACTCGCATTTGTGTGGACTTCGACTCCCAGAATTCCCCAACTCGCATTTGTGGACTTCGACTCCCAGAATTCTGCCTGTTGATTTCTCCCTGCTGGCTGGGGAATTCTGGGAGTTGAAGTCCACACAGTTTAAAGCGACCAAAGTTAAGAAACACTGTTCTAGGGATGAGCAAAGATTAGCCTGAAAGACTGACCCCCTTTCTTCCTGATGTCCCCTCAACAGGTCTCTCCCCTTTGGGTTCAGCACGGTGCGTGGCGTATAAGGCATTGCGTATGCGGTTTAACTCCTAAATATATATATAATTTTTCTCTCAGTATTTTATATATATGTATATACATATATATCTCTCTCTATATAAGTATGTATATATTTTACACACACTGGATTAAATTGCATGAGAATCTAGATATGGCTTTCCACGGAATGGACACAGCAGGGCGAGGCGGGATGAAGAATGAACAGCCACACAGGAGCCAAACTTTAGAGGAGGAAGAGGGTGGCTCCTTCGTCCCTGGGACTGTCTCCTGGCTAGGAGCGCATCGCTCCTCCTGCAGAGGCAGAAGTCCTGCAGAGCTTCCCTGACACCGGATCCCATGTGCCCCAGCCCCACCTGGTGAAGCACACGACTGCGCGGGCCCTTCTTCCCCGCTAGTATTGCAGAGCGAGTGATGATCAGCATGTCAGAAAAAGAGCTGAGAGGAATACCACGGAACAGCCCCCTTGCCAGTTCATGCTGCCCCACAGCTAGGCCGAGGGGTGTCCTCTCCTCCTGGCCCGACTGGAGACCCCTCCCTCCTGCAGATTAAGTCGAGGGTCACAAATTGGACGGAAGCTTAGATTTCGCTGAGTCCGTATCAGGGGCGCTAATGATGGAATCCTTGCGGGCACCGCTTGAGTCCTGCTGAATGCCCGAGGCGGCTGTCCCAGGGTATGCGGCAGACATGGTCATCTGGTGGGGCACCCGGGCTGCCGGCCGTGGTGCGGCTGGCGGGGTGTGACCAGCATTCTGGGTCGAAGTGGCAGGCGACGACGTCGAGGCCCCCTGCCCAGTGGGGATTGAAGCGGTGGACTCGTGAGCCGAGGAGGGCGGGCTCTGGCCCGGCGTCTGGGGAGCGCCGTGGGGAAGGGAGGGCTGGGAGGCTGAAAGAGGCCGAGTCTCCTGGCTGAGACTCCTTGTGTGAAGGGCCTGGGTGCTCTTGTGAGCCGCCAGCCGCTGTGGCGAACCGGGCGGCTTCTGCTGAGTTAGCGAGAGCTGGGACCCTGACTGACCTTTGGCACCCCCGTATGGGAACGTCCGGCTGGCGTGAGGGCTTTGGGAAGAGGGACTGGACACCACAGAGGGGAAGGGGCCGGCGGAAGAGGCCAGCGGAGGCTGGGGAGGGGGGTGCTGCTGCTGGAGTGGGACGTTCGGCTGCAGGGGCCGTGGCACATTCTGGAGCATGGGGCCACCCAGTTGTTGCTGCTGCTGCTGTAGGTTCAGCTGCTGCTGCTGGTGATGCTGCTGAAGCAAGGCTGGTGAGATGGCAAAGGCCCCCGGGAGACCGCCTTGGTACTGGAGCCGGCGGACCATCCGTGGGGAGCCGAGGCTGATTGGGCCGACCAGCGGGCTGGCCATCTGCGGGCAGAAGCTCATCGCCACGGCCTGCTGGAGGGTCGCGATCGCCGAAGTAACCTGGGGCTGAGCCGGGGTGTACACGGCGGTGTGCTGTTGGAGCTCGGCCTGCTGTACCATCTCCCGGTCGTACTTGACAATCTCCTGGATAATCTCGTTCTCCTGATTGTTGAAGACGCCGGAATTGAGGTCGTGCTGCACCTTGTGCAGGAGAATGGAGTTCTTCTTCCCTGCAAGAGAAGAGCAGAAGACACGGCTTCTTTGCAGTCCAAGTCCACCTTCCCAAAGGTGCTTTTTCAAAAGGCCAACTGGACTTTTTTTTGTTTTTTCCTTGAAGATGTTTCGCTTCTCATCCAAGAAGCCAGTTCTGAGTGAATGGGGGAGAATGGAAGGACTTATATTCCTTTGCGGTCATCTGGTCATTAGCGCTCTCTCTGAGAATCGTTGAGGCCGCTTGGAGGTTTATCTGTGCCCTCGGGGAACTGCTGAAAGGCCGGTCGGTCCTCAGAGAGAGCGCTAACAACCATATGACTCCAAAGGAATATAAATCCTTCCATTCCCTCCCATTCCCTCAGAACTGAAGAAGCTTCTGGGATGAGAAGCGAAACGTCTTCAAGGAAAAAAACAAAGTCCAGTTGCCTTTGGAAAAAGCACCTTTGGGACAACCAGGATTTGGAAGACTGGGAACCTCCATAGATAGGCAGGTCCACTGATGTCTTTGCATAGCACTTCCCATACCCATGGAAAACTACAGATGGTCCTCGACTTACGACCAGTCGCTTGGGGACTGTTTGAAGTTACGATGGATCTACCTGGGGGGAGAGGAGGGTATTTACAACCCAGTTTCAGTTCCAATGGTTGCTCCCAAGTCACATGACCACACTTCGGATGCTCGCCAGCTGGGCTGCATTTGCAGCTGTTGGCAGCATCCCGCAGTCACATGACCGTGTTTTATGCTGGTCTTGCTGAAAATCGACATTTACTTCCAGTTCTCAGCACAACTGCACCCATAGCAAGCCATGGGTTCATTTAATGACTGTGGTCTTCGCTTAACGACCACTACGAAAAAGTTTGCAAAATTGCAGCTCTGACTTTTGAGATATTCAAGCTACCCAAGGTCACCTTGGGAGATGGGAAGCAGAATGAACGAACAAACCAACCAACCAATCAATCAATCCATCAACCAACCAACCAATGAAATGAAACAAAATGCTTGAAACAAAGCGGTTGAACCAAGGGGTTTCCTACATGAGATGGGACATTTCATGGAAGAATTAGGCTCAAAATCCCGAAACATCTTGAATACAGGTAGTCCTCAACTTACACACATTCATTTAGGGACCATTTAAAATTACAACGCCATTGAAAAAAGGGACTTATGTTCATTTTTTCACAGTTACAACTGTTACAGCATCCCCATGGCCACGTGATCAATTCAGACATTTGGCAACTGACTCGTATTTATGACGGTTGCCGTGTCCCGGGGTCACGTTGATCCCCTTTTGCGTTCTTCTGACAAGCAAAATCAATGGGGGAAGCCGGATGCATTTAACAACCATTTTACTAACTTAACAACTGCCGTGACTCACGTTACAACAGTGGCAAGAAAAGTTTGTAAAATGGGACAAAACTCACTTAACAAATGTCTCACTGAGCAGCAGAAATTTGGGGCTCAACTGCGGTTGTAAGTTGAGGACTATCTATATCAGGGGTCTTCAAACTTGGCCCTTTTATGACTTGTGGACTTTGACTCCCAGAATTCCTCAGCCAGGCATGCTGGCTGAGGAATTCTGGTTGTCGAAGTCCACAAGTCATAAAAGGGCCAGGTTTGAAGACCCCTGACCTATATCGTACCTCTAATGGGCAGCTCATATTTTCCAAATAAAATCTGGATGCCTTTTTTTCAGAGTGTCCAGCTGGGACACCGTGGCCCATCAGCCCCTCCCCTTACCTCCCCGTGCCAATTCTCCCAGCATACCAATGCGATCCAGGCGATCCAGAGCAACAGTTTCGAAAGCCCGTCTCATCATGGGGTATTCCTCTAGGACCTCATTAAAATTGTCCACTGAGAGGGAATACAAGCGACAATAGGTGTCCGCACGGACACTCGCCGTGCGACGCCCTCTGGTCAGGAGGCAAATCTCTGGAGAAAAGATGAAAAAAATGAATTCAAATCCCAAAATTAGATTCCCAATGACTTTCCTCTTAATGATAGAAGAATATATACATTCTCTGTAGGGTTAAGCCCAACTTCTTCCTTTTTTTTTCACAAAGCCTACCTAGATATCTACCGGATCTAATGTTGTCTTTTTTTCCCTTCAACTATTTCCAGTCAAGCCGGTGGCTATAAGTGCATTAATTTTAAATTAAGTTCTCTTTTTCTTTCCTCAACCGAAGATCAAAAATTTCTCTGGGGCTATTTTGTCTTCTGGACAGTTTGAGATTTGCTTATGCCTATCTTGACGGCCATTTTGGGAACGGTCAAGTCCTCTGTGGCAGCCATTTTGAAACCGCACCAAACGTATGTTCTCCACATGCCAAAGATACCTCATTTTAGGAAGGAAACGAAACCTGTCCTTAGAATGCCACAAATATGTAAATGAATGAAGATGGCCTTGATTTATCTCACCTCCAAAGTAGGAACCATCTGAAAGCTTCATCTCTTTATTGCCTTTTGTAAGGACACTGACCACCCCATGTTGGATGAAGTACATCTTTTTCCCGATGGTTCCTTCTCTGATGATGTAGTCCCCTGGTTGAAATACTTCAAATCTCAGTTTGGTGAGCACAGCTGTGACAAAATTGGGATCAGCGTTGGCAAAGAGCGGCATGGAGGCCACCAGTTTGCGACAGTTGAAGTTGACAATCTCCTGAAGAGCGACAGACAAAAAAAATCTTAACATGATTTTGTGCAAATATCGCTCAGCTTTTTCTTACATGTTCCTTTGTGTCAAGAGAGGACAAGTTGGAATCTTAAATCAGTGTTTCTCAACTTTGTAATTTTATGTTGTGTGGAATTGCTGCTGGCTAGGGAATTCTGGGAATTGAAGGTCCAAAGGTCTTAAAATTGCCAAGTTTCAAAGACACTGATTTAGACCAACCAACCTTAGTTAGCAGATAGTAATAGTAATAAAGTTGGAAGGGACCTTGGAGGTCATCTAGTCCAACCCCCTGCTCAGGTAGGAAACCCTACACCATTTCGGACAAATGGCTGTCCAGTCTCTTCTTAAAAACTTCCAATGTTGGAGCATTCACCGCTTCTGGAGGCAGGTTGTTCCACTGGTTAATTGTTCTCACTGTAAGGAAGTTTCTCCTTAGTTCTAGCTTGCTTCTCTCCTTGATCAGTTTCCATCCGTTGCTTCTTGTCCTGCCTTCAGGCGCTTTGGAGAACAGTTTGACTCCCTCTTCTTTGGGGCAGCCCCTGAGATACTGGAACACAGCTATCATGTCCCCCCTTGTCCTTCTCTTCGTTAAACTAGACATACCCAATTCCAGCAGCCGTTCCTTATATGTTTCAGCCTCCAGTCCCCTAATCATCTGTGTTGCTCTTCTCTGTACTCTTTCTAGAGTCTCAACATCTTTTTTACATCGTGGTGACCAAAACTGGATGCAGTGTGGCCTTACAAAGGCATTGTAAAGTGGTATTAATACTTCACGTGATCTTGATTCTATCCCTCTGTTAATGCAGCCTAGCACTGTGTTGGCTGTTTTGGCAGCTGCAGCACACGGTTGGCTCATATTTAGGTGATTGTCTATTAGGACTCCGAGGTCCCTCTCACAGTTACTACTATTGAGCATGGTGCCACCTATGCTGTATTTGTGCATTTGGTTTTTCTTGCCTAAATGTAGAACCGTGCTTTTTTCACCATTGAATTTCATTTTGTTAGTTACTGCCCAGTGTTCAAGTCTGCCCAGATCCTTCTGTATCTGAAGCCTGTCTTCTGGAGTGTTGGCAATTCCTCCCAGCTTGGTGTCGTCTGCAAATTTGATGAGTTCCCCATCTATCCCTTCATCCAAATCGTTGATGATCCCAGAAAGAGATAAACCACGAAATGACGTTCCAAGGTTGCCTAAGGTAGGCTGCCTCAAAATATGGAGGCTCCATTTTCAAGTTCAGTCTGATGAACCATTGTGGGGATTGGATAAGTCTAGTCTAACGAAGAGAAGGAGTCACAGTGTTCCGGTATCTCAGGGGCTGCCCCAAAGAAGAGGGAGTCAAGCTATTCTCCGAAGCGCCTGAAGGCAGGACAAGAAGCAACGGAGGGAAACTAACCAAAGAGAGAAGCAACCTAGAACTGAGGAGAAACTTCCTGACAGTGAGAACAATTAACCAGTGGAACAAGCTGCCTCCAGAAGTTGTGGGTGCTCCATCACTGGAGACTTTTAAAAAGAGACCGGACGACCATTTGTCTGAAATGATATAAGGTCTCCTGCTTGAGCAGGAAGTTGGACTAGAAGACCGCCAAGGTCTCTTCCAACTCTGTTATTCTGTTAAATTCTACTATTGGACATTGACGACCTTTAGCCAAGATCTACCCCTTGCTTGTCCATCTTCTCATGGTCCATCCCCTTATGGCAGTGTTTCTCAACCTTGGCAATTTTAAGGCATGTGGACTTCAACTCCCAGAATTCCACAGCCAGCAATGCTGGCTGTGGAATTCTGGGAGTTGAAGTCCACATGCCTTAAAATTGTCAAGGTTGAGAAACACTGCCTTATGGCGTGTGGGTGAGGCTTACCTCTCGCAGAGGCTCGTTCAGCTCCCCGAGGATGCTGTCCTCGTCAAACATTTTGCCCTGGTAGCGATGTTCATAATAGTCATGGATCTTCTGCCGGAAGTCAGCGGGGAGTTTGTGGAAGGACATGTACTGTTCCACTTGCTTGTACTGCAGGAGGCAGAAGGTGGAGGAGAAATTAAGCGGGAGAGTTTAAGCAAAATGTCTCACTTGAGGAATGCAAAGGAAAGGGAAATCAAACCAAGGGGGGGAAAAATGAATATTTTAATCTATTTTAATCTATGGGCCATCCAAGTGAAAAGGGGAACAATTACTCAAGATTAAGAAAACCAAAATCATGGCATCCAGCCCTCTCAATTCCTGGCAAAGAGATGGGGAAGAAATGGAGGTAGTGACAGATTTTATCTTCCTGGGCTCCAAGATCACCTCAGATGGGGACTGCAGCCAAGAAATTAGAAGACGCTGGATCCTGGGGAGGAAAGCTATGGCAAATCTAGACAGCATACTAAAAAGCAGAGACATCAACCTGCCAACAAAAGTGCGTATAGTCAAGTCCATGGTTTTCCCAGTTGCAATGTATGGCTGTGAAAGTTGAACCACAAGAAAGGCTGAGCGCCAAAGAATTGAGGCCTTTGAACTATGGTGCTGGAGAAGACTCCTGCGAGTCCCCTGGACTGCAAGGCGATCCAACCGGTCAGTCCTAGAGGAGATCAACCCTGACTGCTCTTTAGAAGGCCAGATCCTGAAGTTGAAACTCAAGTACTTTGGCCACCTAATGAGAAGGAAGGACTCATTGGAGAAGCGCCTAATAATGCTGGGAAAGATGGAGGGCAAGAGAAGAAGGGGACGACAGAGAATGAGGTGGCTGGAGGGAGTCCCTGAAGCAGTAGGCGTGAGCTTAAATGGACTCCAGAAGATGGTAGAGGACAGGAAGACCTGGAGGAACGTTGTCCATTGGGTCGCGATGGGTTGGACATGACTTCGCAATTAACAACAACAACAAAACAGATAAGGAAAAGAAAAAAGATTATGCAGAGTATTACCAAACATCAGCCTTCCCAGGTAGGGCAGACAGGAACCTTGACCAGATAAGCTAATTCTACTTTATTGTATGGCTACATTAACAGAATCTTTCAAGTCTGAAAGTATGAATCTCCCACAGTCCCTTTTCACAGCCTGATAAATTAGGGAGGATCCCTTCTGAGTTTCTTTCTCTGCCTGTTATGCAGCTTTGGGCTCCCCCTCCTCTTCTCTTATCTGATTGTTCTCTAAGGCCGGGGCCCTCCAAACTTGGCTACTTTAAGGCTTCTGGACTTCAACTCCCAGAATTCCTCAGCAGGTCTGGCTGAGGAATTCTGGGAATTGAAGTCCACAAGTCTTAAAGTTGCCAAGTTTGGAAGCCCCTGCTCTAGGCAATCCCCCACTCATCTCCCAAGGTCTGTTACATTTAAGTGGGGAGGGGAGTGGTCTGAGACAAAGTCAGGTGAGCCAATCACCAGGAGAGGGTGAGTTCTAGTCCCGCCTTAGGCATGAAAGCAGACTGAGTGATTTGGGGCCAATTAGTAGGAGGTGGTGAGTTCTAGTCCCGCCTTAGGCATGAAAGCAGACTGAGTGACTTTGGGTCAATCACCAGGAGGTGGTGAGTTCTAGTCCCGCCTTAGGCATTAAAGCAGGCTGAGTGATTTGGGACCAATCACCAGGAGGTGGTGAGTTCTAGTCCCGCCTTAGGCATGAAAGCAGGCTGAATGACTTTGGGTCAATCCCCAGGAGGTGGTGAGTTCTAGTCCCGCCTTAGGCATTAAAGCAGGCTGAGTGATTTGGGGCCAATCAGTAGGAGGTGGTGAGTTCTAGTCCTGCCTTAGGCATGAAAGCAGATTGAGTAATTGGGGGTCAATCACCAGGAGGGGGTGAGTTCTAGTCCCGCCTTAGACATGAAAGCAGGCTGAGTGATTTGGAGCCAATCAGCAGGAGGTGGTGAGTTCTAGTCCCGCTTTAGGCATGAAAGCAGGCTGAGTGATTTGGCGTCAATCACCAGGAGGTGGTGAGTTCTAGTTCCGCCTTAGGCTTAAAAACCGGCTGGGTGTTTTTGGACCAGGCACTCTTTTTCAGTCCTAGGAAAGAGGCAATAGCAAACCACTTCTGAAAAATCTTGCCAAAAAGACTGCAGGGACTTATCCAGGCAGTATCCGAGAATAGGACACGACTGAATAGAAGGGGGAAAAAACACAGACTGGGAAGGAAAAAGCAAAAGGAACCAAAGAGAAGGAAAAAAAGGGGGCAAATTAAAAGAAATTACTTAAAAAAAAGCAGAGCACTCCCCATCCCTCTCGTACCTTTTCTTGATACTGGCGCCGGGAGGAATCCAGAGACTGGATGAGGGCCGTGGCGTGGCCAATGAACATGGCATAGCAAGTGGCTCCCACGATCATGCTCAGCATCGTCAGCCATATGTCTGTCATGCTCTCCGGCGCCTGGCGCCCGTATCCGATGCAAAGCATGTGGCTCATGGACTTGAAGAGTGCAAAAGAATACAGCTCACTCCAGGAATCGTTCTGCAACAGAGAAATGACACAACTCCGGTTAAAAAGACTGTCCTGCAAAGAGAATTCGATCCATGCCCGTTTTTCTAAAAATTCATTCTGAGCCAAGGTTATTTCAACATTAAATCTTTCTTTTTTTAAGATCCAAAATTCAGAAGATGAGTTAGGAAGGATGACATCAGAGATTGGAGGTCAAAGGAACTGAAGGAAAGCGGGAAGCTGGCTTTCATTTCTAAGGCGGGACTAGAACTCACAGTCTCCTGGTGATTGGTCCAAAGTCACCCAGCTGGCTTTCATGCCTAAAGTGGGACTAGAACTCACAGTCTCCTGGTGATTGGTCCAAAGTCACTCAGCTGGCTTTCATGCCTAAAGTGGGACTAGAACTCACAGTCTCCTGGTGATTGACTGAAAGTCACCCAGCTGGCTTTCATGTCTAAGATGTGACTAGAACTCAAGTCTCCTGGCGATTGGTCCAAAGTCAACCAGCTGGCTTTCATGCCTAAAGTGGGACTAGAACTCACAGTCTCCTGGCGATTGGTCCGGTCACCCAGTTAGCTTACATTTCTAAGGTGGGACTAGAACTCACAGTCTCCTGGTGATTGGTCCAAAGTCACCCAGCTGGCTTTCATGCCTAAAGTGGGACTAGAACTCACAGTCTCCTGGTGATTGGTCCAAAGTCATCCAACTGGCTTTCATGTCTAAGATATGACTAGAACTCAGTCTCCTAGTGATTGGTCCAAAGTCACCCATCTGACTTTTATTTCTAAGGCGGGACTAGAACTCACAGTCTCCTAGTGATTGGTCCAAAGTCACCCATCTGACTTTTATTTCTAAGGCTGGATTAGAACTCACAGTCTCCTGGTGATTGGTCCAAAGTCACTCAACCAGTTTTCATGCTTAAAGGAGCAGTAGAATTCAGTCTCCTGGTGACTGACCCAAAGTCACCTAGCCAGCTTTCATGTGTAAAGAAAGTTTGGTACTGATGCTCTCTCAGTTTCTAGCTTAGCGCCTTTACTATGACACCAAATGCATATTTCTCAAATTTGCCCAACTTCTGGAATTCTGTCCATACCATTCTCAGGGAACAGATATTTACATTACTTTCTGAGCACATCTGAAACATAAATTTTGATTTAAGACAGCCATTTCTGTTTAGGAGACATCATTTTCTCATTATACCTTTTCTCCTTTAGGCAAAACAGTAAAATACAGGGAGTCCTCAACTTACAACCATTTGCTTAACAACTGTGTGAAGTTATAAATGCTGCAACCTACAGATAGCCCTCGACTTACAACCACAATTGAGGCAGAATTTGATCTTTTTTGCAACAGTCGTTAAACGAATCACTGCAATTGTTAAGTGAATCATGCAGTCATTAAGCAAATCCGGCTTCCCCCATTGACTTTGCTTGTTGGAGGCCCTGTGGGAATGATTATGATGATGATGATGATGATGATGATGATGATGATGATAATAATAATAATAATAATAGTAGTAGTAGTAGTAGTAGTAGTAGTAGTAGTAGTAGTAGTAAGTACTAGATGTGGCAGTGCCTGAAATAGATGAGAAAGAACTGGAGAAGATAACAAAATACAAAGACCTACAAATAGAAATAGAAAGACTGTGGCAAAAGCAAGCAAGGGTAGTACCAATAGTCATAGGCTCCTTGGGTGCAATCCCAAAACAACTGGAGCACCACTTGAACACCATTGGCATTGACAAATTCGCTATTAGTCAATTGCAAAAGGCAGCCTTACTAGGAACTGCTTCCATCCTGCGACGATATCTGTAATACCATCAAACATCCACATCTGCCTATCCCAGGTCCTTGGGAAGGACTTGATAGGTAGACAAAAATGCCAAATCCAGTCTGAACATCTGGCTGACTGTGCGATGATCGATAGAATAGAATAGAGCTGGAAGGGACCTTGGAGGTCTTCTAATCCAGCCCCCTGCTCAAGCAGGAGAACCTATACCATCTCAGACAAGTGACTGTCCAGTCTCTTCTTAAAACTCCCCACGATTTCTGGTGGCAAGCTGTTCCACTGGTTGATTGTCCTCACTGTTAGGAAGTTTCTCCTTAATTCCAGGTTGTTTCGCTCTCTGTTCAGTTTCCAACCATTGTTTCTCACCCTTCCCTCTGGTTCTCTGGTGAACAACCTGACCCCCTCTGCTATGTGGCAGTCCCTCAGATACTGGAACACAGCTATCATGTGTCCCCTGTTTCTGATAATAGTGCTCCTCGCAGTGATCGGGACCCCATCTCCTCTTTCCTTCTGACTCACCACCATGCCGTTGATGGAGACCCAGGAGTCAGTAGGGAAATCCTGCAGCATCGGAACGAGGAACTGGAGGCAGCCATCCCAGTGGCAGAGAAGCAGCATCATCCCGATGAGATTAATGATGCGCATCACAGCACTAGCCAGGTCATACGTCATGTGGAATATCTGCCGCGGGAAAAGAGAAACATGTCAAATGGCAAAGAATTCCCGTTTTCGAGAAAGTGAGAACGCTCCACGCCAGGTTCAATGCTCTTCAAGAGGTTGCTATTAGGAGTCAGAAAAACAAGGATTAAGTCAATAGTAATCTGTTACAATTAATCCTCGACTGGAATTCCAATCATGAGTTGTGACGGTCATTAAGCAGGTCACAAGAGCCCATTATACCAGGGCTCTTCGAACTTGGCCCTTTTATGACTTGTGGACTTCAACTCCCAGAATTCCTCAGCCAAAGCACCAGAAGGCAGGACAAGAAGCCACGGATGGAAACTAACCAAGGAGAGAAGCAACTTAGAACTAAGGAGAAATTTCCTGACAGTGAGAACAATCAATCAGTGGAACAACCTGCCTCCAGAAGCTGTGAATGCTCCAACACTGGAAGTTTTTAAGAAGAGACTGGACAGCCATTTGTCTGAAATGGTATAGGATTTCCTGCCTGAGCACGGGGTTGGACTAAATGACCTCCAAGGTCCCTCCCAGCCAAGCCTTGCACTTCAAGATTTCATGGCTTTTGTTTGATACTGCTAAGATTTGGGATTGGCTTCTGTTCAGATTTCTTTTGTCTTCATTTTCCAGTCTTGGTGAGAAACGGAACTGGATTTTTAATTATTAGTTTTAATTTAAAAAAAAATGTATAGGATGAAGCCAGTTCAAATTTAAAGACAAAAGAAGGTAAAAATAAAGAGAAGTTAATAAGAAATAAAAGGAAAAAAATATAGAAAGGAATGGCTTCTGATTTCCTTTCCAACAATTATAAGCCCACTTATATTTTCTCCTTTCCATTTCTGGTGAATTTTCACCCAAATTTTAACTAGCCACAGGTGGCCAGGGCAAATCACTTGTAAGATTAGTTAGATACTTGTTGCTGCAAAAATAATATTTGTATCAAAATACATTATTTATTATCATTTATAAATATATATATATATATATATATATATATATATATATATATATATATATATATATATTGCTTCTATATATTATTTATTATATATTTTATAAAAAATAATAACTCAAGGTAGGGAACATACCTAATATTTGTTCTTCCACCTATTTTCCCCACAACAACCCTGTGAGGTGGACTGAGCTGAGAAAGACGAACTGGCCCCAAATCACCCAACCATCTTTCATGCCTGAGGCGGGACCAAAACTCACAGTCTCCTGGTGATTGGCCCAAAGTCACCCAACCATCTTTCATGCCTGAGGCGGGACCAAAACTCACTGTATCTTGGTGATTGGCCCAAAGTCACTCAAACATCTTTCATGTCTGAGGCGGGACTAGAACTCAGAGTTTCCTGGTGATTGGTCCAAAGTCACCCAACCATCTTTCATGCCTGAGGCGGGACCAAAACTCACTGTCTCCTGGTGATTGGTCCAAAGTCACCCAACCATCTTTCATGTCTGAGGTAGGACTAGAATTTACTGTATCTTGGTGATTGGCCCAAAGTCACTCAAACATCTTTCATGTCTGAGGCGGGACTAGAACTCAGAGTTTCCTGGTGATTGTCTCAAAGTCTCTCAATCTTCTTTCATGTCTGAGGCAGGACTAGAACTCAGAGTTTCCTGGTTTCTAGGGCCCTAACCACTTGACTAGACCAAACTGACTCACAAGCGTTAAATCTCTTTTAAATCCAAAATAAACAGTATTATGATTCAAAGAAATGTCCTTATTTATTCCTGCAACGGGATAAGACAACGGGCACTTAAAAATGACTTGCCAGACGGATGCACAGTGATAATGCATTTTGCATTCCTTCTGTGACCGTCTCATCCAGGACATGGAAAGACCTCTGCGCCACGCACAGAAGCCTCTTCCGGTGCTTCCGATGAGCCACTTGTAAAATCTCATTAAAGCATTGTAAAATGTCCCTAAAGCAGAAACGACGAGATAATTTTATTTTTGCTTGTTTTAAATTGGAGGATACCAATAAGGAACTGCATTGAAGCATTTTCAAAGCAAGAAACCCAACACGCTTCCAAGACTGAGCATCTTATTTTCAGCAACAACAATGGGGGGGGGGGAAATATGCTTCCATAATTTAGCGGTATAATGTTGTAAGCTCTGGAACTAATTAAAAAACAAAACAAAGCCCCAAAGTCGGAAAGTCGCAATCCGTCTGCAGCTCGCTCGCCAATCCCCATCGGAAAAGAGCTTGTTTACCTCCCTATGCAGAAGCTGAAGCCAGATTTAAACTGGTCACCTCAGTGATATGGAAGAAAAAATAAATTTTCTCTTCCGCTTCCTTAAGCTGCCTGGAGAAATGCAAAGCACATCCGCACACTGCGGGCATCCATCCGTGACTGGAGAATTTCAAAGCCAGGATCTCTGGAGAAGGATCTATTTCAACTGGGTACAGGTAGCTTATGGAGGGCTGTTGAGCCCAACATTTTTGCTGCTAAGCAAGACAATTGTTATGTGAATTTGGCCCCATTTTGTGACCTTTCTTGTCACCATTGAAAAGTGACTCCCTGCAGTTGTTAAGTTAGCAACACGGTTGCTAAGTGACTTCTGGCTTCCCCACTGACTTTGCTCGCCGGAAGGTCGCAGAAGGGGATCACGTGACCACAGGACGCCAGAACCGTCGCAAGTACATGCCAGTTGCCAAGCATCTGAATTTTGATCACGTGACCGTGAGAACGCTCAGGTTATAAATGTGAAAAGCAATCACAAGTCACTTTTCTCGGGGCTGTTATAACTTTGAACAGTCGCTAAATGAACTGTTATAAGTTGAGGACTACCTGTATGCGGTGGAGAAAAAGAGCATCGTCCTTCCAAGATTGCTTCCTAGAGAAGAAACCGCCTGTACAGGCAGTCCTCAAGTTACGACCATTGGTTTAACAACCGTTCAAACTGAAAAAAGTGACTTACGACCTGTCCTCATACTTACAACCCTCCCAATGTCGCCATGATCACATGACCAAAATTCAGGTAGTGGCAACCAGTATGTATTTATGACGGTTGCAGAAACCCGGGGGGGGGGAAAGGGTGTCACATGGTCTCCATATGGGATATTCCCAGCCAGCTTCCAGCAAGCAAAGACAGTGGGGGAAGCTGGATTCACTTAACAATATTGGCAAAATAGTTAATTAATCCAGGTGTAAGTCACTTAATGACCACTTAACTTAGCAACAGGGGCTCCAGTCCCAAATGTGGTCATAAATCAAGGACTACCTGTATAAAACTCAAAGGCCAGAAGGATTGGTTTGAAAAAAAAAAAAAAGAGTCAATTCCCAGAAGCAAGATCTACGGCCAATTAAACTCTACTGCCGACAATTGAAAATTCTGCTAAAGGCTGGGAATAACCATTGAACGGTGCAATTTTACTATCTTTCCACCTAGCAGTTAAATTCATGCCCAGTGATAAACGGAGAAAGCTCAGTTCTAACCTGATTTATGGACTCCGTGGATGGAGGAAGGATATCAGTTCACAGTCAAAACGTCAACAATTAATCTCAAGCGTATGATGCTAAAGTACAAAGGTCTCCAAAAATAAAAACAGATAATGAAAATCAACATTGCCTTCCCTCATTTTGCTTCCTATTTTCGATTTGCATTTTCATTCCCTCTCCCCCCTTTTTTTCTTTGAATCTCCTGGGGGGGGGGGGAAGAAAGGAAAATATTCCCTGCAGATTTACATGTGTCCTTGTATATTGACTTTAGAGCCACATTAACTTCCTATAATTATAATTTATCACCTTTATAAGTCAGCTGCAAGCACAAAATGTTTCTTTTGATTGAGTGGGCCCTTCAGGGGCTTAAATGAAGAAGCAATCGGGCTGCTTTGGCTGTGTAATTTGGGTGCTTTATTACTCCTGACAGCCATTAGATTGTTCTTTCTTTCCTGCAGAGTTTGTCATGGGATTCCCAGGCAACCCAGACCTTGCACAATGATACAAGTATACTTCGATTTACAACCGTTCATTAAGTGAATGAAATTAAAGCACTGACTTATGACTGTTTTCCATACTTAAGACGGATGCAGCATCCCCAGGGTCATATAATCAAAGTTTGGATGCTGGGCAACTGGCTCGTATTTATGACCCTGGCAGTGTCCCGGGGTCCTTTTTGCAACTTTATGACAAGCAAAGTCAATGGAATAACCAGATTCACTTCACAGCTGGTCCTTGACTGATGACTTAATACCATTTACGAGGCCTTGGTAAGGCCACACTTGGAATACTGCATCCAGTTCTGGTCACCGCGATGTAAAAAAGATGTTGAGACTCTAGAAAGAGTGCAGAGAAGAGCGACAAAGATGATCAGGGGACTGGAGGCTAAAACATATTGGGTATGGAATTGGGTATGTCTAGTTTAATGAAGAGAAGGACAAGGGGGGACATGATAACAGAGTTCCAGTATCTCAGGGGCTGCTCTAAAGAAGAGGGAGTCAAGCTATTCTCGAAAGCACCTGAAGGCAGGACAAGAAGCAACGGGTGGAAAATAATCAAAAAGAGAAGCAACCTAGAACTAAGGAGAAACTTCCTGACAGTTAGAACAATTAACCAGTGGAACAACCTGCCTCCAGAAGCGGTGAATGCTCCAATACTGGAAGTTTTTAAGAAGAGACTGGACAGCCATTTGTCTGAAATGGTATTGGGTTTCCTGCCTGAGCAGGGGGTTGGACTAGATGACCTCCAAGGTCCCTTCCAACTTTATTATTATTATTATTATTATTATTACAGTTCTTTTAATGATGATTTGAAATCACAACAGCATTGAAAAAAGTGACTTATGATCCTTTTTTACACTTAACGACCGCTGCAGGCTTCCCGTAGTCATATAATCAAAATTCAGACGCTTGGCACCTGACTCATATTTATGACGGCTGCTCTGTCCCTGGGGTCGCGTGATCCTCTTTTGCAATCCTCTGACAAGCAAAGTCAATGGGGAAGCTGGACTCACTTAACAACCGAATTACTAATTTAATAACTGTTGTGATTTGCTTAACCATGGTGGCAAGAAAGTTCAAACAATGGGACAAAACTCACTTAACAAATGTCTTACTTAGCAACGAAACATTGGGCTCAATTGTGGCTGTAAGTTGAGCATTAGCTGTATTACTAACTAAACCCCTGCTTAGCAACTGTGGCAAGAAATGTCGTAAAATGGGGCCAAATTCACTTAACAACTGATGCTTGGCAATGGAAATTTTGGGTTCAATTGTGGCCATTAAACGAGGACTACCTGTATTGAGGATCACCTAACCAAGGATAGGCAACCTTGGCTCTTTTATGACTCGTGGACTTCAACTCCCAGAATTCCTGAGCCAGCATGGCTCAGCTTGGAAACCTCTCCCTTTCCCCTCAGTGTGGCTGGCTCAGGAATTCTGGGAGTTGAAGTCCACGAGTCATAAAGAGCCAAGGTTTGAAGACCCCTGCTCTTAATCTTTGCCCTAGGATAGGGGTAGGCAACCTTGGCTCTTTTATGACTCGTGGACTTCAACTCCCAGAATTCCTGAGCCAGCATGGCTCAGCTTGGAAACCTCTCCCTTTCCCCTCAGCGTGGCTGGCTGAGAAATTCTGGGAGTTGAAGTCCACCAGTCATAAAAGAGCCAAGGTTGCCTACCCCTGACCTAACCAGAAGTAGGCAAAACAGCTCAAGGAGACCAACGTTTGCAGATGCACCTAGCTGAGAAACTCAATCCCACCACTAGATGGCAGCAATGTTGAGACTTTCTGTCCCAATCGCTTTGGATGGTTTTGAAAAATATCTATTCTACCTCAGTCTTTTTCTGATTAAACCAATCTCCCTCCCAGCAGCTGTTTTGAACCCTGCTTATTAAAATTCCACAACTGTCCCAAGTTTGCCAATCCTTTAAATTCACAGGTACCTGCCAGGCCCATGTGCCGATCAAGGAAGCACACACCATATATACTCAAGAGCAGGGGTCTTTCAAACTTGGCCCTTTTATGACTTGTGGACTTCAACTCCCAGAATTCCTCAGCCAGGCACATGTGCCTGGCTGAGGAATTCTGGGAGTTGAACTCCACAAGTCATAAAAGGGCCAAGTTTGAAGGCCCCTGCTCAAGAGGTACAGGTTGATGTAGGGCCTCAATTGAGGCTCAAACTTCTGTTGCTAAGCAAGACAGTTGTTGAGTGAGTTTTGCCCCATTTTACGATTTTTCTTGTCACGGTTATTAAGTGAATCCCTGCAGTTGTTAAATTAGTAACATGGCTGTAAAGTGAATCTGGCTTCCCCATTCACTTTGCTTGTCAGACAGTCGCAAAAGGAGATCACATGACCTCAGGACGCTGCAACTGCGGCTTCCCCTTTGACTTTGTTTGGCAGAAGTTGACCAGGGTCCGCAAGATTGTCTGAGACGCTACACACCCTCTTCACGACCTGTTTTCCTTGTTACCTTCTGGCAGCGTGGTATCTGAAGCAGAACATCCAGATTCAGTCCCATTTTTGTTCCATACAGTATTAAACTTGTGAAGTCTCAAGCTTCCTCCTTCCGTTATATATTCAAGGACAGTGATTAATATTCATATATTATTATATGTAAGGATGTAGGTCTATACATATGTTGTATGTAGTATGTTTAAATGTGTGTTATGTATGGGTACATTTTGAGAGCAAGCAACTAAATTTCATTTTTAATGTGTGCCATTGTGCCCACAGTAAAAAAACGACAAAGGTCTGTCTGTTTGTCTGTCTGCCTACCTACCTACCTACCTATCTTTCTGCCTGCCTATCTATCTATCTATCTATCTATCTATCTATCTATCTATCTATCTATCTATCTACTTACCTACCTATCTACCTACCTACCTACCTACCTACCTACCTACCTACCTACCTATCATATGATCCTGGGACATTGCAACCATCATAAATATGAAGTGACCATGGGAATGCTACAATGGTCACAAGTATGAAAAATGGTCATGTCATTTTTTTCAGTGTTGCAATTTCAAATGGTCACTAAATGAACTGTTGTAAGTCAAGAACTACCTGTATACATGAAGGAAGACTGTCTATGCTCCCGCCCAGCAAATCTCACCCTGCTAGGGTTAAAACTGCCTGTTTCCTCTCCACTTTTCTTTCAATTTACTGGTGTTGCAACTGTAAGCTCAGCAGCCAGCAAGTGTAATAATAATAATAATAATAATAAGAAGAAGAAGAAGAAGAAGAAGAAGAAGAAGAAGAAGAAGAAGAAGAAGAAGAAGAAGAAGAAGAAGAAGAAGAAAAGAAGAAGAAGAAGAAGAAGAAGAAGAAGAAGAAGAAGAAGAAGAAGAAGAAGAAGAAGAAGAAGAAGAAGAAGAAGAAGAAGTTGGAAGGGACCTTACAGGTCATCTAGTCCAACCCCCTGCTCAGGCAGGAAACCCTATACCGTTTCAGACAAATGGCTGTCCAGTTTTTTCTTAAAAACGTCCAGTGTTGGAGCATTCACCGCTTCTGGAGGCAGGTTGTTCCACTGGTTAATTGTTTTCACTGTCAGGAAGTTTCTCCTTAGTTCTAGATTGCTTCTCTCCTTGCTTAGTTTCCATCTGTTGCTTCTTGTCCTTTTTCTGGGTAGTAATGCAGAGCGCAGAGCAAACTTGGTTGTTTTTTTTTTATACTAAGAGAAGTTCACTGAACCTTGCAGAAAAAGACCAAATTTTTGAAACCCTTGTTTCCTGGAAAATCTGGGTGACGACAGAACCAGTTCCCTGGGTGTTTTCTGGCTTCTGCACAGAGCAGCTTCCGCAATTATTGCAGCCTTTAAAAAAAACCCGAGGAGTTTCAGGGAAAATGGTGCTGTCTACAGCTGCTGCTCTGTTTTTATTTCCTAGTCCAGGGGTAGGCAACCTTGGCTCTTTTATGACTTGTGGACTTCAACTCCCAGAATTCCTGAGCCAGCCATGCTGAGGGAAAAAGGAGAGATTTCCAAGCTGAGCCATGCTGGCTCAGGAATTCTGGGAATTGAAGTCCACGAGTCACAAAAGAGCCGAGGTTGCCTACCCCTATCCTAGGGCAAAGATTAAGAGCAGGGGTCTTCAAACCAACTTTGAGGACCCCTGCTTTGGAACATGCTCCCCAAATTTACTCTTTTGCTGGCTTTCTTCCCCCCTGCCTTCCTGTTTCCTTTAATTAAAATACATTTTAACCAAAAAGTAAGCTGCTGAACTTGGTTTTGTCTTAACCACTAATCTGAGCTATAATTTGCGCACTGATCTTGGAATTGCTGAAATTGGAGTCTGCTGACAGGTGAATAGTTAACAGTATTCCCAAATTGGGAAGGAAAACAGGAGGAGAGGGGAGAGAGGAAGAAAGAGGAAGAAAGAGAAGGGGGGAGGGAAGGAGAGGAGAGGAAGAGGGAGGGAAGGGAAGGGAAGGGAAGAGGAGAGGAGAGAATAAAGAGGAAAGAAGAGGGGAGAGGAGGGAGAGGGAATAGGAGAGGGGAGAGAGTAGAGGAAAGGGAGGGGAGAGAGGAAGAAAGAGAAGGGGAGAGGGAGGGAGAGAGGAGAGGAAGGGGAGGGAGGGGAAGAGAAGACTGAATAAAGAGGAAAGAAGAGGGGAGAGGAGGGAGAGGGAACAGGGAAGGGGAGAGAGTAGAGGAAAGGGAGGGGAGAGAGGAAGAAAGAGAAGGGGAGAAGGAGGGAGAGAGGAGAGGAAGGGAAGGGGGGAAGAGGAGAGGACAGAATAAAGAGGAGAGAAAAAGAAGGGAGAGCAGGGAGAGAGAATAGAGGAGGGGAGAGGGGGAGAGAGTAGAGGTAGGGGAGAAGAGATAAAAGGGATAAAAGAGGAAGGGAGAGAAGGGAGGCTAGGGAAGGAGAGACAGGAGAGGGGAGGAAAGAGGAGGAGTCGGAAGAAGTGAGGGGGAGGGGAGAAGAGATAGCGGAAGGAAAGAGGAGGGGAGAGAAGAGATGAGAGGGAGGAGAGCAAATAGGGGAGAGGAGAGGCTAGGGAAGGAGAGACAGGAGAGGGGAGGATAGAGGAGGGAAGGGAAGAAGAGAGGGGAGGGGAGGAGAGGAGAGAAGCAAAGTCAATGGGGAAGCCAACAAGTCTCATTTAATGACCACTACGACAAAAAGATTGTAAAATTAGATGCAGCCACCTGATGCCTCGCTTAATGACTACTATACCGCTAAATGACGAATTTTCCAGTCCCTATTGTCGAGGGTTATCGGTGGCGAGTAACCCACTAAGTAACCCACTTAGTAATATCCCCCCAATCTGAGCCTGCAAGGGAGACGCCTTAAATCAAGGGTCTTCAAACTTGGCCACTTTAAGACTTATGGACTTCAACTCCCAGAATTCCTCACCCTGGCTGAGGAATTCTGGGAGAGTTGAAGCCCACAAGTCTTAAAGTGGCCAAGTTTGAAGACCCTTGATTTAAGGCCTCCTCTGCCTTGTGCAGCAGGCTAAATCCCCCAAGCTGGCTTAAGGAAATAAGCCCCAGCTACGACTCAACGCAACACGGCATAACAACGGTCGAGTTATCCCAAGACTCTGAACTACAAAGGGCCTAGCAGCCCCACTGAAAACTAGCCTTCTATGTTTTGTGAAACCCGTCGGTGTGGCAGGCACCACATCACACACATCCTTCAAGCAGGAGCAGGACAGCCAAGCATTGTGGGCCCTGAAAAACTCCATGCTGCAGCTTTTGCACAGTCTCTCCTGCGTACACTGCTCATTTCCTTGGCTCTATTTAAAAGTAAGTCTGAAAGTCACGTTCAATATAATGAATCCTCGACTTACGACCAGTTGTTTAATATAAAAAAAAATGCCCCTTTGGGAGAGTGGATTCCAGACTTAACCACTGCGAGATTTGCTTAACAACCGCCGAGGTGGCGCAGTAGTTAGAGTGCAGTACTGCAGGCCACTTTAGCTGACTGTGTTCAGCAGGTCAGTGGTTCAAATCTCACTGGATCAAGGTTGACTCAGCCTTCCATCCTTCCGGGGTAGGTAAAATGAGGACCCAGATTGTTGGGGGCAATGTAAATATATATATACGTTGCTTACTGGTGTACACCGCTTAGAGAGTGCTTGCACTTAAAGTGGTATATAAGTCTCATAAATAAATAAATAAACCGCCATTACAAAACAGTCAGAGAAGTTGGGTCTGGTCGTGCGGTGCCTCGACTTACGACTGCAATGACTTAGGAGCAGGATTGTGGTCGTAATCGAGGAGTATCTATATCTGGCAGTAAGCTGGACACGACACTCCTCATCTTACAACCATTTATTTAGATGCCGTTTGAAGTTACAATGGCACTGAAAAAAGCCTTTTTAAGAAGCTGGAGACCCATTTGCCTGAGATGACATAGGGCAGTGGTGACGAACCTATGGCATGCATGCCAGAGGCGGCACTCAGAGCCCTCTCTGTAGGCATGCATGCCACCGTCAGCAGCTTGCGCAGGTCCATTGGGCCGCTGCCACTGCCCAGAGCGGCAGCCTCACCAGGCACAAAGGAGGCGAAGTGGCCAGCTAGCAAGATCGAGTAGAGGTGGTAGAGCACGCCCACACCCAGCAAGCCAAAGGCCACCCCGAGCAGGGAAAGCCAGATGCCCATCAGCACCATGGCCCCCCAGTCCCAGCTAGGATGGCATGCCTCCCCCCCATCTATGTTGGGCCTCCTGTCCACCATCCCACCTGCCCGAGACCCCTTCGATCTCCCCCAACTCTGCCCGGCCCCTGCAGGCGTCCCCTCCATGAGCAACATCAAGGTGGCCATGCCCACTCCAGCCACACC
Organism: Crotalus tigris; assembly: GCF_016545835.1. NCBI lineage: Eukaryota > Metazoa > Chordata > Lepidosauria > Squamata > Viperidae > Crotalus > Crotalus tigris. The sequence continues at coordinate 1,600,838 of NW_024099557.1, forward strand.
CTCCCAGTCTGCCGTGACAACCGCAACCATGCCCACCCAGTGGGCCATGCCCACCCAGCGGGCCACACCCCCATGCCCCCCCGAGGGCACCACAATGCTGATGCGGCCCTGGCACTTTGCGATCAATAAGTGGGTTTGGGGTTGCGGTTTGAGCACTCGGTCTCTAAAAGGTTCGTCATCACTTAGGAGTTCTGGGAGTTGAAGTCCACCTGTCCTAAAATTAGAATTCTGGGAGTTGAAGTTTATGAATTTTAAAGTTGGCTTGGGAATTCTGGGAGTTGAAGTCCACACACCTTAAAGTTGCCAAGAATGAAAAACGCTGCTCGATACAATCCGTTCTTGAATGGCCCTAACTACTATGGTGGCCATTTTGGGAACATGCCCACTGCACGCTTGCCAAATTCCAGAAAGGACCCTCAGCTCAAAAACAAAAAAACAAACAAACAAAAAAAAACCCCAAAACAAAATAATAATGGGATGTGGGAGTGCTTGCTGCTCTCTGAGCTTGGTGGTTTCCTTGCAGACATTTCATTACCGAACTATGTAACATCAACAGTACTAAATGGGGTGAGGAGGAGGAGGAGGAGGACGACGACAACTGTGGGGCCCTTGGTGCTCTCTGAGCTTGGTGGTTTCTTTGCAGATGTTTCATTACCCTACTACAGGGGTCTTCAAACTCGGCCCTTATAGGACTCATGGACTTCAACTCCCAGAATTCCTCAGCCAGGCATGCTAGCTGAGGAATTCTGGAAGTTGAAGTCCACAAGTCATAAAAGGGCCAAGTTTGAAGACCCCTGCCCTACTAGGTAACATCATCAGTGCTAGAGGGGAGTGGGGTTTGCAGGAAGGAGGGAGGGAGGAGGAGGAAGAGGGAGGGAGGAGGAGGACTATGGGTTCCTTGGTGCTCTCTGAGCTTGATTGTTTTCCTGCAGGTGTTTCATTACCCTACTAAGTAACATCACCAGTGCTAGAAGGAAGTGGGGTTTGCAGGGAGGAGGGAGAAAAAAGGAGGGAGGGAGGGAGGGAAGAGAAGGAGGACTGCCTTCCAACAACTGCCTGGCTGATGCCTCACCTCGTCATTTTTTTCACTGGCTTTGGAGATTAAAGCTGGGAGGAGACAAGCCATTAACTCCTTTTACGGCTCTGCGGAATATCCTGAACTCAGAACTAACCCAAATACAGGGAGAGTCCTCCAACTTACGACAGTTCGTTTCGTGAATGTTCGAAGTTACATCATCACTGAAAATAGCGAAAAATAGTAATATATATATATCTTTCTCTGTGCTTTGCATTTCAATCTTGGTCTTCCTCCCTCCTTCTCTCTCTCTCTCTCCCTCCTTCTCTCTCTTTCTCTCTATCTCTCCCCCTTTCTCTCCCTCTCATTCTCTCTACCTTTTTTCTTTCTCCCTCCCTCTCTCTCTCCCCTTCTCTTTCTCTCTTTCTCCCTCCCTCTCTCCCTTTCTCTCCCTCCTTCTCTCACCTTTTATTTTTCTCTCTTTCTCCCTCCCTCTCTCTCCCTTTCTCTTCCTCTCCTTCTTGGTGCTCTCTGAGCTTGGTGGTTTCCTTGCAGACATTTCATTACCCAGCTAGGTAACATCATCAGTGTAGTAATGAAACCACCAAGCTCAGAGAGCACCAAGGACTCCACAGCTACAAATATCCTCTTCTATAAATAAAAGCCCCTGAACAGCAAAAGGAACATAGGTCCTTCTTTGAAGGATCTATGAAAATTTCATCCTTGGTGGATCTCCCCCAGCTTCCAGCATGTCTCTTACCTCTTCCCACTGGTGAATGTAGCGGATAAGACGGGAGAGACGCAGCAGCCGCAGGAGACTCAAAATTTTGGTGAAGCGGACGATGCGCAAGGCCCGGGCGGTCTTGTAGACCTCAGAATCCATGCCCTTCTCCACAATGAGGAAGATATAATCCACAGGAATAGAGGAGACAAAGTCCACCACAAACCAGGTCTTCAGGTACTTCTTCTTGATCCGCTCAGGATCCAGAATGATCTCCGTATTGTCCTCAATGATGATGCCCGTCCGGAAGTTCATCACCAGGTCCATGAGGAAGAAGGTGTCCGACACCACGTTGAAGACGATCCAGGGAGCTGTGGTCTCCTCTTTGAAGAAAGTGATGCCGACAGGAATGATGATAAGGTTGCCCACCATGAAAAGCAACATGGTGAAGTCCCAGTAGAACCTAGAATGAAAGGGATACGTGGGAATCAAGACATGGGAGAACATCGGAAGAAGCCCTGGGTCAAAGCTAGGTTATTGCTTTCTTTGCCCACCACAAACGTAAGACACTGAGTGGATGTATTCAGGTAGTATACTAAATTTAGTCTGCATTTACTTTACGTTTGCTTTTCTTCCAAGAGGATCTAGGGCAGTGGTTCTCAACCTGTGGGTCGGGACCCCATTTGGGGTCAAACGACCATTTCACGGGGGTCGCCAAACAATGCAGTCCACCATTTCCCCCCCCTTTTCCTTAGCTGTGCTACTCCCTTTTATTCTATTGGCGTTTGAAAGCCAATAAAATAGACTCTCTTGAATAGAGTCTAATTCTATTGGCTTTCAAAAGCCAATAGGAATTGTCCAGGCTGTCTCTGCCCTGCTGAGCCTGACAAAAGTCCCATTCTGCAAACGGTGCTGCACCAGTTGAGTAGTCCTTGACTTACGACCGGTTGAGTAGTCCTCAACTTACGACCGGTTGGGGGGTCGCAGCATTAAAAAGGTTGAGAACCACTGATCTAGGGTTTACTGAGCAATCCAAGAATGATAGTTTATGTTTTGTGTTAGAACAGGGCTCTTCAAACTTGGCAACTTGAAGACTTGTGGACTTCAACTCCCAGAATTGGGAGGGCTGGCCGAGGAATTCTGGGAGTTGAAGTCCACAAGTCTTAAAGTTGCCAAGTTTGAAGAGCCCTGTGTTAGAACATAGAACATGGAATATAATCAGAGTTGGAAGGGACCTTAGAGATCATCCAATCCAACCCTCTGCTCAAGCAGGAGACCCCATGCCATTTCGGACAAATGGCTGTCCAGTCTCTTGTTTAAAAACTCCAATGACCGAACACCCACAACTTCTGGAGGTAAGCAGTTCCACTATTTAATTGTTTTCACTATCAGGAAATTCCTCCTACGTTGCTTCTCTCCTCGGTTTGTTTCCATCCATTGCACCTGCCTTCAGGTGCTTTGGAGAATAGGTTGACCCCCTCTTCTTTATGGCAGCCTCTCAAGTACTGGAATACTGCTATCATATCACTCCTAGTCCTTCTTTTCATTAAAACGTTATCCATCACAGTGCTCAAAACCCCACTCCCTTCTACTACAGTGGACAAAATTGGGCTAAATCAGTGGTTCTCAACCTTTTTAATGCCGCGACCTCCAACCGGTCGTAAGTCGAGGACTACTCAACCGGTCGTAAGCCGGGGACTACTCAACTGGTGCAGCACCATTTGCAGAATGGGACTTTTGGCGGGCTCAGCAGGGCAGAGACAGCCTGGACAATTCCTATTGGCTTTTGAAAGCCAATAGAATTAGACTCTATTCAAGAGAGTCTATTCTATTGGCTTTCAAAAGCCAATAGAATAAAAGGGAGTAGCACAGCTAAGGAAAAGGAGGAAAAAATGGCGGATTGCATTGTTTGGCGACCCCCGTGAAATGGTCATTCGACCCCAAATGGGGTCCCAACCCACAGGTTGAGAACCACTGGGCTAAATGATCATAAGTTGATGGAAATCAGAACAGATTCTTATAGTTCTCTTGATTAGTAGAAGACCACCTGCTTTGCCCACAGAAAATCATGTTTGATCCCAGATGCTTCACTTTAAAATCCCCAGCATTCAGTGGGAAAATTGCTGGATTGCTGGCTGACTGGGCTGCATTCACACATGCTAAGCCCTCCCCCAAGCCTAACTCAGATTAAAACCATCAAGTTCTGCATGTCGTATGAACGCAACCCGTTGGTTGGAAACTGAATAGCAGAATAGTAACAGAGTTGGAAGGGACCTTGGAGTTCGTCTAGTCCAACTCCCTGCTCAAGCAGGAGATCCTATAGCAGCAGTTCTCAACCTGTGGGTCGGGACCCCATTTGGGGTCGAACGACCATTTCACGGGGGTTGCCAAACAACGCAGTCCGCCATTTTTCCCCCCCTTTTCCTTAGCTGCGCTACTCCCTTTTATTCTATTGGCTTTTGAAAGCCAATAGAATAGACTCTCTTGAATAGAGTCTAATTCTATTGGCTTTCAAAAGCCAATAGGAATTGTCCAGGCTGTCTCTGCCCTGCTGAGCCTGCCAAAAGTCCCATTCTGCAAACAGTGCTGCAAGTGGTCTGCAGCGAAGGCGAGCTGTCTGGAAGTTTCCACCCCTCCCTGCTGAGCAACTACTAAAAATGTAAGTAAAAGAGGGCCAGGGGTGGGAGGTGGGAGGCTGGCGGGCGCAGGGAGGGTTGCTGGCACGCGTGGGGCCTGGCGGGTGCCTTACCTCCCTTGGGCTGGGCCAGTTGGTGGCCCAGCCGGTGGTTGCCCTGCGCCATCGCTGCCCCTTGCCAACTACGCCTCGGCCGGCGCAGGGGGTGGCACCACGCATGTGCGGCGCTCCCGGGCAGGGAAAGTCCTTGACTTACGACCGGTTGGGTAGTCCTCGACTTATGACTGGTTGAGTAGTCTTCGACTTACGACCAGTTGGGGTGGTTGCAGCATTAAAAAGGTTGAGAACCACTGCCCTATAGCATGCCAGACAAATGGCTGTCCAATCTCTTCTTAAAAATTACCAGTGATGGGGCACCCACAACTTCTGGAGGCAAGCCGTTCAAACTGGTCAAGTGTGTTAAAGTTTGCAGGTTATACTCTTCTTTCTTCTTCTTCAAGCACCATGATGCTCTCTGAGCTTGGTTTTCTTCTTGCAGATGTTTCATTACCCAACTAGGTAACACCATCAGTGCTAGAAGAGAGTGGGGTTTGCTCTCTGTTAATGTGCAAGTGACTTTCCTGCCACTGGTGAGTCAGAGCAAGTCCCTTGTATATAAACTGATCAAAGAAGGGCCTATTTTCCTTTTGCCATTCCGGGGCATTTAAAAAAAGAGAGAAGCATCCCATTATTTATACAAGAGGATATTTGTAGCTGTGGAGTCCTTGGTGCTCTCTGAGCTTGGTGTTTTTTTCTTGCAGAGGTTTCATTACTCCACTGATGATGTCACCTAGTTGGGTAATGAAACGTCTGCAAGGAAACAAACAAGCTCAGAGAGCACCAAGGACCCCACAGTCGTCCTCCTCCTCCCTCCCTCCTTCCTGCAAACCCCACTCCCTTCTAGCACTGATGGTGTTACCTAGTAGGGCAGGGGTCTTCAAACTTGGCCCTTTTATGACTTGTGGACTTCCAGAATTCCTGAGCCAGCTGTGCTGGCTCAGGAATTCTGGGAGTTGAAATCCACAAGTCATAAAAGGGCCAAGTTTGAAGACTCCTGTAGTAGGGTAATGAAACGCCTGCAAGAAAACAATCAAGCTCAAAGAACACCAAGGACCCCACAGTCCTCCTCCTTTCTCCCTCTCCCCCTGCAAACCCCACTCTCTTCTAGCACTGGTGATGTTACCTAGTTGGGTAATGAAACATCCGCAAGAAAATAACCAAGCTCGGAGAGCACCAAGGACCCCACTGTTCAACCCCAAGCTACAGATTATTCTCTTCCATCGGTATCTTTAAGGTTCTTAAAACCCAAATCCTTCCTTTTTTTTGTATTAAATCCCACGATAACAAGCATGCAGGAGAAAGCGAAGACTTGGGATACCCTATCTAGGAGTTCAGAGATATACATTATGGCTAAGCTTCTTATCAAAATGTTAAACTGCAGAAACGTACAATAAAATAAACCCAGGTATACCTGTCATCCCAGAGATGACAGCAGCTCACCGCACAGAAAAATCTTCTGGGGTCAAAACTACCATGGATGAGGAATGCAAAAAAAAAAAAAAAAAAACCTGAATCCCTTTTCACATACACACAGACACACACAAACACACAAATCAGGAAGTATATTTTCAGAATCCTGTTCCACTTCTCCCTTCTGCTGGATGCCTGGGTGACCTTCTCCAGATGCCTGCAAGGTCAAAAGCAGATAGCCAAGGTTTTTGAGTTCCACTTTAGCTACGGCTTCTTTAGCGTCACTCTACAATTTGTCAGCCAGAATTTAAAAAAAAAAAAAAATAAATAACAAGAGTTTCTGCTTTGTCCTCAATCCACCCTAAGAGGCACAGAATATAAATATGGACGAATCAGAGGAAGCGAGAGAGATGATAATTTATTTATTCCCTGACTTTTCACAATTTTTTTGGCACCGCCCTCCCACTGCCATTATAATAAGACCGTCTTTTATTTCTGTAGGAAAGGAAAATTTATTTGCCCACCAGTGTATAATTTTTATTTTTTCTGCGGCATCGGTTGCTTTATTTTGCAACAAGCTGGCATCACTGCTGGTGTCGAAAGAAATATGCACAATTGAAGTAACTGTGGCTTGTGGTTTTTCTATTTACCCCCCACCATTGCTATTCCTGTTTGTTTCTCTGTTGGGCATAAAATATTTGTCTGGAGCAATAAAGAGAAGCAGCCATATATGATTTCCTATAATGATTGCCTGTGAAAGGGGAAAATTCTGCCAGTCATCTCAGAGAGAGGAAAATTAGGATTTAGGGAAAGCTGCGTTGGGTCCTGGATACCCTTCAGATCAACCCAATAGCTTCAGGTAGACATTAGTCTTTGACCTACCCGTGTTTTCCCGAAAGTAAGGCCTACCCTGAAAATAAGCCCTAGCTTGATTTTTTGGGGTGGGCCTAATATAAGCCCTATCCCCAAAATAAGCCCTAGTCTGAGGCACAGACCTAAAACACAAGTTAGGGCGGGTGTGGGGCACCCTGCACCCGCTTACCTTGCAACCTGACCTCTCCTTGCTGGCCCACTTCTTCTTCTGAGGCCTCTTCTGCAGCCAGGCCTGCATTTCTCAATCATGGGGCTTTCCGGAAGGCCTGTGCAGCCAAGAAACCGAGCTATGGACTCAATCCATAGGTCGGTATTTGGCTGCTTAGGCCTTCTGGAAAGGCCTGGCTGCAAAATGCAGGCCCGAATGCAGCTGCTGAACTTTGGCTCCAGAAGAAGTGGACCGGCTGGGTGGTGCTGTCGGTGAGGTAAGGCCTACCCCGAAAATAAGACCTGGTGCCTCTTTTGGAGGCTAATAATAATAATAATAATAATACCCGGTCTTATTTTCGGGGAAACACGGTATAACGGTTCATTTAGTGACCGTTTGGAGTTATGATAGCATTGAAAAAAGTGATTTATAGCAATAGCACTTAAACTTATATCCCGCTTCTAAGGGGTTTACAGAGTCAGCCTATTGCCCCCCCCCCCAACAATCTGGGTCCTCATTTTACTGATCTGGGAAGGATGGAAGGCTGCGTCAACCTTGAACAGGTCAGGATCAAACTCCTGTCAGTGGGCAGAGTCAGCCTGCAATACTGCATTCTAACCACTGCGCCACCAAGGCTTATGACTGTTGACTTATGACTTATGACCACTGTAGCATCCCCAGGGTCATGGGATCAAAATTCAGACGCTTGGCAACTGGTTTATATTTATGGTGGCTGCAGTGTCCTGGAATCATATGATCCCCTTCTGTCAAGCAAAGTCAATAGGGGAACCAGATTTACTTAAAACCGTGTTATTAACTTAACATCTGCATGCTTGCGGCAAGAGAGATCGTAAACTGGGACAAAACTCATTTAACAACCGTCTCCCTTAACAACAGAAATTTTGGGGTCAATTGTAGCTGTAAATTGAAGACTACCTGTGATAGAAATTCTGTCAAAGCGGTGAAGAAAATAGAGGCATATTGCAACTTTGCTGTTATTTTTTTGTAATATATTATTATGGTTAGATGCACATTCAGCCAGATGTTTAGCACGAGTTTGGCATTTTTATCCACCTATCGAGTCCTTCCCAAGGCCCTGGGATAGGCAGATGTTGTTTGTTTGACGATGTTGAAAGTCTCATTGTAGGTTATAAACTGTTCTGAGTCTCAGCTTCTGCAATTGACTGATGGAGAGTTTTGTCAACGCCGATGGGGTTCAAGTGGTGCTCCAGCTGTTTTGGAATTTCAGCCAAGGTGCCTATCACTATTGGTCCTACCACTGCTTTCTTTTACCACAGTCATTTTGCTTCTGTTTGCGGGTCTTTGTATTTTGTGATTTTTTTTTCTCCAGTTTTTTTTCTTCTCTTCTGTTGTCTTCGGGTCCTGCCAGGTCCACTATCCATGCTTTTTTTTTTTTTTTTTGGACTTATCAACAATTGTTATTCCTGGGTTGTTGTGCGGCAGGTGCCTGTCTTTGAATTCTAACGTCCCCGAGCACCTTACTTTCTTCATTTTCTATTACTTTTGTCTGTTTTGTGGCCCACCAATTCTTCCTTACTGGCAAATGTTATTTCTCACAGATCTTCCAAAGCACCATTGTTGCTACTTAGTCGTGTCATTGTTTGTAGTCAGCCTGTGCGATCTTCTTGCAGTAGCTAAACAGGTGGTCCAGTCTTTCTTTCTTCAGCTGATGATTAGGGGACTGGAGGCTAAAACATATAAGGAGCGGTTGCTGGAACTGGGTATGTCTAGTCCAGGGGTAGGCACTCTTGGCTCTTTTATGAGTTGTGGACTTCAATACCCAGAATTCCTGAACCAGCCATGCTGACTCAGGAATTCTGGGAGCTGAAGTCCACCAGTCATAAAAGAGCCAAGGTTGCCTACCCCTGGTCTAGTCTAATGAAGTGAAGGACGAGGGGGGACAGGATAGCAGTCTTCCAATATCTCAGGGGCTGCCACAAAGAAGAGGGAGTCAAGCTATTCTCCAAAGCGCCTGAAGGCAGGATAAGAAGCAACGGGTGGAAACTAACAAAAGAGAGAAGAAACCTAGAACTAAGGAGAAATTTCCTGACAGAGCAATAACCAGTGGAACAACTTGCCTCCAGAAGCAGTGAAGCAGTTAACACTGGAAGTTAAGAAGAGAATGGACAGCCATTTGTCTGAAACGGTATAGAGTTTCCTACCTGAGCAGGGGGTTGGACTAGATGACCTCCAAGGTCCCTTCCAAATTTATATTATTATTATTATTACTACTACTACTACTACTACTACTACTACTACTACTACTATTAATATTACTACCTTCTTTGCAGAGGTGGCATTGGCTTCTGGTGATGGCTATGGTGCCAGAGTGGTTAGAATGCAGTAATTCTCTTTTTGACCCTGAAATCCCTTAATTCAGGGTAGAGCTTGGGCCGCTGGATGGAGCTGAGCATTAACTAGCCAGATGCCCTTCCTGACGCCACACAAAGTTTGCTGCAGATATTTTTTCTTTGCGCTCCAGGAGACAAATATCTGCCTCTACCTAGGATTGAACTTTCAACCTTCTGAGTAAGAAGTCAGTTTCTCCATTGCTAGGGCCACCATGCCACTCAGTGGTTAGAATGCAGTATTGCAGGCTAACTCTGCCCACTGCCTGGAGTTCGATCCTGACCGCAGCCTTTCCATCCTTCCGAGGTCCGTCAAATGAGGACCCAGATTGTTGGGGGCAATAGGCTGACATTTGTATACCGCTTAGGGAGGGCTGTAAAGCACTACGAAGCGGTACATAAGCCTAAGTGCTATTTGCTGTCTGTTGCTGTCTCCTCAATTTTGGATTTTTATTTTAAATATCCTGACCATGTTAATACTTTGCCTTGCCATTTTGTATTTTTCGTTTGGCCATTCGTGTAGGTCAGTTTGGTCTCTCTGGGACTCGGGAAGCCTTCAAGATGTAGCAGCTTCAGTGCATATTCTTCACTGCCCTTCAGATATTCTTCCAATGCCTTTTTAAATTCTTCAACCGTCTGGAGTGCACTTGCAGCATTCCACGCCCACCTATTCTCTGAGTAAATCTGTCAACGTCCCTGCGTGGATGAAGGGTATGATTCATTCCCACTATTTTTTCCCGGCCTTCCTATCCAGGGCTTTTAGTTCTGCTTCAGTCCAATCCATTATTCCAGCTGTGTATCTAATGACTGGAATTACTCAAGTGTTAATTGCCTTAAAGGCATTTCCTCCACTGAGTTTGGACTTTTAAGATCTTCTCCATTCTCGTGATGCCACCTTTTTTCTTGAGTTCAGTGTGCTTGACTGGTCAGTTTGAAGATGGTCAGTTTGAAGGATGCCCAGGTTATCTGTAAGGAATCACCTTCATCCAGACTCTGTTATTTTCATAGGACATCTTGATTCCTTCAGTTTTCACTATTTTCCCCCTCTTGATAAGTGAGAGTGGCGTGCTTCTCCAGTCTGAACTCCAGTGAAATATCTCGGCTCTTCCCTCTTCTGGTGGATTCTGGGCAGTGGTGGGATTCAGCCGGTTTGCACCAGTTCAGCAGAACCAGTAGGTAATTTTTTGTTGCCCAGGCCCAGAACGGACTTCCGGAAGCTGCATCCACACAGAGAACCGGTTGTTCACGTATTTGAATCCCACCCCTGATTCTGGGCTGGTTTTTGTCTGCAAAATCAATCTGGTTTGGGAGGGCTGGGAGGAAATAGAAAAGTACCGTATTTTCCGGCGTATAAGACAACTCGGCGTATAAGACGACCCCTGACTTCGGAGCTGATTTGCATGCTTAGAAAGTCATCTTATATGCTGGAAAATATGGTATCTTTTCCCCCCCAAAAAAACAAGATTCTAAAAAAAACCTTCCACTTTACCGAGATTTGTCATTCCTTCACTGCATTTTACAGAGTCCCCCCCCCTAAAAAAATGGGAGGGGGACACCTTGCAAGAAGCCTATGTGAGATGTCTCCCATTATACCCACCCCTCAACCCTTTCCAGATGGCAAAATGTAACCTGCGCTTGCACAGCAGAAATTCTCAGAATTTTTTTAAAAAAAAGCTGAAATGTGTGAGCTGGCACACTAGCCCCTCAAATGTTGTCTACCCTTGTTCTAAGTTAGGAGGTTTTGTACTAAGCCTCTGCACGCTTGCCTTGGACGCCATTTCACAGAGGAGGAAAACTGAGGCACCGCAAACAATTCCAGCAAATCCGTGCCAGCACTGGTTAAATCAGAATTTGACTATTACCAGTCTACAGGTACATTACCTTCTCCTTTTTGTCTTCCTTCTCTGCTTTCCCTGCCTCTTTCCAAAAAGGAACATGAGCCAGTCCCAAGGAGTCACCTAATATGGCTCACTGCACCAGACCAAAGCAAAAAAGTCAGAAGCTCTTTTAAGAGTCATCTGTCATGGCTGCAAATTGTCCTTGGATTGCTGCAAAGTACAGCTGGCTCCCTTCTTTAAACTAAGCCTGGTTTGTCCAGCTCACCTTCTTTCAGGCATTTACGGTAGACATACTGCTGCAGATAAACAGAATGAATGGAAAAGAAAGGCTGGGGCTTGACAGACCACTGGGGGAATGCACCTGAGAGGCACAGGTTGGGAGGGAGGGAGGGAGGGAGGAAAGGAGAAAGGAAGGAAGAAGAAAGAAAGGAAGGAAGGAAGAAAGATGGGAGAGAAAGACATGAGGGAAGAAAGTGGGAGAGGAGTGGAAGGGAGAGAGGAAGAGAGAAAGAAAGGAAGGAAGCAATGGGTGGGAGGGAGGGAAGAAGGAGATTGGAGGAAAGAAAGGAGATGGGAGGGAGGAAGTGGAGGGAGGAAAGAGATGGAAGGAAGGAAAGAAAGAGATGTGAGGGAGAGGAAATGAATGAGAGGGAGGGAAGGACAAAGGAAATGCGAGGGAGAGAAGAAGGAAAGAGACGGGAGCAAGGAAAGAAAGAGATGTGAGGGAGAGAGGAAATGAATAGGAGGGAGGGAAGGACAAATGAGATGGGAGGGAGGAAATGGAGGGAGGAAAGAGATGGAAGGAAGGAAAGAAAGAGATGTGAGGGAGAGAGGAAATGAATAGGAGGGAGGAAATGGAGGGAGGAAAGAGATGGAAGGAAGGAAAGAAAGAGATGTGAGGGAGAGAGGAAATGGGAGGGAGGAAATGGAGGGAGGAAAGAGACGGGAGCAAGGAAAGAAAGAGATGTGAGGGAGAGAGGAAATGAATAGGAGGGAGGAAATGGAGGGAGGAAAGAGATGGAAGGAAGGAAAGAAAGAGATGTGAGGGAGAGAGGAAATGAATAGGAGGGAGGAAATGGAGGGAGGAAAGAGATGGAAGGAAGGAAAGAAAGAGATGTGAGGGAGAGAGGAAATGAATGAGAGGGAGGGAAGGACAAAGGAAATGCGAGGGAGAGAAGAAGGAAAGAGACGGGAGCAAGGAAAGAAAGAGATGTGAGGGAGAGAGGAAATGAATAGGAGGGAGGGAAGGACAAATGAGATGGGAGGGAGGAAATGGAGGGAGGAAAGAGATGGAAGGAAGGAAAGAAAGAGATGTGAGGGAGAGAGGAAATGAATAGGAGGGAGGAAATGGAGGGAGGAAAGAGATGGAAGGAAGGAAAGAAAGAGATGTGAGGGAGAGAGGAAATGAATAGGAGGGAGGAGGAAATGGAGGGAGGAAGAAGGGAAGAGAAGGAAAGAAAGAGATGTGAGGGAGAGAGGAAATGAATAGGAGGGAGGGAAGGACAAATGAGATGGGAGGGAGGAAATGGAGGGAGGAAAGAGACGGGAGCAAGGAAAGAAAGAGATGTGAGGGAGAGAGGAAATGAATAGGAGGGAGGAAATGGAGGGAGGAAAGAGATGGAAGGAAGGAAAGAAAGAGATGTGAGGGAGAGAGGAAATGAATAGGAGGGAGGAAATGGAGGGAGGAAAGAGACGGGAGCAAGGAAAGAAAGAGATGTGAGGGAGAGAGGAAATGAATAGGAGGGAGGAAATGGAGGGAGGAAAGAGATGGAAGGAAGGAAAGAAAGAGATGTGAGGGAGAGAGGAAATGAATAGGAGGGAGGAAATGGAGGAGGAAAGAGATGGAAGGAAGGAAAGAAAGAGATGTGAGGGAGAGAGGAAATGAATAGGAGGGAGGAAATGGAGGGAGGAAAGAGATGGAAGGAAGGAAAGAAAGAGATGTGAGGGAGAGAGGAAATGAATAAGAGGGAGGGAAGGACAAAGGAAATGGGAGGGAGGGAGGGAAGAAGGAAAGAGACGGGAGCAAGGAAAGAGGAGGTGGGAGGATGGGAGGAAGGAGATGGAAGGAGATGGATGGGAGAAGGGAGAGAGGAAGGGATACAGCCAGCCATGTGGCAAGATAATAAAGAATCCACCAGTGTTCGGGTTCTAAAGATCTGCCAGTCAAAACTGCGCCCAGCACCTCCTAAGGACTAGTGTGATTCACCAGAGATTTTAATTTTGCCCACTTTCCAACCTATTATCAGCAAACTAAGAGATCACAGAAGACCCTGCAGGAAAGATAACTGCTCTGATGACCCCAAAAGCCCCCCACGCACTTGGCTCCAGAAGAAAACACGGAAGAGCAGCTGCCCAATCTTTTTCGGTAAGCCATGAAGGATGGAAGCCCGGATTCAAAGGAGCAAAAAAAGATTGGGAATAGGAGCCTAAGAGACCAATTTATTTCTTATTAAAAATGCATCTCCCTTAAAAGTTACAGGGACAAACATCTCAAATCCGCCGAGAAATCTCTGTTTCGTTGTGTTATTTTCTAGGTTCTTCCCAACCGGCGGGCATTTCTCCAGGAGAAAAGAGAGAGCCATCACCGTCATGAAGCAGAATATAGATTTCAGGAAAATAAAAATAGGACACTTAAAAGCAGAGGATTGGGGGGGGGGGCGGGGAGCAAAAGATTCTTGGCTCTCCTATAAAACCAGGCTGCCAGTCAAAACCTCAAGGAAATCCAGAGGATTCAACTCCCAAGGCCAAAAAGTGGTGGGAGACATCGGGGGTTAAATTGTCAACGTTGTTTTTAGACACTTACAAGAGATATCCGAGTTACAGGATACAGAATAATAGGCTTGGAAGGGACTTTGGAGATCTTCCAGTCTAAGCAGGAGATCTATAATATTTTGGGCAAATGGCTGTCCAGTCTCTTCTTAAAAACCTCCAGTGTTGGAGCATTTACCGCTTCTGGAGGCAGGTTGTTCCACTGGTTAATTATTCTAACTGTCAGGAAGTTTCTCCTTAGTTCCAGGTTGCTTCTCTCCTTGGTTAGTTTCCATCCGTTGCTTCTTCTCCTGCCTTCAGTCGCTTTGGAGAATAGCTTGGCTCCCTCTTCTTTGGGGCAGCCCCTGAGATACTGGAACACTGCTACCCTGTCCCCCGTCATTCTTCTCTCTATTAAACTAGACATACTCAATTCCAGCAACCGTTCCTTATATGTTTTAGCCTCCAGTCCCCTAATCATATTTTTGATCTTCTCTGCACTCTTTCCAGAGTCCCAACATCTTTTTCATATCGTAGTGGCCAAAACTGGATGCTGTATTCCAAGTGCACTCTTAGCAGTGCAAGCAAAATTGTCACCATCGAGATAAAAACTTGAAATCTCCAAGTCAAGCTTGACGTAAGGAAATGAAAGGGGACAATCTGTGCAGTTGTCTTGGAAATGTCATGGAAGTGGTTTGCCACAGCTTCTTAGTAGGGTGTCAAGACGACATCTTAAGTATTTGTTGGTCTTCCATCCAAGAATAATTTTAGTTTTAGTATTTCTCGTTTTAATGTTTTGTTTTGACGACTGTAACTCACCTAGGGTTATCTCTAAGCCAGGGGTAGGCAGCCTTGGCTCTTTTATGATTCGTGGACTTCAACTCCCAGAATTCCTGAGCCAGCCATGCTGAGGGGAAAGAGAGAGGTTTCCAAGCTGAGCCCTGCTGGCTCAGGAATTCTGGGAGTTGAAATCCACGCATCATAAAACAGCCAAGGTTGCCTATCCCTGATCTGGAGGGTCTCTGCCTAGGCCAGGAGTAGACAACCTTGACTCTTTTATGACTCGTGGACTTCAACTCCCAGAATTCCTGAGCCAGCATGGCTCAGCTTGGAAACCTCTCCCTTTCCCCTCAGCGTGGCTGGCTCAGGAATTCTGGGAGTTGAAGTCCACGCGTCATAAAAGAGCCAAGGTTGCCTACCCCTGACTCTAGTTTAATGAAGAGAAGGACAAGGGGTGACATAACAGTCTTCCAATATTTGAGAGGCTCTGCCAAGAATGAGGGGGATCAAATTATGCATAGAAAAGACGGGCTTGCCTACCCCTGCTCTAAGCGATACGCGTGACAGATTAAGTGTAGTAAAATTAACAGCAGTAGCAATTAGACTTATATACTGCTCCATAGTGCTTCACAGTCCTCTCTGTGCGGTTTACAAGGTCAGCAAATTGCCCCCAGTGATCTTTGCTGGCTGGGGAATTCTGGGAGTTGAAAGTCACCCAACATAAAGTGGCCAAGGTTGAGAAACACTGGTCTAGGATATAACCAATTTCAAAAGGTCATAGTACCTTCCAGTGTTTCTCAACCTTGACAATTTTAAGACATGTGGACTTCAACTCCCAGAATTCCACAGCCAGCAATGCTGGCTATGGAATTCTGGGAGTTGAAGTCCACATGCCTTAAAATTGTCAAGGTTGAGAAACACTGCTTTACACCCTCTTCTCTGATTCTTGGTTGCTCTCCAGTCTTCCCTAATTTCTCAAATTCTACACCAGGGGTAATTTGAGATTGGCTGGCAATTCTGGATGTTATTGTCCTACCATATCTAGATGCTACTCGAGCTAGGGAAGGCTACTGTACCAGGTGGTGCTAAACTCCAGATCTGCAAGGCTAAACTATGGCCTTTTTGCCAACACTAACACTGTTTTTGTTTTGGCTACTGCTAGTAATGTCACTGGCTTTGGATTCTGTCACCATTCCACAGAAAAGTCATTTCCACATTTTGGAGAGCTAGTGCGCTGTGAGCTGCCAAAGGATACAAATTGCACCCTTGGACAGCAAGCTACTCCACTACATCGTAGTTCTTACTTTCAAAAAATTCTTCCTTATTTCTCGGTTGAGATCCACTCATTCCTTCTCGTCCTGCCTTCTTGTGCTATGGAGAATAAATTGACACCCTCTTCCCTATCATAGCCCTTCAAGTATGGGAAAACTGCTATCGTTTCTCCTCTGGACCTTCTCTTTGTTAGGCTGAACCACTTATCAACTTTGTTGCACGTTGAACAGGTATTCTCCTTATTGTGTGAATGCAATTCTCAAGTCAAAGAAGTTGATAGCAGTGTTCCAGTATCTGAGAGGCTGCCACAAGGCAGAGGGGGCCAGGTTGTTTACCAGAGCACCAGAGGGAAGGACGAGAAACAATGGTTGGAAACTGATCAAGGAGAGAAGCAACCTGGAATTAAGGAGAAACTTCCTGACAGTGAGGACAATTAACCAGTGGAACAGCTTGCCACCAGAAATCGTGGGCGCCCCATCACTGGAGATTTTTAAAAAGCGACTGAACAATCACCTGTCTGAGATGGTATAGGTTCTCCAAGGCCCCTTCCAGCTCTGTTCTGTTCTGTTCTGTTCTGTTCTACTCTACTCTACTCTACTCTACTCTACTCTACTCTACTCTACTCTACTCTATTCTATGCTATTCTATGCTATGCTATGCCATGCTAAGTGCTTGCTACAACCTTTGGTGGAAAATGAACAGATAAAGTGGAGTTTCTCCCTAATTCAGCTAAACCATCACTGTTTCTCTAGCTAGGTTCTAGATTACGCTAGATTACGCTAAAATGAAGCTGGGTAATTTGGTCTTGCCTGTGGCCAAAATCCAATTATTGGTCCAGCATGTTGTGTGCAGAAGATCTTCACAGTAAGCCATCGTGTTTGAGTATTAAATACTGAAAAGTCATTCTCCTTCATCAACCTGGTTTAAAGCTTAATATGTTGGGCTTTGTTTTTCTCTCATCTTTTTTTCTTCTCATGCATGCATGCACACACAAAGAAGGGAGAAAAAAGAAAAAACTGTGGGGCCCTTGGTGCTATCTGAGCTTGGTTGGGGTTTTTTTTTTTTGGCAGACATTTCATTATCCAACTGAGTAACATCATCAACCTGTAACCATATTCTGTGGGGGCACAGTGATTAGAATACAGTATTGCAGGTTAATTCGCTGCTCAGTGTCAGGAGTTCGATTCTGACCGGCTCAAAATTGACTCACCCTTTGATCCTTTCAAGGTGAATAAATTGAGGACCCAGATTGCTGTGGGCAATATGCTGAATCTGTAAATCATGGGCGCTCCATCACTGTAGATTTTTAAGAAGAGGCTAGATCAGTGATGGCAAACCTTTTACAGACCGAGTGCCCAAAAACTGGCCCCGCCCCACTCCACCCCCTACCCCGCTCCCACTCCACCTGACCCCGCCTGCCCGCAGGGCCACTCACCACCTCCAGGACCCGCCGCAGATCACCATGGCAGCCCAGCAGCGCCATGGCAGCCACGCCCTCTGCCCGCACCCCACAGAGCAGAGTCTTGTCTATGCTGCCTGGCTGCCATGTCCTTGGCTGCGCTGCTCCGCGTGGGTCACGCTCGGGGGCAACTCTCCTTCAGGGGGGTTGCTGGTGAGGGGGACGTGGGTGGAGGCAAGGCTGGGGCAACGGCAAGTGTGCCCACAGAGAGAGCTCCGAGTGCCGCCTCTGGCACTCGTGCCATAGGTTCGCCACCATTGGGCTAGATAGTCACTTTTCTAAGATGGTATAGGTTCTCCTGCTTGAGCGGGGGGCTGGACTAGAAGACCCCCCAAGGTCCCTTCCAGCTCTATTCTATTCTAATATAAATCACTTAAGAGAAAGTTGTAAAGCACTATGAGGCGATATATAAATCTAAGTGTTACTGCTATTCTACACATTGGAAGAAAGAAAAGGTTATGTAGAATCCTCCTGTTTGGTGACATTCTTCCACATGAGCTTCATGACCAACTTGCTGGAATTTTGGAAAGGTGTCAGTTAATGTATTTGGAGGTCACCGAGCTGAAAAAAAGCGCATCAGAGCCAAACGTTGCTAGGAAAAATGGTCATCCGTTTTCAGCACCAGAGACAGCTCCCTCTGCATTCGTGTCTCTTTTCACGTTGGAATAAGGAGGAGGAGAAAACCAGCCTGCATGGGAGAGATTTCAACGGCTTTATAAAACCCAGTTTCTTTTCCAAACATTTATGGAGGTCATTTTTATTTTTTATTTTGCAGAAGTATGTGTCTGCTCCAGTTTTTTGCCCCCAAAACGATCTGCAAAACAGCTTGCAGCAAAACGGAAACCATTAAAACCCGAACGGTCATCTATTTATTTGTTGACACAGTCCTAGTTTTTCCTGAATGAGAAATCACCACATTTGCCTTCACTGGAATTCACCCGTAAGAGATTGCAATGCACGCTCACGCTACTCTGTGCAAGCTAACTAATCTAGAGTTTATCCTGGAAGCCAAAGTACTGCTATTTGTACAACAACAACAACAAAAATAATAATAAAGTTGGAAGGGACCTTGAAGGTCTTCTAATCCAACCGCCTGCTCAGGCAGGAAACCCTATACCATTTCAGACAAATGGCTGTCCAGTCTCTTCTTAAAAACTTCCAGTGTTGGAGCATTCACAGCTTCTGGAGGCAGGTTGTTCCACTGGCTAATTGTTCTCACTGTCAGAAAATTTCTCCTTAGTTCTAGGTTGCTTCTCTCCTTGGTTAGTTTCCATTCTCTGCTTCTTGTCCTGCCTTCTGGCGCTTTGAAGAATAGGCTGACCCCCTCTTCTTTGTGGCAGCCCCTCAAATATTCAAACACTGTTATCATGTTCCCCCTCATCCTTCATTAAACTAGACATACCCAATTCCAGCAACCGTTCCTTATATGTTTTAGCCTCCAGTCCTCTAATCATCTTTGTTGCTCTTCTCTGTACTCTTTCTAGAGTCTCAACATCTTCTAGAGCAGTGGTTCTCAACCTTTCTAATGCCGCGACCCCATAATACAGTTCCCCATGTTGTGGTGATCCCCAACCACTTATAAATCAACGGGTGCCAGGGGCGTGGCCAACGAAAAGGGGGGAAAATGGCGGACAGCCTTGTTTGGCGACCCCCGTGAAATGGTCGTTCGACCCCAAATGGGGTCCCGACCCACAGGTTGAGAACCACTGTTCTAGAGTCTCAACATCATTTAACATTCCTCATTTAGTGACATTCCTCATTTAGTGACCACAATTTGGACTGGCAATTTGGTCGTTCAACGAAGCAGTTGCCAAGTGAAACCACGACTGTGCTTATGATCTTATTTCAGCTTTCTTTTGCTTTACTGACCTGTGAAGGTCATAAATGTGAGGTTGTAAAATTACTTTTTCATCATGCATAAGGTTGCTGAGTGAAATGGTCACTAAATGAGATGGCTGCTAAATGAAGCAGTCACTAAATGAGGACCGTTCTAATTTGGATGTATATACCATTTCCTAACACACACACAAACAGGAGGCTATGAAGACACAGAAATGAAAGTTGATCCTTCGGTGATTTACAGATAATATTTGATACCATGAATAGGCCTGAATCAAATTGGAGTGTTTTATGTGAATATAGAGTTGAGCTTCAGTTGCTGAATGCAATAAGAACAGGAAATAATCAAAGGAAATCATGAATGGTAATAAATGGAATGCTTAGAAAGCATTGAGCCGGGAATTAAGCCAAGGATGTAATATTTTCTTTTGAATGCTTAATTTATTGACAGATAAACATGTAAAGATTGCTTAGAAGTGGGTTGACTGATGAAATAAAATATACAGATGGTGGCATATTGTTGGCTACGGACCCATATAATTTGCAGCAAATGTTAGATAGATTGTATGATGCAACAAGGAGAATGGAGTTAGAACAGGGGTCTTCAAACTTGGCCCTTTTATGACTTGTGGACTTCAACTCCCAGAATTCCTGAGCCAGCATGGCTCAGCTTGGAAACCTATCCCTTTCCCCTCAGCATGGCTGGCTCAGGAATTCTGGGAGTTGAAGTTCACGAGTCATAAAAGAGCCAAGATTGCCTACCCCTGGTATAGGGTCTCCTGCCTGAGCAGGGGGATAGACTAGATGGCCTCCAAGGTCTCTTCCAACTCTGTTATTCTGATAATGAATGTGCAAACTGATCATTCCAAATCCTACAAACACCGCAAAGGGGAAAAAACCTGAGCGTGTAAAAAGAAAAGAGATAAAAATACATAAGGTCACATGTCATGTGAATACCATTTTACAGTCCCGTGGTAAGACCACACTTGGAATGTTGCATTCAGTTTTGGTCTCCATGATATAAAAAAGATGTTGAAACTTTAGAAAGATTGCAGAGAAGAGCAACAAAGATGGTTAGGGGGCTGGAGGCTAAAACATACAAAAAACAGTTGCACGAAATGGGTATGTCTAGTACAGTGGTTCTCAACCTGTGGGTCGGGACCCCATTTGGGGTCGAACGACCATTTCATGGGGGTCACCAAACAAGGCTGTCCACCATTTTTCCCCCCTTTTCTTTGGCCACACCCCTGGTACTCGTGATGTATAAGTGGTTGGGGGTCACCACAACATGGGGAACTGTATTATGAGGTCATGGCATTAGAAAGGTTGAGAACCACTGGTCTAGTAGTTTAATGAAAAGAAGGACTAGGGGTGACATGATAGCAGTGTTCCATTGTTTGAGGGGCTGCCACAAAGAAGAGTAGGTCAAGCTATTCTCCAAAGCACCTGAAGGCAGGACAAGAGACAATGGATGGAAACTAATCAAGGAGACAAGCAATCTGGAACTACGGAGATATTTCCTGACAGTGAGAACAATCAAAACCAGTGGAACGACCTGCCTCCAGAAGTTGTGGGTGCTCCATCACTGGAGATTTGTAAAAAGAGGCTGGAGAACCATTTGTCTGAAATGGTATAGGTCAGGGGTCTTCAAACTTGGCCCTTTTATGACTTGTGGACTTCAACTCCCAGAATTCCTCAGCCAGCATGCCTGGCTGAGGAATTCTGGGAGTTGAAGTCCACAAGTCATAAAAGGGCCAAGTTTGAAGACCCCTGGTATAGGGTCTCCTTTCTGATCAGGGGGTTGCAGCAGAAGACCTCCAAGGTCCCTTCCAGCTCCAATATTCTGTTAAGTATGAAATTTGGGTGAATCCAAAGCTCCTGCTCTTAAATCAGTGTTTCTCAACCTTGACAATTTTAAGGCATGTGGACTTCAACTCCCAGAATTCCACAGCCAGCAATGCTGGCTGTGGAATTCTGGGAGTTGAAGTCCACATGCCTTAAAATTGTCAAGGTTGAGAAACACTGTCTTAAATGAATCTCCCTGTTGCCTTTCTGCATGGTATACCCTTTAATTTTATTTCCTTCCCTTAACAAAGGAGGTCAAGAAACCAAAGTACTTTAGATTTAGATTTGGTGCACTGGGTGCAATTTGAGCCGTTGAGTTTTTCAAAAAGAGCCACTACTGAGAAAGCTGCAAAGTGACTGATGCGACAATCACGCTGGCTCTGAAACAGGCTGTTCCAGCTTCAACACAAATGCCCAAGCTTAACACGGCCTGAACAAGCTCAGAACATCGCAGGTTTATTGGAACAGCTCACCCTGAGCTCAAACAGTTCAAGCAAAAAATGATTCACCCAGGAAAAATGAAGTCATCACTCCACAGCTCCCAGCTTCGATTTGCAGGCATTCTTGAGCAAGTCTGGGGGGGGGGGGGAAGGAGAGGAGTCCCATTTTGACTCCACTGATTATTCCTGACAATGCAAGACAAATAGAACAGTGTTTTGGCTCTATTAAGGCAGTTGCCTTTATTCGAAACCATGAGGACCAGAGCCTTGTTTTTTTTTAAGGGAGTAAAGTATGCTTCATTGGCATGCGGGTGAGGAATTCTGGGAGTTGAAGTCCACATGCCTTAAAGTTGCCAGGGTTGGGAAACACTGAGTTAAGCCCCTCATTTATTTAAGGGAAATGAGTTTCACCATACTTCCAAACTTCCAAATACAGAAAACAAAGATGAGTTTGGAAAAATGCGGTCCAAGTTTCCCAACTTCTCTGTGCAAATCAGCTGATCAAGACCGTATCTGTAGATTTGGGAAGCCTAACAATACCCCAATTCCATAGGATGCAACTGGATTTTTTTTTTTTAATCTCCCAATTGTAGGCATGCACACTTGCCTGCTTTCTCTCTGGCTTCAGCTTAACAGGGGGGAAAAAACTCACAAAGAACAACAGCAAAGGCAAAAGAGAAAAAAAATGCAAAAGATGTGTAATTATACTAAGAAGAAACAATGGTATTGATCCGTCTTCCATGTCCACTTCATCTACAGCACAGGTGTCCATTCCGACCTTGGCCACTTTAAGACCTATGGACTTCAGCTTCCAGAATTCCCCAGCCAGCACAACTGCCATAAATACAGATAGTCCTGGGGTCTTCAAACTTGGCCCTTTATGACTTGTGGACTTCAACTCCCAGAATTCCTCAGCCAGCGTGCCTGGCTGAGGAATTCTGGGAGTTAAAGTCCACAAGTCATAAAAGGGCCAAGTTTGAAGACCCCAGAGATAGTCCTTGACTTACAACCATTCGTTTAGTGACTGTTCAAATTTACAATGGCACTGAAAAAAAGGGACTTATGGCCATTTTTCACACTTACAACCACTGCAGCATCCCTGTGATCATATGATCAAAATTCAGGCACTTAGCAACTGACAGTATTTATGACAGTTTTTTTCCCATGGGGAAAACTCGCTTAACAACTGCTTTGCTTAGGAAAAGAAATGTTGGGCTCAATTGTGGTCTTAAGTTGAGTACAGAGAAGAGCAACAAAGATGATTAGGGAACTGGAGGCTAAAACATACAAGGAGCAGTTCCTGGAATTGGGTATGTCTAGTTTAATGAAGAGAAGGACGAAGGGGGACATGATAGCAGTGCTCCAGTATCTCAGGGGCTGCCCCAAAGAAGAGGCAGTCAAGCTATTCTCCAAAGCACCTGAAGGCAGGACAAGAAGCAACGGATGGAAACTAATCAAGGAGAGAAGCAACCTAGAAATAAGGAGAAATTTCCTGACAGTGAGAACAATTCATCAGTGGAACAACCTGCCTCCAGAAGTGGTGAATGCTCCAACACTGGAAGTTTTTAAGAAGAGACCTGGACAGCCATTTGTCTGAAAGGGTATAGGGCAGGGGTCTTCAAACTTGGCCCTTTTATGACTTGTGGACTTCAACTCCCAGAATTCCTCAGCTAGGCACGCTGGCTGAGGAATTTTGGGAGTTGAAGTCCACAACTCACAAAAGGGCCAAGTTTGAAGACCCCTGGTATAGGGTTTCCTGCCTGAGCAGGGGGTTGGACTAGATGACCTCCAAGATCCCTTCCAACTTTATTTTTTGTAATAATAATAATAACAACTACTACTACTACTACTACTACTACTACTACTACTACTACTACCACCTGTACATGTAGTTCCCAAGTTTCCAAATTTTGATCACATGAACATGGGGACACTGCTATGGTTGTAAGTGCAAGGAATGGTCATAAGTCACATATTTGTCAGCGAGGATATAACACTGAAAAGTCGTTAATCAATAGTCATAAGAAGAGGACTAGCTATATATTAACAAACCTATGAATTTGAAACCAAAACCGAATTATAGCACACCAGACCCCATGTTGTACGCATAAGCGCTCCCTTGATCATGTTAAATTTCTGGCACAAAGCAGCTGACTACACTTTTTAAACATTCTCCGGAGTGTTCAATAAGCATTAAAAAAAAATAATCCTACAAAATCACATTCAGCCCCTTGGAGTTTCTTGGGAACCATTCTGGGGGCTCCGGAGATTAGAAATGACACACAAGTTTGCGTCTAAGTACAATCTCCCCTTGCGTTACTCAGCCACAAGAGAACGGTGCTGCATTGTGGGATATACAGCCTGTTCATGCATAGAGACAGTTGTGGAGCAGGCAAAATAATTCAGGTTCCCCAGATTCACACATACACACACCACTCTCTTCTGAGTAGCCAAATTGGGGCTATTAGATGGATTTGTTTATAAAGTCTTGTTAAGCCAACATGGGTCTATATATAGTGCATATCCTATCACAGCAGCTGACACAACACTCTTACTGATATATCAATCATGTCATTTAGCAGACAATGTGAGTAGAACAACCAGCAATCAAGACCCTGACTTAGAAACTTCATTCAGACACGGAACTGAAGATGGTGACTTTATTCATAGTTCCCTTCTTATAACATGGCCATATTTCTCAACCTCAGCCCCTTTAAGAAAAGTGGACTTAAAACTCCCGGAATTCCCCAGCACCACGAGGAAGCCACTTCAGAGGGCACTACGGCCATTTTAGAAGTGGCCTGCCTTTTTTTTTGGTCCAAGAATACAACAAATGAATGCAAACTGATACACACAGGCAGGGTGTCTCAATCTCGGCAACTTTTTAAGATGGATGGACTTCAACTCCCAGAATTCCTTAGCCAGCACGACTATCTGGGGATTTCTGAGAGTTGAAGTTCACACATATTAAAAGTGGCCAAAGTTGAAAAACACTATCCTAACTCATCAACATGTTCCGTAGGACAAAGATCATGATCAAAATTCTCTTCTCTTCTCTTCTCTTCTCTTCTCTTCCTTCCTTCCTTCCTTCCTTCCTTCCTTCCTTCCTTCCTTCCTTCCTTCCTTCCCCTTCCTTTCTTCCTCTGCTCCCTAGTAAGATTTGGTCTGGCTGTCACATATTGTCTTTAGTTGCCCAGCTAACAACAACAATTGTTGTTCTAATGTGCAAATGTGAAAGAGAATTCAGAAGAAATGGATTCTCTTGATCCACCAATGGCGGAATCCAGCTCACACAGAGGCCTAATGTGGAGATGGCTCATTTGCTTGGGTGTTCAGCAAAGCCAGTGTCATGGTTCCGACAAATGAAACTCTTCAAAAGAACTTTGAGGCATTGTTTACCTTAAAGAATTCGAGTAGCATAATATTGGCACTGCATAATCGAAGCCAAAAACTGAATTCCCCTCCTCTGGACACGTAGTATCAAAGCATAATTCCCTCCTCCAATTAACAGTCATAAATCACATTCCCCAATTAGCTTGAAGCATGGACTTCCTCTCCAGTTCGCCAATTCTTTATCAGCTCTGGGCTCAATAACCTTGATTCTCACCCTGAGTTTAGTGTTGTTATGTCTAGCCAAACTCTCATTCACATTCCCCCCCCCCCAGCATCATCTAACTCTGAAAGCAAAAGGGAAAAAGATGGCTACAACATCTGTTGTCAATGCAAAACATCCGATGTTAGCAGCATTGACACCGAGTTTACATTTCTACTGTGGGGAAAATCAGTTGTTGAACGAATGGGACTGTTTCATAGACACATTCAGACATAAGGGATGCATCCTTGTGGTTTTCACAGACCCGTGGTAAATTTTATCAGAACATTCCCATATTAAACCCCGCCATCTCAAGAAGCAAATGTTTCTTCTAACTAAGATCATTGTAGCTAACAGAAGGGCAGGAAGTAACCCGAGATCTATCACATCAGGAGTCTGCAAACTTGGCAACTTTAAGAGTTGTGGACTTCAACTCCCTTCAACTCCCAGAATTCCCAAGCCAGCATTGCTGGCTGGGGATTTCTGGGAGTTGACAAAGTCCACAACTTCTTGGAAAGTTGTTCCACAATTGTTTGTTTCTCCAGACTCCTTGTATTCCATGTTCATTTGGAAAATAGCTTATTATATTATTGGAATAATCATTTATGTTCCAGCCTCCAGCCTTATTTCCTCTTTCCTCATCTTTTTTACATCGTGACCAAAACTGGATGCAGTATTCCAAGTGTGGCCTTACCAAGGCATTGAAGAGTGGTATTAATACTTCACGTGATCTTGATTCTATCCCTCTGTTAATGCAGCCTACTGTGTTGGCCTTTTTGGCAGCTGCAGCACACTGCTGGCTCATATTTAAGTGATTGTCTACTAGGACTCATTAGTTTGCTTATCGGAAGAAGACGATGCACTTTCTTGTGTGCTTCATCTTAGTTTGGCGCACCTGGAGGAGAAGAATGCTCACATACAAATGCTGTTTGGCGTTCAACATAATCATTCCTCAGCATTTGGTGAACAAACTGGGTCTATTAGGTTTTAATACTTCCTTATGTAACTGGATACTGTTGTAACTTTGAATCTGGGTTGTAAGTAACCCCCAGGTACATCACTATAGAATCACAGGGTTGGAAGGAACCTTGGAGGCAGGAAACTCTATACCATTTCAGACAAATGGCTGTCCAGTCTCTTCTTAAAGACTTCCAGTGTTGGAGCATTCACAGCTTCTAGAGGCAGGTTGTTCCACTAATTAATTGTTCTCACTGTCAGGAAGTTTCTCCTTAGTTCTAGGTTGCTTCTCTCCTTGGTTAGTTTCCATCTGTTGCTTCTTGTCCTGTCTTCAGGTGCTTTGGAGAATAGCTTGACTGCCTCTTCTTTGGGGCAACCCCTGAGATATTGGAAGACTGCTATCATGTCCCCCCCTCGTCCTTCTCTTCATTAAACTGGACATGCCCAATTCCAGCAACCGTACCTTATATGTTTTAGCCTCCAGTCCCCTGATCATCTTTGTTGCTCTTCTCTGCATTCTTTCTAGAGTCTCAACATCTTTTCTACATCGTAGTGACCATAACTGGATGCAGTATTCCAAGCGTGGCCTTACCAAGGCATTGTAAAGTGGTATTAATACTTCACGTGATCTTGATTCTATGCCTCTGTTAATGCAGCCCAGCACTGTGTTGGCTTTTTTGGCAGCTGCAGCACACGGCTGGCTCCTATTATTGTCCACTAGGACTCCGAGATCCCTCTCACAGTTACTACTATTGAGCAAAGTACTTCCTATACCACACCTATGCATTTGGTTTTTCTTGCCTAAATGTCGATAGGCCCCCCGTCTGTACGAGTTGGAAGAGAAGTTTCCAATTCCATCTTTTTGAGTACAGGTTCCCCATAGGGCTGTGTTTTGAGTCCATTATTGTTCACCTTGATGACCCGTGATTGCTTCTGCTAAATTTGCTATGAATCATATTGTGAAGTAGGCGGATGACACAGCAGTGGTGCGTCTTATCCGGGATGATAACGAAGATTCTTATAAGGAGGAAGTGAACTGGTGGACTGGTGCAATAAAAAGTAACCTGGTTTAGAAAAAGCCGGCACAGTCATACCCCACTCTGTATCACGGCTGCAGTTGTGGAGGGGGTCCATCGTATTAACACCTCGGGGTGCAGATTGCTAACAATCTGATTTGGTCTCTTCATACGTTATCTTTAGTGAAGCGTGCAAGCCAGTGTTTTCATTTCTTGCGACAGATGAGGAGAGCACGTCTTTCTCCTTCTGTCCTGATCACTTTTTACAGAGACACGATTGAGAGCATTTTAATAAACTGCATCACTGTCTGGCTTGGTGGCAGTAGAGCCTCAGATAGAAAGTCCACACAGAGAGTGGTGAGGACAGCCGAGAAGATCATAGGAAGCTCGCTTCTTGTGATTCAGGATGCTGCTTATAAGCACTTATATGTGCTTAGAGCACGGAGTATTGTTAGAGACCCCCACACACACACACACACTTCACGGTCTATTTCTGTTGCTCCCCTCTGGGAGGAGGTTTCAAAGTATTTATAGCAGAACTATTAGATTCTGTAACAGCTTCGTTCCTTATGCCACCCGTCTTATAAATTCAAAGTATTTATAGCAGAACTACTAGAACTAGATTCTGTAACGGCTTCGTTCCTTATGTCACCCATCTTATAAATTCAAAGTATTTATAGCAGAACTACTACATTCTGCAACAGCTTTGCTCCTTATGCCATCCGTCTTGTAAATTCGCAGGATTCTTTTTTTTTTTTTTTTTGCCATGTATATGTATACATTCGAACTAGACCAGTGATGGCGAACCTTTTAGAGACCGAGTGCCCAAACTGCAACCCAAAACCCACTTATGCATCGTCGGGTGCCGGGTGTGTGTGGCCCATTGGCTGGGTGTGGCCCATTGGTGGACATGGCTGTGGTGGTAACGGCAGACTGGGTGACACTAAAAAGTTCAACCAATCAATTCCAACTTTGCAAGATCTTTTTTTTCCCCACGAGAAGTTGAAATTGATTGATTGAACCTTTTTTTTTTCACACGGCGGCGGAGGCCTAAAGCAAAAAGGTTTTATAAAACCCAGCTGAAGGCCTAGGACTGGGGAGACAGTGCGTGTGCCCACAAAGAGGGCTCTGAGTGCCGCCTCTGGCACCCGTGCCATAGGTTCGCCACCACTGAACTAGATTGTGATGTTTCTCTGTGTCATATGTGTATGTGGGTATATGCAAAATGGGGTTTTTTTGAGAGCTGAATGCAACAAAATGCATCATTTTAATGTATGCTGATTAGCATACGTCTAAAGTGACAATAAAGTTTTTATTCTATTCTATTCTAAATACGAGTCCATCTCTTTGTCTATAGGGGTGTATCTCCCAATATTCTCTAGGGGAGACCCCCCCCCTCCAGGATGTGCTGCCTAATAAATTGCTGCAGTAAGCATTGATTATTCGCTTTGTATTCTTCATTTTGATTCTATCCCACAGTATTTGATATTTCAAGTATGTTCTACACACCCAAGCAACCAGATTCATTGAATAAATCCTGGTTCAGTTCCTTGAGGGATGCGATATCTTTTTGCAAATGCAACACAAGGAAGGAAATTTTAACAGAAATAGGGTTTCAGCTGTGGAGCAAGTATAGGTAATACTTGACTTACAACCATTTGTTTAGTGACTGTTCAAAGTTACAATGGCACTGAAAAAAAAGTGACTGATGGCCGGTCCTCGCACTTACAACCGTTGAGAGCCTCGTCCTGGTCACATGATCAAAAACTTGGCATCTGGTGTAACTTTATGACAGTTGCATTGTCCTGGGGTCATGTGATTATTATTTGTAACCTTCCAACAAGCAAAGTGAAAGAGGGGAGCTACATTCGTTTAACAATTGCAGTGATTCACTTAAAGACGGAGGCAAAAAGATCATAAAATGAGGCACAGCTCAACTTAACAACTGCCTTGCTTAGCAACGGATATTTTGAGCTCAACGGTGGTCGTGTTCGTCTACAGGGGACAGATACGGTGGGACAGCTATAATGATATGGCTCTTCTGCCAATATATAAAAGATAAGATAACCTTTATTTTCATTTTTTTTACTGCGGGCACAACGGCACACATCAAAAATGAAATTTAGTTGCCCGCTCTCAAAGTGAAACACATACATGACACACACCTAAAACATACTATGTACAAGATATGTATAGACCCACACTCCTACATATATATATATATATAACAAATAAGTATTAAATACTGTCCATCTTGAATATATAACGGAAGGAGGAAGCTTGAGAGTTCACAAGGTTAATGCTGTATGGAATGAAACTCTGGCTGAATCTGGATGTTCTGCTGCGGATACCACGAAGCCCCCTCCTCCCAAAAGGTAACAAGGAAAACAGGGCGTGAAGAGGATGTGTAGTGTGCCAGACAATCTTGCGGACTATGTCCTGGATGGGAGGGAGGGAACTGCCAATGATCT
Source organism: Crotalus tigris (assembly GCF_016545835.1). Classification (NCBI taxonomy): domain Eukaryota; kingdom Metazoa; phylum Chordata; class Lepidosauria; order Squamata; family Viperidae; genus Crotalus; species Crotalus tigris. The sequence continues at coordinate 1,630,365 of NW_024099557.1, forward strand.
TTTCTGCTGTCCTCACCACTCTCTGCACCGCCTTCCTGTCTGAAGCAGGGATGCTTCCAAACCAGACTGTGATGCTGTATGACAGGATGCTCTCGATCGTCCCCCTGCAGAAAGTGCTCAGGACAGGGGAAAGTTTTGCTTCCAAGGTGATAAATTGTTCTTCATTGGTAAGATTCAGGCAGAGTGAGAGAAATTGTGGCAGAGGGACTTGATGAGTCAGCTGCCTATGCTTTTATGACTCTTAGCCACAAGTTGTCAAATTTACCTGGGCAAATGTGCTCCAGGTCCAGCATATAATCTCTCTGCAGGCCCTATTTGTAGCCCAGCTTAATGGAATACAAATCTATGCGTTAAAAGCTTGCCAAGGAAGATCAGAAGACATCCGAGCAGAGAAACTAACCCCGTCTCCTATTTGCCAATCGAGAAAGGTGCACTTTCTAAAATTAACTTGGGAAGGATAAGAGCTATCAAGCTGAGGCTGCAGACAAATGAAACATTTAAAGCAACGAAGGAGCCAGCGAAAACTTGCTTTCTCCACTGGAAGAGAGGTGTGTGTGTGTGAGAGAGACACCTTCCTCCTGCCTTTTTAACTGCTCCACGGATGAATGAAACTCTGGCTAGAATCTGGATGTCTCTGCTGCGGTACCACGAAGCCCCCTCCTGAGGAAGGTAACAAGGAAAACAGGGCGTGACGTGTAGTGTAAATGTCCTGGATTGCCAATGATGTCCTCACCACTGCATATGCAGACTGTGATGCTATGCTCTCGATCGTTTGCTAGAAACCAAGGTGGTTCTCAGGCAACCTTGATGAGGCTGCCGTGATTCCCCCCCCCCCATGCTTTTATGACTCTTAGCCACAAGTTGTCAAATTTACCTGGGCAAATGTGCTCCAGGTCCAGCATATAATCTCTCTGCAGGCCCTATTTGTAGCCCAGCTTAATGGAATACAAATCTATGCGTTAAAAGCTTGCCAAGGAAGATCAGAAGACATCCGAGCAGAGAAACTAACCCCGTCTCCTATTTGCCAATCGAGAAAGGTGCACTTTCTAAAATTAACTTGGGAAGGATAAGAGCTATCAAGCTGAGGCTGCAGACAAATGAAACATTTAAAGCAACGAAGGAGCCAGCGAAAACTTGCTTTCTCCACTGGAAGAGAGGTGTGTGTGTGTGAGAGAGACACCTTCCTCCTGCCTTTTTAACTGCTCCACGGATGCACACACTAGCAAATCAAATACTCTGGCATAGTTTCAAAAATTTCTGATTGCTGCATGGCTGTTCATCCGTCTAAAAGCTAGTCTTTCCCTTTAAGGTCCATGAGGATGGGACAATGTCACAAAAATTGAACTATGAACGGTAGCCAAAGCTTCATTTCACCACTATAGCAGATCTATTTTGTTTTAGACCAGTGGTTCTCAACCTGTGGGTCGGGATCCCATTTGGGGTCAAACGACCATTTCACGGGGTCGCCAAACAATGCAGTCCGCCATTTTTTCCCCCTTTTCCTTAGCTGTGCTACTCCCTTTTATTCTATTGGCTTTTGAAAGCCAATAGAATAGACTCTCTTGAATAGAGTCTAATTCTAATGGCTTTCAAAAGCCAATAGGAATTGTCCAGGCTGTCTCTGCCCTGCTGAGCCCGCCAAAAGTCCCATTCTGCAAACGGTGCTGCACCAGTTGAGTAGTCCTCGACTTACGACCGGTTGAGTAGTCCTCGACTTACGATCGGTTGGGGGTCGCGGCATTAAAAAGTTTGAGAACCACTGTTCTAGACTTTAATCCTTGGAGCGCTGGTCTTCAATCAATCAGAACAGAGATGGAAGAGACCTTAGAGGTCCTCTAGTCCAGAGGTCCCCAACTTTTGGGGCACCAGGGACCGGTTCTGTGGAGGTTTTTCCACGGACCGGAGAGTGTGTGGTTTTGTGTGCTGCCTGCAGCTCGCGGATGGGGCTTTGCTTGTTTGTGCAGACCAGTTGCTGGCATACCCCAGTCTGGTACTGGTGCACAGACAGGGGGTTGGGGGATTTAGCCTGCTGTACAAGGCAGAATGGAGCCCTTTGAACTCTGGTGCTGGAGAAGACTCCTGCGAGTCCCCTGGACTGCAAGGCGTTCAAACCGGTCAGTCCTAGAAGAGATCAACCCCGACTGCTCTTTAGAAGGCCAGATCCTGAAGTTGAAACTCAAATACTTTGGCCATCTAATGAGAAGGAAGGACTCACTGGAGAAGGGCCTAATAATGCTGGGAAAGATGGAGGGCAAGAGAAGAAGGGGACGACAGAGAATGAGATGACTGGATGGAGTCACTGAAGCAGTACGTGTGAACTTAAATGGACTCCAGAAGATGGTAGAGGACAGGAAGACCTGGAGGAACATTGTCCATGGGGTCGAGATGGGTCGGACACGACTTCGCAATTAACAACAACAAGGCAGAATGGAGGCCTTTGAACTCTGGTGCTGGAGAAGACTCCTGCGAGTCCCCTGGACTGCAAGGCAATCAAACCGGTCAGTCCTAGAGGAGATCAACCCTGACTGCTCTTTAGAAGGCCAGATCCTGAAGTTAAAACTCAAGTACTTTGGTCACCTAATGAGAAGAAAGGACTCACTGGAGAAGAGCCTGATGCTGGGAAAGATGGAGGGCAAGAGAAGAAGAGGACGACAGAGAAGGAGGTGGCCGGAGGGAGTCACTGAAGCAGGAGGCGTGACCTTAAATGGACTCCAGAAGATGGTAGAGGACAGGAAGGCCTGGAGAAACATTGTCCATGGGGTCGCGATGGGTCGGACACGACTTTGCAACTAACAACAAAAACAAGGCAGAGGAAGATTTAAGGCAGGGGTCTTCAAACTTGGCAACTTTAAGACTTGTGGACTTCAACTCCCAGGGCTGGCTGGGGAATTCTGGGAGTTGAAGTCCATCTTTCTTAAAGTGGCCAAGTTTGAAAAAAAAACATGGCTGTAAAAGGTTATCAGAGAAGAGAAAAAGCCTTTGATCTCTGATGCTGCAAATGGGTTATAGGAAAGATTATATATCCTTCACTGACTGAATCAATTACTTGGGGATTTTTGCATTCTGCGGAACAGGAAAGCGGATACGAAGAAGCAGCATAGCCATCTGATGGAAATGCTCCCATTTTTAAAATCCCTGTATCAAATAGGGCTGGATCATCTTTTTTTTATTTATTTACATGCTCTCGAAAATCCTTACAGTCGAACCCCGTCGAGGAAGCCCTTCGTGATAATCAAATCCCCTCCCTCCTTTTCCCTTTCAAATTGGATTTAGAGCTTGCTGCAGGATAACACTTGCTTAATCTATCAGTTTGCTCATAATGCTGCGTTCCTTTGTCTTTTAATGTTTACATTTTCTGCATTTGGCTGAAAATATTAAGTCCTGGAGAGAGAGAGAGAAAAAACGACAGCTCCCGATTCCATGCTGGGAATGAGCAAGGCCACTCACTGTAAAGATTTTGAATGACTGCAGCGACACGGATGCCTATTTTATTTTATTTTTCTTTTTTTAAAAAGGCAGGAAAGAAAAACATCCCAGATGCCCTTATGCTGCTCAGATTCCAAAAAGAATTAGCTGCAAAGGGGCAACTACTGATTGTTGAGGCCTGCTTCATAATATATTACTCTGCTTCCGAAGAGCCTGTTTCCTTCTTCTCCATCACAGCCTGTGCTGGGCGACAACTGCAAGCCAAAATGCCTGATTTGTTCGCCAGAAATAGTCATATGATCATGCAATGGAGTCAATCTAATACTGTTTAGCTCCTCCCACAGTGGGTGTGACTAAATGAATCCAGGGAAAAAATCCCATCCCCTGCTAGTTATATACTTTTATATCCCACTTTTATTATTTTGACAAATAACTCAAGGCGGGGAATATATCCAACGTGCCTTCCTCCTCCTACTTTCCCCACAACAACAACCCTGTGAGGTAAAAGGTGGGCTGAAAGGGAGGGACTGGCCCAAAGTGACCCGCAAATGGCTTTTATGTCTAAGGCACGATTAGAACTCACCGTCTCCTGGTGATCGGCCCAAAGTCACCCAGCCAGCTTTCATGCCTAAGGCGAAACTAGAACTCACCAACTCCTGGTGATTGGCCTAAAACAGGGGTCTTCAAACTTGGCCCTTTTATGACTTGTGGACTTCAACTCCCAAAATTCCTCATCCAGCGTGCCTGGCTGATGAATTTTGGGAGTTGAAGTCCACAAGTCGTAAAAGGGCCAAGTTTAAAGACCCCTGGGCCAAAGTCACCCAGCCAGCTTTCATGCCTAAGACGAAACTAGAACTCACCAACTCCTGGTGATTGGCCCAAAGTCACCTGGTTGGCTTTCATGCCTAAGGCGAGACTAGAATTCACCAACTCTTGGTGATGGGCCTAAAGTCCCCATCTGACTTTTCATGGCTAAGGCAGGACTTGAACTCACAGTCTGTTACTTTCTATCCTGGTGCCTTAACCACCATATCAAACTGTGTTCTCCATTCCTGAATCTTCCTAGTTTACTTATCTTGGTTTGTTGGCCAAGCCACAACTAGGATACGGATTCTGAGGAAATGGAAGTTTTGAAGTTTCTTGTTTGTTCTTGATTAATTCATCAAATTGGTAGACAACAGAGATACCACATTAAAAATTCATCAGCAATAAGCCCAATTTTTCTGCAAATTCTGAACAAAAATAGATTGTTGGTTCCAAAACAACACAGAATGCTTAAAACAGCGTTTTCCAGCCGTGGCCCCTTAATAGGGGTGGACTTCAGTTCCCAGAATTCTCCAGCCAGCCAGGCTGACTGTGGAATTCTGGGAACTGAAGTCCATCCCTCTTCAAGATGTCAGTTTTGGAAAACACTGATTTAAAAGGACAACCCAATCTTTGCTGGAGGAGAAACTAAAGGACATAGACACAATCTCCTCAGAATGCACATTTGCATGAATAAGTAACCATTTTGGAAAGCAGAAATTTGATCGAGAGATTGCTTCATTCACCAACATCAGCAGGCTGCAGGCTATCACAGGCCTCAACAAATTCTATGTTTAGTTTTGTTTTTTTAAAAAAAACCATAATTATTCACTCAAAAAGTGCTGTCATATGGCCTTCATGCAAGGTATATCTTCTGCATAGCCAACCTGTCTCTACTCTCCCAATTTAAATCCAACTTCTGTTCAGCCAGATGTGCTCTCTGACGTAGGTTGCTGCCGATGAAAGATTATGCTTTTTAATATAATACGTTAGATGGAAAAGCAAACTCTTTCTGACGTTTAGCAATCACAGACTTAACAGTTCACTCAGAATAAGCATTCAGATAATAGGAAGATCTCTTTCTGTCACAGAAAGCAAGTGTGAAGAAAGTAACATCTTTGGGATAGAAGCAAACTAGAACATAAAACACAGAATAAATGGTTTGGAAGGGAGCTTGGAGATCTTCTAATCCAGTGGTTCTCAACCTGTGGGTCGGGACCCCATTTGGGGTCGAACGACCATTTCACGGGGGTCGCCAAACAATGCAGTCCGCCATTTTTTCCCCTTTTCCTTAGCTGTGCTACTCCCTTTTATTCTATTGGCTTTTGAAAGCCAATAGAATAGACTCTCTTGAATAGAGTCTAATTCTATTGGCTTTCAAAAGCCAATAGGAATTGTCCAGGCTGTCTCTGCCCTGCTGAGCCCGCCAAAAGTCCCATTCTGCAAACAGTGCTGCACCAGTTGAGTAGTCCTCGACTTACGATCGGTTGGGGGTCGCGGCATTAAAAAGATTGAGAACCACTGTTCTAATCCAACCCTCTGCTCAGGCAGGAGACCCTATACCAGGGGTAGGCAACCTTGGCTCTTTTATGACTCATGGACTCCCAGAATTCCTGAGCCAGCCATGCTGAGAGGAAAAGGAGAGGTTTCCAAGCTGAGCCATGCTGGCTCAGGAATTCTGGGAGTTGAAGTCCACCAGTCATAAAAGAGCCAAGGTTGCCTACCCCTGGTCTATACCATTCCAGGCAAGTGGCTGTCCAATCTTTTCTTGAAAACCTCCACAAATGAGCATTCACAACTTCTGGAGGCAGGTAGTTCCACTGATTGTTCTCACTGTCAGGAAATTTTTCCTTAGCTCTAGGATGGATCTTTCTTTCTTTCTTGCCCTGTGCTTTGGAGAATAAGTCTGACCCCCCCCCTGTTCTCAGTGAGAACCCCTTAAGTACCAGAAGACAGCTATCATGTCAGCACCCTAGTCCTTGTCACAAAGGTGCTTTTTTTTTCAAGAGGCAACTGGACTTTCTTTGTTTTTCCTTGAAGATATTTCGCTTCTCATCTAAGAAGCTTCTTCAGTTCAGTTTGCAGAACTGAAGATGCTTCTGGGATAACATCAACAAAGAAAGCCCAGTTGCCTCTTGAAAAATGAACCTTTGGGACAACCATGATCTGGATGACTGAGAATCTCCACAGACATCCCCCTAGTGCCTAGCCCTTCTCTTCATTAGGCTAGACAGGGGGTCCCCAACCCACAGTCCGTGGACCAATAGCGGTCCACACAAACAAGCAAAGCCCCATCTGCGGGATGCAGACAGCACACAAAACCACGCACACTCCGGTCCATGGAAAAACCCCTCTCCATGGAATCGGTCCCTGGTGCTTAAAAGATTGGGGACCTCTGGATTATAATAAAAACAACAACAACAAAATAATGTTGGAAGGGACCTTGGAGGTCATCTAGTCCAACCCTAGACATATCTAGATCCTTCAATTGTTGATCATACGAGCCTCCAGACCCTTATCATCCTTGTTGCTGTTCTCGGCATTCTTTCTAGGTTTCTGAATCTCTTTTGTATGTGATGACCAGAACTGGACACGGTTTTCCCAATATAGTCTCCCCTGTGCAGTATAAAGCAGTACTATCACTTCTTGTTTTCTTGAAACTGTCCCTCTGTTGATGCAGCTTTAGGACTGCGTTGGCTTTTTTGGCAGCTGTAGCACAGGGCTGGTTCATATTTAGGTGATTGTCCACTAGGACTCCAAGATCCCTCTCACAGTTACTACTATTGACCCAGGTGCCACCTATTCCATACCTGGGCATTTGGTTTTTCTTGCCTATGTGTAAGAACTTTACTCTTCTCCCCAGTGAACTGCATTTTGTGGAGAGGGTTCAAATCTGTCAAGATCCTTTGGGGTCTTGAATTTATTTTCAAGTCTTGGCCAGCCTCCCTAGGCATCTTTCAAAAAGCTCCACGAAAGTAGATTTTTTAAAAAAACTGATAAAAGGGGAATTATTAATAAATATGTGGGAAATGATCAGTTAACTGTGTTTAATTACTTTCGTATTTCAGTGAATTCGGACAATTAGCTGAGCCACAATTTCATCAAAGTTGTGTTGAAAGAATCACTGTTATCTGGGGGCAGATAGCACATTAATCATAAGCTATGATTGTAAATCACAGGAAATGGGTTTGAACAGCTCAGGGCTGCGCTAACCATATTACAGCTTAATGCAATGTAAGAACCCAGTCCATCTGGCTTGATTTAAAGCAGTTTCCTATATAGGAACCTAACCATTGTTCATTCAAATTTATTTTAAACTCAAGCCACCTTCATGATGGTACAGGTAGTCCTTGACTTACGACCATTTAGTGATTGTTCAAACTTACAACAGTACTGAAAAAAAGTGACTTCCAATCAATGCACTTAGGACCATTGTAGCGTCTTCATGGTTGTTAAGCGGATGGTGTCGTCCTTAAGCAAATCACCGGTCATTAAGTGAATTTGGACTTCCCTAATGATTTTGCTTGTTGGAAGCCGGCTGGAAAAGGTCACAAGGTTGTACAGCCACTTTTCAAGGAAGATTTAATTCAGCTTTCCCAACTTGAGTCATTTTAAGATGTGTGGACTTCCAGAATACCCGCAGCCAGCATTGCTGGCTGGGGTATTCTGGGAATTGAAGTCGACACACCTTAAAATGGCTCAGGTTGTGAAAAGCTGATTTAATTGATTTTTGCAGAGGATTGCATTAGATCAGAGGTGGCTTCAAACCTGGCCCTTTTATGACTTGTGGACTTCAACTCCCAGAATTCCTCAGCCAGGCATGCTGGCTGAGGAACTCTGGGAGTTGAAGTCCACAAGTCATAAAAGGGCCCAGTTTGAAGACCCCTGGATTAGGTGCTCTAGGGTTCTGTGATTCACCATTCCAGGTAAAATATTCAGTTCTCACCCAGGCATTCCTTTCTTCCCTCAAGGATTGTATTCATTGCTTTTCTCCAAATATTCCTCAGCTAATTGCAGTCCTTGTGAAAGTATCAGGGAGGCTCCTCTGACCTTAACTGCTGAAAATTAACAATACCTGTCACGCTGCGGAGAGAAAACATGAACACTGTAAAGCGAGCTCTAAAATAGGTACCTCAAAAAGGGCGGGAGGAAGGGAAGGAAACTGGGTAATGATGAGCAAGCCAGAGAAAGTGGAGGGAAAAAGGCACCCCCTCTTCCAACAGCCCTGCCCCACTTTGCAGTGGGATCTCAGCCGCTTCTGTCCCCCAACCGGTGACCTTGGCTACCAGACATTTTCCCCACCCCTGTCCTCTAATCCACAGGTCTTCAAACTAAGCCCTTTTATGACCTGTGGACTTCAACTCCCAGAATTCCTCAGCCAGCATGGCTCAGCTTGGAAACCTCTCTCTTTCCCCTCAGCATGTCTGACTCAGGAATTCTGGGAGTTGAAGTCCATGAGTCAGAAAAGGGCCAAGTTTGAAGACCCCTGTTCTAAATCGGTCAGCCACTAAATTCTCAATCACTCCTGGCCTCCAATTGACCATGGCAAGCAGAAAATCCCCCCCACCCCATCTTGTCTTCTACCTGGTCAACCAGCAAGTTCCACTGATTAATTGTTCTCATTGTCAGGAAATTTCTCCTTAATTCTAGGTTGTTTCTCTCCTTGATTAGTTTCCATCTGTTGCTTCTTGTCCTGCTTTCAGGCGCTTTGGAGAATAGCTTGACTCCCTCTTTGGGGCAGCCCCTGAGATATTGGAGATACTGTCTCTTATGTGACTTTTCCCTCAGCGGTGTCTGTTTCTCCAGTCTCCCAAGGTAATTCCTATATACCACTGGTGGAAGCCACTGATACAAGAATGACAGCCAGTAAAATTAAAACAAAAATAAAAACAAAGAGAAAAGGCACTATGTTTGTTGTGTAAGAGATCTCTGTGAGAAAACTGCATCCATCAAAAGCTGCATCCATCAAAAGCACACATCTCCTGTCTTTCCAGAAATGTCAATAAAACATCAATAAATGCTTTCAGGGCTACCAACAAGTATCTGCAGGTGCAAACACTGGTTGTTGGTTTTTTTCATAAACTGAAAGAGAAAACAAGTCAAATGCATCCAATGGTTCTCAAATACGACTAATGAAGGATTCTCCCTTCAGCATCCCAATGCTGCGCCCATTTTACAGATGTGATTCTCAAGGACGGCCACAGAAACAAGCGTGTGTGGTGTTCCCCCCCCCCCAAAGATGTCTTCCCTGAGGATAAAGTAAGCAACTTATACAACAAGGCTGGATTTTTTTCCACATAAATGCTGAACGGAGCAAGAAGGGAACGATCTCTGCTCCAGACAAGCAGATCCCACTGTAAAAATAACACAAGGCTGTAAAAAAGCACAACAAAGGATCTGTTGGCTCCAAACTTAAGGAGAAAGAAGAATAAGATTTAAAGCTTGGGCTTGGCATATAGGAGTGATTTCTGCGCCCTGCATCAGGCAACTTGACTGCACAAATAGGATCCCTTGTTTGTGGCATCCTTGGTGCTCTCTGAGCTTAGTTGTTTTCTTGAAGATGGTTCACTAACCAACTATGGTAGGCAACATCTTCAGCACTAGAATGGAGTTTGGTATTTGCTCTCTCTTTATATAAGTGGCTTGCTCAGACAAACAATCAAACAGTGAACAAACAGCCCAATCAAGGAATTACCAAGATATAAACAACACTTCCCGCAACAGTGACAGGCAAGCCACTTGTATATAAACTTTGAGCAAACTCCATTTCCTACTAGCATTGATGATATTACCTAGTCCAGGGGTGGGCAACCTTGGCTCTTTTATGACGCCTGGACTTCAACTCCCAGAATTCCTGAGCCAGCATGGCTCAGCTTGGAAACCTCTCCCTTTCCCCTCAGCGTGGCTGGCTCAGGAATTCTGGGAGTTGAAATCCACGAGTCATAAAAGAGCCAAGGTTGCCTACCCCTGACATAGTTGGATAGTGAAATGTCTGCAAGGAGCTATAAAGATTCTCTTCTATTGATCTCTTGTTTGCAGTACAGCACAAAGCATCAAGAAGCTCAGAACTGGATGAGATGTTAGGGATCATTTAGTCCAGCCCTACCCAGTGTGGGATCCCCCTAGGGCAGGGGTAGGCAACCTTGGCTCTTTTAGGACTCGTGGACTTCAACTCCCAGAATTCCTGAGCCAGCCATGCTGAGGGGAAAGGGAGAGGTTCCCAAGCTGAGCCATGCCAGCTCAGGAATTCTGGGAGTTGAAGTCCAAGAGTCATAAAAGAGCCAAGGTTGCCTACCCCTGCTAGAGACCAACTCTACATCCGGTGGAACTACTGGTTTGTACCTTTAGAGCAGGAGTCTTCAAACTTGGCCCTTTTATGACTTGTGGATTTCAATACCCAGAATTCCTGAACCAGCCATGCTGACTCAGTAATTCTGGGAGTTGAAGTCATAAAAGAGCCAAGGTTGCCTACCCCTAACCTAGGGCCATGCTCCTTAATATTTAGTCCCTGTATATCCCCCAGCACCATCTCAGAAGTCTACAAAATCAAAATAACCTGCCAGCCTATATGGAAAAATAATATTAAAATCCCATCCAACCATAGTGGGAAGCAGCAGCAGTATTGAATGCATCCATTTTAATTTTTAATACCTTTACATTTGATACATTATTGATAAATGTAACCCATTCCAACCAAAGCTCTTTTGGAGTGCTCCATAATTTTTAAAAGCGGGAATGTGTCCCAAGAGGGAAGAAAAAAAATTCAAGAAACGCTACACTGAAGCCTCTCCAGTGAAGGAAAAATTGCTATTTCATGTGGCAGACAGTTCCCCTGGCTCCTACAGTCCAAAAGCTCCTTTTAATGACTAGCCTGAATGTCCTTCTTCATAATTTTACCCCTCTGGTTCTCTGAGGTAACAGAGAATAAATCGTTTTATCTTTTCAAATAACCACTCTTCATAGCTGAATCTTTGACCTGTCTAAATGCAGGATCGAGATTATGAAAAAGCATCTTTGGGGCATTCTTGATCCCTTGCACAGTGGCTTTGACATCTATTTCAAAGAAATAAAAAGCTGCTTTCTCTCATCTCTAAGAGGAAAAAGATCAAAGGCAATTTAACCATCATCTTCCCTATTTGTATTAGAAGGAATAGTGTGACTATTGCCAATTCTTTTCTGAAGGAAGGAACTATGGCTTATTTGGTCACACGACAAGGTAGGCACATCGACCCAAGGGCTCCCCATCGTTTTTGACTTAGATAAGAATCCATATTCATTTCTTTCTAAACTGGCTGAGTTTATTTAAAAGAAAAATTTTAAAGCCGGTCTGGAGTCAAGGTTGATTTTATAGACAGGTCCACTGCGGTTTCCCGTGGCTTTCCTTCTGAAACTGGCAATATTTAAATTTGGAAGGCAGAGATGTTTCTTGATCTGCCAAATAACCTTGGCGGATACTATCACTCACCCCTAACACCCTCCAGGTGCAAAATATCCTGCTTAGGATCTCAAAATTCAAGGCACAGAGGACGCACAGTAGAGAATGATGACGAACACAAAGGGGGGGGGAAGGGGGTGATCAGATGGCCCAAAGATGGAGACAACTGGGGGGGGGGGTGCAGCTCCCTTGAACTAACTTCACCCCTATTTTTTTTCTGATTAAAGTGTATGAGCATCCAGAACTGTGAGATGCACGGCATATAAATTTAATCAATAAAGAAATAACACGACCCAGGCTGAGTCAAATAATAATAATAATAATAATAATAATAATAATAATAATAGTAGTAGTAGTAGTAGTAGTAGTAGTAGTAGTAGTAGTAGTATACACCATTTCGGACAAATGGCTGTCCAGTCTCTTTTTAAAAACTTCCAGCCCTTTCCCAAGACTTTTGGGCTGGTTATAGGTAGCCCTCTTAGACTTACAACCATTTGTTTAGTGACTGTTCAAAGTTACAACAGCACTTGAAAAAGTGGTATGACCGGTCCTCAGACCTACGACTGTTGCAGCGTCCCCTTGGTCACGCGATCCAAATTTGGGCATTTGGCAACCAGCATATGTTTATATAACAACAACAACAATAATAAAGTTGGAAAAGACCTTGGAGGTCATCTAGTCCAACCCCCTGCTCAGGCATGAAACCCTATACCATTTCAGACAAATAGCTATCCAGTCTCTTCTTAAAAACTTCCAGTGTTGGAGCATTCACCACTTCTGGAGGCAGGTTGTTCCACTGGTTAATTGTTCTAACTGTCAGGAAGTTTCTCCTTAGTTCTAGGTTGCTTCTCTCCTTGGTTAGTTTCCATCTGTTGCTTCTTGTCCTGCATTCAGGCGCTTTGGAGAATAGCTTGACTCCCTCTTCTTTGGGGCAGCTCCTGAGATATTGGAAGGCTGCTATCATGCTCCCCCTCGTCCTTCTCTTCACTAAACTAGACATACCCAATTCCAGCAGCCGTTCCTTGTATGTTTTAGCTTCCAGTCCCCTAACCATCTTTGTTGCTCTCTTCTGTTTATGAGGATTGCAGCACCCTGGGGTCGTGTGATCCCCATTTGCGACCTTCCCAGATGGCTTCTGACAAATAAAGTCAAATGGAGGAAGCGGATTCGCTTAATGACCACGTGATTACAGATAGTCCTCGACTTACAACAGTTCATTTAGTGACCGTTCAAAAGTACAACGGTGCTGAAGAAAGTGACTTACAACCGTTTTTCACACTTACGACCTTTGCAGCATCCCCGTGGTCACGTGATCAAAATTCAGGTGTTTGGCACCTGACTCATATTTATGACAGTTGCAGTGTCCCAGAGTCACATGATCCCCTTTTGCGACCTTCTGAAAAGGAAATTCAATGGGGAAGCCGGATGCACTTAACAGCTGACTGAAGTGATTCAATTAACAACAGCAAGAACGATCATAAAATGGGGCAAAACTCACTTAACAAATGGCTCACTTAGCAAGAGATATTTTGGGCTCCATTGTCATCATAAGTTCAGGACTGCCTGTAATTAACTGCTGTGATTTGCTTAACACCCGTGGCAAAAATGGCTATAAAATCAAATGCAATTCGCTTAACAACTGCCTTGCTTAGCAACGAAAATTCTGATCCCGACTGTGGCTGTCAGTGGAGGGCTACTTGCGTAGACCTGGGAGAATCCTCTCTCCGCCTTCCCTGCCGCCCAGACAACCCAGCGGCTACGGCTGAAAGGGCAGCGAACTTACAAGGGTTCCAAATGCCAAAAAAGTTGGCACCTCTGTACCTTTGCTACAGAAATAGCCACCGAGGCGATCAAAACCGTCAATCCAACTGCAGCCAACCTGATTTACAGCTAGTTGAGGAGAATTTAAGATAGGGAAATGGAGGGAGGGGGAGAGAGAGAGAGAGAGAGAGAGAGAGAGAGAGAGAGAGAGAAAGAGAGAGAGAAAGAGAGAGAGAGAGAGAGAGGGAGGGAGGGAGGAAGAGAGAAGAGAGAGGAAGCATATAAGGAAAAGCTGCTGGAATTGGGTATGTCTAGTTTAATGAAGAGAAAGACGAGGGGGGACATGATAGCAGTCTTCCAATATCTCAGGGGCTGCCCCAAAGAAAAGGGAGTCAAGCTATTCTCCAAAGCGTCTGAAGGCAGGACAAGAAGCAACGGATGGAAACTAATCAAGGAGAGAAGCAACCTAGAACTAAGGAGAAACTTCCTGACAGTTAGAACAATTAACCAGTGGAACAACCTGCCTCCAGAAGCGGTGAATACTCCAACACTGGAAGTTTTTAAGAAGAGACTGGACAGCCATTTGTCTGAAATGGTATAGGGTTTCCTGCCTGAGCAGAGGGTTGGACTAGATGACCTCCAAGGTCCCTTCCAACTTTATTATTATTATTATTAGAGACAGAAAGAAGTAGATAGTAGAGAGGAAGAGAGAGACAGAGAAAGAGAGGAGAGAGAAAGAGACAGAGAGGAGAGACAGAGAGAAAGAAGAGGAGAGACACACAGAGAGAGAGAGAGGGCGGGGGGGAAGAGAGGAAGAAAGAGACACAGAAAGACAGAGACAGAGAGGGATAAAGAGAGAGAAAGAGGAGAGGAGAGGAGAGGAGAGGAGAGGAAAAAAGAGAGAGACAGAGAGAGAGAAAAAGAAGAGAGAGGGAGAGAAAGAGAAAAAGAGGAGAGAGGGAGAGAAAGAGAGAGAGAAGAGAGGAAGAGAGAGAGATACACACACAAAGAGAAAGAGAGAGTAGAGGAGAAAGGAAGAGAGAACAAGAAAAAGAGAGAGAGGAAGAGAGAAAGAAAGAGAGAGAAGAGAGGAAGAAAGACACACAAAGAGAGACAGAGAGGGATAAAGAGAGAGAAAGAAAGAAGAGAGGAGGGGTGGGGAGGAGAGGAGAGGGGGAAAGATACAGAGAGAGAGAGAGATGAAAGAGAAAGAGAGAGAGACACAGAGAGACAGAAAAAGAGAAAAGAGGGAGAGAAAGAGGGAGGGAGAGAAAGAGAGAGAGAGAGAGGCGAGAGGGAGAGAAAGAGAGAGACAGAGAGAGAGAGATAAAGATAAAGATTTTGGAATAAACCACCCTTTGCCTCCCAGCTCTTCTCCCAAAACTGACAGCAAGGCCAAGCTTCCTCCCCCCACCCCCAATTCTGATTTGCTTTGCAGCAAAAGTCTTACTCATTATTCCTCCCGCCTCTCAGCTCTGTCACCTTCTAAGGATGGAAAGGGGGGAAAAAAGGTGGGGGAGGAATGTCCTTGCTTTCAAGGTCACCTCAAAATGGATTCCTCCTTTTTCTCCCCTAAAAGGGGCACCCACCCTCTCAAAGCTTGCAAAGCCATCCTCAAGGGATGGTTTGCAATCCAGACCCACCAGGGAAGCAGCTGAACATTTTGGCAGTAAGAGAGGGAGGGAGGGAGGGAGAGGATAATCTGCCTCCCCCAGGATGGTTGCAATGATTTCCCCCCACCCCCATAGCCAGATGACAGTGGGACCACAGCTTTGCAATTGGGAGGGGAGGGGCTGGAGGGGAGGAAGGACACTGTTCTTAGACCTTTGACCTTATTGTGCTTTCTGCCACTAAAAAAAAAAGAATGGTAACTTTATTCAGCAGCTAATCAAGGTCCTCGCTTTCCCACTGTGGTCCTCGCTGCAACTTCACTGGCACTTCCCACCCCTCTGCTTTCTGAAGGTTTCCTAAAAAGAACAGCCTGCCTTTTCTCTTTATCCAAGGTCAGACGGCTAGTCCTGCCTCCACAACTGTTCCAAACTCTTCCCAACTTCTCCAATCTGGCACACTTGGGATATTTTTGGCTCCTGTGCTCGGCAGGAGCAGCCAGCCTGAGTTATGTCACTTAACAGGCCCCTGAGGTTTACACAAAGTATCGCCAACGTTCAGGATAAAATATTCGCCTGGGCCAGGGGTAGGCAACCTTGACTCTTTTATGATTCGTGGACTTCAACTCCCAGAATTCCTGAGCCAGCATGGCTCAGCTTAGAAACCTCTCCCTTTCCCCTCAGCGTGGCTGGCTCAGGAATTCTGGGAGTTGAAGTCCACGAGTCATAAAAGAGCCAAGGTTGCCTGCCCCTCGGCTAGGCCTAGACTGCTTTATGACTCGTGGACTTCAACTCCCAGAATTCCTGAGCCAGCATGGCTCAGCATGGAAACCTCTCTCTTTCTCCTCAGCATGGCTAGCTCAGGAATTCTGGGAGTTGAAGTCCACGAGTCATAAAAGAGCCAAGGTTGCCTATCCCTATCCTAGGACGAAGATTAAGAGCAGGGGTCTTCAAACTGGGCCCTTTTATGACTTGTGGATTTCAACTCCCAGAATTCCTGAGCCAGCCATGCTGAGGAGAAATGGAGAGGTTTCCATGCTGAGCCATGCTGGCTCAGGAATTCAGGGAGTTGAAGTCCACGAGTCATAAAAGAGCCAAGGTTGCCTACCCCTGGCCTAGGCACAAACCAACTATTTAGAAAAAAAAAGAAAAGAAAATAGAATGGCAAAGCTGAAGCATTTTTTATTTTATTTTATTTTGCTAGTAAGCCCTTGCTGCTGCTGCTGCTAGAAAAACCTGGCACTCTGTTGAACTTTGTATTCCTTTCACGGACACCCCAGGCTAGACGTTTGAAAACATTTGCAGATTAAACTATATCCAGATATCTGTCCAGATGTAGTCCTTTTCCATTTTTCCCCAATGCAGGTACTTCATTTTCCCAAGCGATAACCCATGTCTCAATAGAGGGCATCCTTAGAATTTTTTGCGAGGGAATATTCACAAATTCTACAGATGTAGCACACATACCCCATTAGTATACCCTATTTTTAATTTTAACTGTGCTTTTAACTGGTGTTTTTTTACATTATTTTATTACGTTGTTTGTAAACCACACAGAATCACTGAAGTGAAAATGGGTGATGTAGAAATTTGATAGAGACAGAGGTAGAGATACAGTATGGATGGGAGAAAGAGAGAGAGATGTGTATGGAATAGAGAGAGAGAGAGAGAGACAGACAGAGATATGGATGGAATAGATAGATAAAAGAGAGGGGGGCAGGCAGGAAGGCAGGCAGGCAGGCAGGCAGGCAGATATGGATGGAATAGATGATAGATAGATAGATAGATAGATAGATAGATAGATAGATAGATAGATAGATAGATAGATAGATAGATAGATAGACAGATATGGATGGAATAGATAGATAGATAGATAGATAGATAGATAGATAGATGGATGGATGGATGGATGGATGGATGGATGGATGGATGGATGGGATGGGATGGGATGGGATGGACTGGACAGACAGACAGGCAGAATATGGAAAGAGTGCTCAGCATTCAACCAAATCCAAAATCTGGGCTAAGTTACTCAAAGTACAGCAATATCTGTACTTCCACATTCACCAATACTTATTGGGTATCTCATAACTATTACCAAAGTGCTTATCAGATTTTAAAAATTAATTTATTCAGTTCATGCTTTTAAAAAGTAACGCAAAAAACTAGAAAAAAGAAAAGAACCAATATAAAGATAATTATGATAGACACACATTCCTGGCCAAAGAGGGGGGAAAAAACACAAAAAAGTGCTTTATCAAAAAAAGCAAAAAAGATGTAACAAAGAAAAAAAAAAAGAAAAAACATAATGTGTCTCAGTAATATAGAGTACATAGTATAATGTACATCATTACAGTAAAAGTTATAATGCTATACAGTATATACTTACGTAATGCAAAGACTACTGAAATATTTATGTATTTCTAAGACACTTATATAACAATCACAGTTTTTTTAACCTATTGTATTTTGTTTATCCGCTCCTAAGTGGCAAGTACCCTCCGGTCTTCAATCCATGGAGCAAATTGAGTGCTTAACCAGATTAAAGCTTGCCTGAAATTATTCTGAGTGTAATTATTGGATAGATTTTTGCATGAAATTAAGATGCGATGCATCCAATATGCTAACTGAGACTAACGGTTGAGTTTTTTTTAGCCTGTGATGGGAAAAACTGTCTTTGCTTAATTCAGGTTTATTTATTAGACTTATTTTCACTCAAGGCAGTGAATGTACCTAATACTCCTTCCTCCTCCCATTTGCCCCACAAAAACAATCCTGTGAGCTAGTTTAGAGAGTATATGTCTTGTTAAGTCCTCGATTTATGACCAAAATTTCCACTGCTAAGCAAGACAGTTGTTACACAGGTCGCGCCTCTTTTTCCAAACGTTCTTGCCACAATTGTTAAGCTAATCACTGTAACTCTTAGCTGAATCATGCAGCTGTTAAGTCACAGTGTTTCTCAACCTTGACAATTTTAAGGCATGTGGACTTCAACTCCCAGAATTCCACAGCCAGCATTGCTGGCTGTGGAATTCTGGGAGTTGAAGTCCACATGCCTTAAAATTGTCAAGGTTGAGAAACACTGCGTTAAGAGAATCTGGCTTCCCCCATTGATTTTGTTTGTTGGAAGCCAACTGGAAAGTTGACAAATGGCGATCACATGACCCCCAGGGGCAGTGCAACAGTCCCAAGTACACGCCAGTTGCCAAACACCTGGATTTTGACCACATGACTATGGGGCTGCTACAATGGTTATAAGTCTGAAAGTCACTTTTTCCAGCACCGTTGTAAATCTGAACAGTCACTAAATGAACAGGTGTAAGTCAAGGACTACTTATAGTTCAAAGGCTGTGAACTTCAATTTCAGTTTGGCGGAATTTCGTTCGAACTCCTAATGGTCTCCAGTTCTATTTGATGCAAATTATACTAGCCAGGATCCGATACTTCTCAAAGGACTTTGAGGAAGTCGCCTTATGTGATCCCTTGCCCCAAACAAGCCCTGAGGGTTACAGGTAATCCTCGATTTAGGACTATCTGTTTAGTGACTGTTCAAAATTACAATGGTACTGGAAAAAGCAAATTGTGACTGATCCTTAGGCACCAGTGGAACAACCTGCCTCCAGAAGTGGTGAATGCTCCAACACTGGAAGTTTTAAAGAAGAAACTGGACAGCCATTTGTCCGAAATGGTGTAGGGTTTCTTGCCTGAGCAGGGGTTGGACTAGATGACCTCCAAGGTCCCTTCCAACTTTATTATTATTATTATTTTGGATCATCGCACAGTCAGCCAGATGTTCAGACTGGATTTGGCATTTTGTCTACCTATCGAGTCCTTACCCAGGACCTGGGATAGGCACTATTATTATTATTATTATTATTATTATTATTATTATTATTATTACTACTACTACTACTACTACTACTACTACTACTATTACTTTTGATCATCAGAGGTTTCCACAAATACGTGATGGTAATTTGGGTGCTTGGCAGTCAATATGTATTTACAATGTTTACAGCATCATGAGATTGTCATTTGCAACCTTCTCGTTGGGGTTTTTTCCCCCCAACAAATAAAGTCAATGTAGCAAGCCAAATTCAGAGTGATTCACTTAAGGATTATTTTTTTTTAAAAAAGGCATAACATTGCGTGTGACTCATTTAATAACTATATTGCCTAGTGATGGAAGTTCTATTCTTCTTTTGTGGTGATAAAATCAGGACTGCTTCTTGTGATGTTATGAGTACTCCAGTGCATCCAAATGATAAAATTACCAACTTCCGTTCAATAATAACTAAAACATTAAAGTTGCATTAATATGCTGGTCGACGGCAGTAATAAAGATTTGATTTGAAAGTTGCATCAAACCAGCTTTTTCCAGTATCCGCTCAGAGTGTCATTTAAAACTATCTGTTTAATTAACATCCTTTCCCCACCAGCCACAGAAAATTGAATCTTTTATTCGAGTAGCATAATATCGGCACTATATAATTGAAAAAACTGAATCCTCCCCCCCCCCCGGCACATAATATCAAATTCCCTCCTCCAATTAACAATCATAAATCACATTCCCGAATTAGCTTTAAGCGGGCTTCCTCTCCGGTTCTCCAGCCCGCCAATTCTTTATCAGCTCTGGGCTCAATAACCTTGATTCTCACACTATGTTTTGTGTTGTTATGTCTAGTTAGACTCTCATTCACATTCCCCCCTCCCAGCATCATCTAACTCAAAAAACAAAAGGGAAAAAGATGTCTACATTTTCATTGGTTGTCAATGCGAAACATCCAATGTTAGCAGCATTGACAGTCACCTTGTACCGACCTTAACATTTCCAGCTTCAACCAGAAAACAAACTTCAACCCATCTACCTTGCCTCCAAAGGTTTGGACTACTTCTCCCATATGCCAGCAAATTGACAATGTGGCCTTTGAGCAGTAGGCCCCATTGTCAACACACCTGAGAGGCAGTTCAATGAAGGGAAGAACTGAACTATACAGGTAATCCTCAACTTACGATCACAATTGACCCCAAAATTTCTGTTGTTAAGTGAGATGTTAGTTAAGTGAGTTTTGCCTCATTTTACGACCTTTCTTGCCTGAGTTGTTAAATGAATCACTTAACTTGATAAGTTACTAACCTGGTTGTTCAGTGAATCTGGATTCCCCACTCTGCTTTTGAGAAGGTCGCAAAAGGAGGTCACATGACCTTGGGGCACAGCAACCGTCATAAACATGAACCAGTCGCCAAGCATGGGTATGTCTAGTTTAATGAAGAGAAGGATGAGGGGAGACAAGATAGTGGTATTCTAATATCTCAGGGACTGCCCCAAAGAAGAGGGAGTTAAGCTATTCTCCAAGGCGCCTGAAGGCAGGACAAGAAGCAACGGATGGAAACTGATCAAGGAGAGAAGCATCCTAGAACTAAGGAGAAACTTCCTGACAGGGAAAACAATTAACCAGTGGAGCAACCTGCCTCCAGAAGCGGTGAACGCTCCAACACTGGAAGTTTTTTAAGAAGAGACTGGACAGCCATTTGTCTGAAATGGTATAAGGCAGTGGTGGCAAACCTATGGCACGTGTGCCAGAGGCGGCACTCAGAACCTCTCTGTGGGCACACGTGCCATGCCCCAGAGATGGCAACCGTCCCTCTTCAACCAGCTGCCCGCTAACTTGCCGAAGTCCCATGTGGCCGGATGCATCCCAGCACCTATGCACTCGCTGGCCTCTGTGTGTAGGGGCCGAAGGTGTCAGGCAGCAGCCGCCTGGCCCCTGCCTCCCCTTGCCCTGCAATAATGGCACCCCGAACTGCCTCACCTTGCTTCGCCTCACCTCGCAGGACGAGCCTCCTGCCCACTGCCCCACCTGCCAGAGACCCCTGGATCTCCCCCAACCCTGCCCGGCCCTCACAGGCATTCCCACAAGCAACATCGAGGTGATCACACCCATCTTGACCACACCTACCAGTCTTCCATGACTACCACAGCCATGCCCACCCAGTGGGCCACGGCCACCTGGCACCCGGTGATAAATAAATGGGGTTTAGGTTGCAGTTTGGGCACTCGGTCTCTAAAAGGTTTGCCATCACTGGTATAGGGTTTCCTGCCTGAGCAGGGGGTTGGACTAGATGACCTCCAAGCTCCCTGCAAACTTCATTATTATTATTATTATCATCATCATCATCATCATCTGTATTTTGATCATATGACTGTGAGGATGCTACAAAAGGCGTAACTGAAAAAAGGTCTCAAGTCACTTTTCTTACTGCTGTTGTACATAAACTGTTGTAAGTCGAGGACTCCCTGTACAGGAATTCTAACCAACATTCTAAGCAACATACATCTATTTGCACTGGAGCTTCATTTCTTAAAAATGCCAGTCAACAGTTTCACAGTTGGAGAAATGGGTCATTTAGCACCTGAAAAACAAAGCAGGTAAACTTCCTACAGGGAGACAGTTTGGTGTAGTGGTGGAGGCACCTGGCTGATAACTAGGAGATGGTGAGTTCTAGCCTTGCTTTA
Source organism: Crotalus tigris (assembly GCF_016545835.1). Classification (NCBI taxonomy): domain Eukaryota; kingdom Metazoa; phylum Chordata; class Lepidosauria; order Squamata; family Viperidae; genus Crotalus; species Crotalus tigris. The sequence continues at coordinate 1,651,915 of NW_024099557.1, forward strand.
GGCACAAAAGCCCGCTGGGTGACTTTGGGCCAATCACCGGGAGATCGTGAGTTTTTAGATAAGATGAGATGAGATAAGATAACCTTTATTGTCATTTTTTTTTTTACTATGGGTACAATGGCACATATCAAAAATGAAATTTAGTTGCCCACTCTCAAAGTGAAACTCATACATGACTCACACATGTCATACAACCCGCCTTGCCTACCCTACAAGGTTCCATCCCAAAAAGGTGCCGGAACTCCGTTCTGGGCGTTCTATGAGAAAAAAAAGCCCTGCATGACACACACCTAAAACATACTAAATACAACGTATGTATAGACCCACACCCCTACATCTACATAACAAATAAATATTAAATACTGTCCATCTTGAATATATAACGGAAGGAGGAAGCTTGAGAGTTCACAAGGTTTATCCCCCCCCCCTTAGCCATGAAAGACAGATGGGGGAATTTGGATCAATCACCAGGAGACGGTGAATTCTAGTTTCGCCTGAAGCGTGAAAGCTGGCTGGGTGATTTTGGGCCGGTCCTTCTCTCTCAGACCCAGAAAGAAGAAGCAGGTAAGGACAAACCCCAAAACCTTGCCAGGGAAACTGCAGGAACTCATCCAAGCAAGCCAAAGTTTAACATTTCCCAGGCTGAAACTGAGCTAAAGGAGGACAATGGTCATAAACTCCTTTTGTCGGTGTTCACGTCCCCAGATATGGCTTGAAAGAAATCCTCAGGTTTGTTTTTGGACCAGCTTCAGAAACTCTTTTATCAGCAGCTAAAAATGCTTCCTTAGAATCCCCTGAAACAGGGGTCCCCAAACTTGGCCACTTTAAGACTTGGGGATTTCAACGCCCAGAATTCTCCAGCCTGCCTAACAGCTTAACTACAGTACCCCAAAGCCTTTTCTTATTCTCAGATGTGCTGGACCCCATAATTCCCAGATTTTGCAAAAGCAAAGGATCCTTTGGAGGTTGAACAGCACCGGAAAGGAGAGAATATATGTGTTGATTTTTTTAAGATGCCACAAGGTTATTTTTCACTTCGGTTGAATGCTTATGGAATGAACCTTGCCAAATGAAGTTTGATTTGCTGTAAGTCTGCCACCCAACAACAGCCAACAAGCTTAATGCCCAAGATTTACGGCATTTAGTAGCCCTGCTCAGAAGACTGACTGCAATCTAGCGATCAGGATAACTGGCAAGATCTGAAGAATTTTCTGTCTCCCATAAATTCACAACCGTGAGTTCAAAATGGAATTTTTAAAAAATCTCTTTTTAATCCTATCTAGATTTATGCTCTTTTTGAAGTGTCATATTGTGTTCACCTGCCATTCTGGGCCACATGATGGTAGCTTGGTTCTAGTTCAGCATGGCTGCAAACCATGGTTTATGGCTTAGTTGTTTTGGGAAGCCAGCTCAGTGGAGGGTCGTTCAATAAAATAAACTATGGTTGAATGCAATACATGAAACCTAACCCAAACTATACAACAGCAAGCTTGAAATGGTACAATGCATTCCAAGATCTAGTAAATAGTTCTGAAAGTAAAACTTACATTTGCTCATGCCCTGATCCAAAGAATATAACTCCCAGGATCAAAGGGAAAAAAATATTTCATCCGTTAAGTTACGATTGTGGATCTGAACCTGACATTTTGCAATCCCAACTAAGATTTCTCAAGTTCCTTTAGAGCAGTGGTTCTCAACCTTTTTAATGCCGCGACCCCCAACCGGTCGTAAGTCGAGGACTACTCAACCGTTGTAAGTTGAGGACTACTCAACGGGTGCAGCACCGTTTGCAGAATGGGACTTTTGGAGGGCTCAGCAGGGCAGAGACAGCCTGGACAATTCCTATTGGCTTTTGAAAGCCAATAGAATTAGACTCTATTCAAGAGAGTCTATTCTATTGGCTTTCAAAAGCCAATAGAATAAAAGGGAATAGCACAGCTAAGGAAAAGGGGGAAAAAATGGCGGACTGCGTTGTTTGGCGACCCCCGTGAAATGGTAATGACCCACAGGTTGAGAACCACTGCTTTAGAGATAAAAGCTTAAAAGCATTCCAGACTGATCTATTACTTGCCCCCAAACACCAGTTACATGTCCGACAGCTATTTTCTTTCATTCTTGGCTTGTATTAAAACAACCACAGGAATAGCTCAAAGTAGCTCTGGAAACCTGTACCTATAATTTATTTAGAAAGGCAATATGCTGCCCGCTCCCTGAAGATACAACCAAGCCTTTTTTAGAAACAACATTAACAACGTACAATAGTCACGAAATGCAAAATACAAATTTAAAAGATCACTTCAAAGAGACTTGGGCAAAGCAACAGGCTTTCGATCTCTGCCTAGATATCTGTCTAAAGGAAAACAGCCAGCCTGTTAAAACCAGTGCAACCATCTTCCTAATAAATACATTTTTTCCTTCCTTTTGTCCAAGATTTCTCTGCCTTGCCCTTTTGAAACTCATCACAGCCCCTGGGGGTTTTTCTCCCTACCTCTCCGACAGACCGTCACTGTCCCCAGCTTTGCCTCAATTGTCCTTCTCCTCCATCGCATTTTTCACCACCAAGTTGTGTTGATTGTAAGTCTAGAGCAAGGGTCCCCAACTCCCGGTCCATGGACCAGTACTGGGCGGGCCGCAGCATGCCAGCAACCGGTCTGCACAAACAAGTAAAGCCCCATCCACGGGATGCAGGCAGCACACAAAACCACGCAGTCTCCTGTCCAGGGAAAATCCTTTCTCCATGGAACTGGTCCCTGGTGTCCAAAAGATTGGGGACCTCTGGTCTAGACTTTTTCCTACCCATCCTTCCCACCCATTTTTCTCCCCACAATTTTGCTTTGCCCCAACCGGACTGAACAGATTCACTTGAATTTTTCTCCTGTCACACTCCATGTCCAGAGGGAGACGGTGCATGGATTTGATGGATGCCTGCTGCAACTGACGTCCCTCTGCAGCTCTTGCCCTCAGCTCAAAACCAAGGGGAGATGCAATGTCAGGCTGTCAATCTGGACTAGCTACATCTGATCCTGCCTCCAGGTTTACACCACCCCAGACATCCCACAGGAGGAAGGGAGGCCAGAGGTCATTCCCTTAAGGTCAGGATCAGAAAATTCCACCTGTTCCAAAGCCGCTGCAACTACAGGTAGTCCTCGACTTACAACAGTTTGCTTAGTGTCCGTTTGAAGTTACAATGACACTGAAGCAAAGGCACTTATGCCCGTTTTTCACACTTATGACCTTTGCAACATCCCCATGTCACGTGATTCACATTTGGATGCTTGACAAATGACTCACATTTGTGACAGTCGCAGCATCTCGGAGTCATGTGTGATCCCCTTTTGCAACCAACTGACAAAGAAAGTCAATGGGGGAAGCCAGATTCACAAGAACCAACTGTGTTACTAGTTTGAAACTGCAGTGAATTGTGGCAAATAACTCACAAACCATTTCTTACTTAGCAACATAATTTTGGGGCTCAATTGAGGTTGTAGGTTGAGGACTGCCTGTCTTTGACTGGGCTGCAATACGGTCTCCCGCCTTGAGCAGGGGGTTCGACTAGAAGACCTCTGAGATCCCTTCCGGACTCTTATGTTCTTCTACTTCTGAAAGGCCAAAAGTCAAAAACCTTCCGGGAAGGGGGGGGGGAAGTTCTCTTTCTGCTCGGAAATCATTGCAGGCCATTCCTTCGGTCCCCATCCTCCCCCCCCCCGTCCGGAGCTGCCCGCAAAGCCAAAGGGGCCGGTGGAGAAGCGAGTGGCGGGCACGGACCCCCTCCCGCCCCTCCCGCGGTCACCGCCCCGAGGCTCGCCTGAAGTCGCTGTACGGGTGGATGATCCAGGCGCCGGCGGACTTGACCCGCTCCTGCTCGCGCTCCACCGCCTTCTGCGAGCCGAACATCCGCAGCGAGAACTTGTTGACGCCCGGCTGGAGCATCGCGCTGAACTGCCGCTGCATGAAGCTGGTCTGGCTGCCGCGGGGCTCTCCGCCGCCCGGCCCCACCTCGGCCCCATCGGTGGCGCCTTCCTCGGCCGCTTTCGGGGACCCGCCGCCGCCGCCCTCGGTGCTGCAAGAGAAGGAGACCTTGGGCTGCGAGGGCGGCGGGGCCGGCGGCGGGTCGGGAGCCCCCTCGTCCCCGCGGCGGCACTCCCCGTTGGGGGAGCCCCCTTTGCCGGCGCGGCCGCCCATGCTGCAGCCGCGCTGCAGGGAGAGCAGCGTCCCCTTGGCGCCCTCCTCTAGCGACGGCGCAGCGGCCGAGGACGCGGCGGGGGCGGCGGCCGGGCCGGGGGCGGCGGGGACCACCGGCGGTGCTGCAGTGGCCGTGCCGCCGCCGCCGCCGCCGCCGGAGCCGCTGCCTCCCGTCCGCATGCTGGACCTGAAGGCGCCCCGACACGAGCAGCCGGTTGCGCGCCGGGCTGCGGCAGCGGCGGCGGTGGCGACGGCGGCGGCGGAGGTGGAGCTCAGCAGCCCGGAGGGGAGGGGCTGAGGAGGAGGGGAAGGAGGGGGAGAAGCGGGGGGGAGTCAAAGGTCAAGGGGAGAAGCACTTGAGGGAGGGGGAAACTGAGGGGGGATGAGGGGGAAAAGGTGGGAGGGGTGAGGAGAGAGGGGAGGAAGGGGGCAGAGAGGGAGGAGCAGGAAGGAAAGGGAGGGGAGGGAGAGAAGGAGATAGGGGAAGGGAGATGGGGCAGTTGAGGGGGATGAGGGGGAAAAGGCGGGAGGGGAGAGGAGATGGGAGGGAGGGGGTGGAGATGGAAGATCAGGAAGGGAGGGGAGGGAGAGAAAGGGGAGGGGAGATGGGGCAATTGGGATGAGGGGGAAACGGGAGGGGATAGGAGGGGCGGAGAAGGAGGAGCAGGAAGGAAAGGGAGGGAGGAAGAGAAAGAGGGGGGATGGGGCAATTGGGGGGATGAGGGGGAAAAGTGGGGAGGGGATAGGAGGGGCGGAGAAGGAGGAGTAGGAAGGAAAGGGAGGGGAGGAAGGGGGGAGATGGGGGCAGTTGGGATGAGGGGGAAAGGGGGGAGGGATATGGGCGGAGGAGCAGGAAGGAAAGGGAGGAGAAGGAGATGGGAAGGGGAGATGAGAGGGCAATTGAGTGGGATAGGAGGGGCAGAGAAGGAGCAGGAAGGAAAGGGAGGGGAGGAAGAGGGGAGATGGGGGCAGTTGGGATGAGGGGGAAGGGGGGAAAGGGAGGGAGGAAGAGAAAGAGGGGGGATGGGGCAATTGGGGGGATGAGGGGGAAAAGTGGGGAGGGGATAGGAGGGGCGGAGAAGGAGGAGTAGGAAGGAAAGGGAGGGGAGGAAGGGGGGAGATGGGGGCAGTTGGGATGAGGGGGAAAGGGGGGAGGGATATGGGCGGAAGGAGCAGGAGCAAGGGAGGAGAGAGGAGATCGAGATGGGAGAGGGGGGAGGGGATGAAAGGGATGAGGGGGAAAAGTGGGGAGGGGATAGGAGGGGCGAGCAGGGATGAGGGGAAGGAGATGGGAGGGGAGATGGGGGCAATTGGGAAAAGTGGGGAGGGGACAGGAGGGGCAGAGAAGGAGCAGGAAGGAAAGGGAGGGGAGGAAGAGGGGAGATGGGGGCAATTGGGATGAGGGGGAAGGGGGGAGGGGAGGGGGCAGAGGAGCAGGAAGGAAAGGGAGGAGAGGGAGAGAAGGAGATGGGAAGGGGGGGTGAGGGGGAAAGGGGGGAGGGGATAGGAGGGGCAGAGAAGGAAAGGGAGGGGAGGAAGAGGGGAGATGGGGCAATTGGGATGAGGGGGGAGGGGATGGGGCAGAGGAGCAGGAAGGAAAGGGAGGGGAGGGAGAGAAAGATGGGAAGGGGAGATGAGGGGGGATGAGGGGGAAAGGGGGGAGGGGATATGGGCAGAGGAGCAGGAAGGAAAGGGAGATGAGGGAAAGAAGGAGATGGGAAGGGGAGATGAGGGGGCAATTGAGGGGGGATGAGGGGGAAAAGTGGGGAGGGGATAGGAGGGGCAGAGAAGGAGCAGGAAGGAAAGGGAGGGGAGGAAGAGGGGAGATGGGGGCAATTGGGATGAGGGGGAAGGGGGGAGGGGAGGGGGCAGAGGAGCAGGAAGGAAAGGGAGGAGAGGGAGAGAAGGAGATGGGAAGGGGGGGTGAGGGGGAAAGGGGGGAGGGGATAGGAGGGGCAGAGAAGGAAAGGGAGGGGAGGAAGAGGGGAGATGGGGCAATTGGGATGAGGGGGGAGGGGATGGGGCAGAGGAGCAGGAAGGAAAGGGAGGGGAGGGAGAGAAAGAGGTGGGAAGGGGAGATGAGGGGGGATGAGGGGGAAAAGGGGGAGGGGATAGGGGCGGAGGAGCAGGAAGGAAAGGGAGGGGAGGGAGAGAAAGAGATGGGGAGGGGGGATGAGGGGGAAAAGGCAGGAGGGGAGGGGAGGGGAGGAAGAAGCAGATGAGGGAGGGGAGATGAGGGGGCACTTGAGGGGGGGTGAGGGGGAAAGGGTGGGAGAGGAGAGGGGAGGGAGAGGAAGGGGCAACTCTAAAGGAGAAAGAAGGACACAGAAAGGGGAGGGAGGAAAGAGAAGGGAGAGAGGGGCACAAAAAGGTCAAGGGAGCCAAGAGGCAGACTCAGGGGAGGCCAGCTCACCATTCACCCCTCCTCTGGCTTCCTCATGGTTTGCCCCAGCACCTGTTCTAGTCTATGGAGCCTGCTTTGGCTCCAGCCTGAATGGGGGGAGCGCAGGGGAAGCCTGCATCTTTTGGGAGACACCCCCCCCCCCAGAGAGGAGGAAAAAGGGCGGGAAAGACAGAAGGGATGAGGGAAGGAAGACGGGCGGGGAAAGTGAGAGGATTCAGAGAAGGAGGGAAAGGTGGGTGCGAAGGTCAGAGAGAGAACAGGATCAGGAAGGGGGGGGGGAGAAACAGGAAGGTCGAGGGAAAAAGAAATGGCAGGGAAGAAGTGCCAGAAGGAGAAAAAGGTAGCCCTGGGCAAAGAGAAGGAATAAAAGGATGAGAGGAGAAATACTTCCCCTTCATTTGTTTGTTGAAACTATTTCTACCGCCACCTGTTTGGCACATACACTCAATGTGTGATCAGTAACAGCAGCAAATCAATAAAAAAGATCATAAAATAGAAGAACAATGCAAAAACCAAAAACATGCAAACATATAAATTCCAGGTTGGGAGGGGGCTCATCCAACCCTCCCTGATATTAAACACAATTGTGTAATCACCTCAAAAAGGCAGGTGTCAGCCTTCCGGGGTAGTCCAGACGAGAAGCAGAAAGTGGAGTACTAACTCTAGCTTTACTGTAAGGTTACAATTAACAGCATCTTGTCCCTCTGAAAACAGCTCTGCCCTCCTTTACTATTGTGAGATGCTTCCCACCCCCACCCCCTTTTCGTTCTGGGGGCTGAGGGACCTTTTGCGTGATGGTTGCTAGGTTGTGGTTGTGCCTCCTGTCTCCCAAGGCCATCCACACATTCCACTGCATTAGACAGTGGTTTTTAGAGGCTCTTCTAAAGGGCAGGATCACACCAGAAAGGACAGTAGGCAGGAAGCAATTGCTGAAAAAGAAGGCAGGAAGAGGAAGGAAAGGCAGATGGCAACAAAATTATGTTTTAATAGATTGTGTTTTACAATTGTTAAAATGACTTGATTGGGAACGGCCTGAAGGATGGGTGGCTATAGAATGTTTTCAGCAAATAAATTAATAATAATAATAATAATAAAGTTGGAAAAGACCTTGGAGGTCATCTAGTCCAACCCCCTGCTCAGGCAGGAAACCCTGTACCATTTCGGACAAATGGCTGTCCAGTTTCTTCTTAAAAACTTCCAGTGTTGGCGCATTCACCGCTTCTGGAGGCAGGTTGTTCCACTGGTTAATTAACTGTCAGGAAGTTTCTCCTTAGTTCTAGGTTGCTTCTCTCCTTGGTTAGTTTCCACCCGTTGCTTCTTGTCCTGCCTTCAGGCGCTTTGGAAAATAGCTTGACTCCCTCTTCTTTACGGCAGCCCCTGAGATATTGGAACACTGCTATCATGTCCCCCCTCGTCCTTCTCTTCATTAAACTAGACCAGGGGTGTCAAACTCAATTTCACTGAGGGCCGCATCAGCATTGTGGTTGCCCTCGGGGGGGGTGGGGGTGGCCAGGGCAGGTGGGGCCTACTGGGTGGATGTGGAGAGAGTAGGTGTGGCGTACTGGGTGGGCATTTCATCAAGGGTGCCTGTGGGGGCCTGGGCAGGAGTGGGATAGATCTGAGGGTCTCTGGCAGAAGGGGGTGGGACCAGGGCAAGTGCCAAGGCATGGTCCACTGGAGGAGCCTCACTATTCCTCTCAGGCCATGCCGGGGGTGGGGGTGGGGGCTTATGGAGCTAAGTCTGAATGCGGTTCAGCATAGATGGCCACCACAAAATTGTACAATGGCTCCCGGCCGGCCTGGGCCAGGGCCAAGGCAGCGGGGGCCGTTCCTTCACTGTTTCCAGGATGGCTTCACGGGCCATGTGAAACCACTTTGCGGGCCGCATCCGGCCCCCGGGCCTTGTGTTTGACATGTCTGTTCTAGTCCAACCCTATATCCAAGCAGGAGATCCTATAGCAGTGATGACGAACTTTTTAGAGACCGAATGTCCAAAAACTACCACCACCCCCGTCCCCGCTCCGCCGTACCCGCTGGACCACCCACCACCTCCATGGCCCACCATAAATCACCCAGGCAGCCCAGCAGCTCCATGGTGTCCACGCCTTCCACCCATGCCCTGCAGCATCATCTGCATATGATGGGGTGTCCCCACTGCCCGGCTATCATGTTCTTGGCTGCGCAGCATTGCGTGGACCGTGCCCAGGGGCGACTCTCCTCTGAAGGGCTGCTGTTGAGGATGGGGCCGTGGGAGGAGGTGGGGCTAGGGCGATGGTGTGTGTGCCCATAGAGAGGGCTCCGAGTGCCACCTCTGGCACGCGTGCCATAGGTTCACCACCACTGTCCTATAGCATTTCAGACAGATGGCTGTCCAATCTCTTGGTAAAAATCTCCAGTTATGGAGCACTCATAACTTCCAATAGCTTAAGGCCAACTAACCATGATTACTCATTAGGAGTAAAGGGAACTCATTTCTTCAGGTACTAAATGATCATCTTGGTTCAATTAACCCAGGGGTCTTCAAACTTGGCCCTTTTATGACTTGTGGACTTCAACTCCCAGAACTCCTCAGCCAGGCACACTAGCTGAGGAATTCTGGCAGTTGAAGTCCACAAGTCATAAAAGGGCCAAGTTTGAAGACCCCTGAATTAACCTAAAACATTACCCAGGTTTGGACTGGCACATCTGTCAGCCACAGCCAACCTAGGGAGAGATTCAGGACAGAGAAGAAATTGCTTCTTTCCTCCTTGTTCCAAAATGAAGCTCAAATGGCCAGTCAGTGCCAAAAATAGCAAGTTGGTAAATTGGATTAAGTTCACAGAGAGCAAATGAACATCGGATCAAATTTAGCCAATATACCATCCTTGTACTCAGAAAGTGTGGTGGATTTTTTAGTGCTTGGCTAATATCTCCCCAGGAGGAAAAAAAAAAAACAGTTCCCTTCTTATTTAGACAGCCCCAGGGATGACAAATGAGAATTGTGTTAATGTCATAGCCCATAATACCCTCAAAACCCAAGATGGAATTCAGCTAAATTTAAAACGAAATGGGAAGTCATTTTCTGATTTTAGAATTAAAAGGACGAAAGAAAAGTCAGCCTTGTCATTAATATATTTTGGGAAAGCGTCAGTTTTCATTATTCTTGTTTGTATTCTTGTTTACATATTTCCCAAAATGTTACCATCTTTACCACACAGATTTTATCTCCTCTTTAATTCTTATTTTACAGATAGTACAGTTGAGGTTATTTCCCAAGATTTGTTGTAGGTTTTATATTTACAAAAAAGGGGAGACAAAGTTGATCAGTTTGTGGCGTTGTATGGTGCAAAGCCAGGGCCTGTGATTTAATTCCCTAAATCATGGTTATGACTATGATGGTTTAAGAGGTCGACTGAAACCAGCTGTTGTGGTTTGCAAATGGCTTATCCCTTAGTTGAGATGCAGGAAGATAACAACTGCAGTGGAACAGCTTTGCCTCCAGACATCAAGAGTGCTTCATAACTGGAGATTTTTATAAAGAGGCTAGACAATCACTTGTCTGAGATGGTACAGGTTCTTCTGCTTGAGCGGGGGGGGGGGTGGACTAGAAGACCTCCAAGGTCCCTTCCAGCTCTATTCTATTCTATTCCTAAATTCAGGCCTCATCAGATTGGATATAAGATTATCTCCCTTCTGTATGGGAAAAGACACATTAAATTGCGAACAGCATATGCAGTGCAGTGGATCTGTTTGGCTTTGCTTGGCACGTCCGCTGTCTGGCTTTCCTTGGGCACTGTCCCTCCTGGTGCATGTTTTAGCCAGGCTTCTAGTGGATAATGAGGTGAATGACAAGGGGAGTAGTGTGGCTGAGGCTGTGACGGTTGTGGCAGTATGATTGTGAGAAACAGAGAGATTGCTTTTGTCGATGAAGCAGAGAAGGGCCAGGATCTGAGTGAGGTGAGGAGAGGAGATCGCTGAGGTAAATCTGCAAGGATTTCATTTAGAAAGCACAAGTTTCAGGGGGCAATTAAAAAGGATTGATGATTTTGGAGTCCCAGGAAGGAAATGTAGAGGTCATCTATTCCAGCCCCCCAGAGCATGATCCTCTTGATCATCTCTGATGGTCAAGATAGGTGAACTTGAACTCCCAGAATTTCCCATCCATCTATCCATCCCTACTGGCTAGGGAATTCTGGGAGCTGAAGTCCACTTATCTTAAAATTGCTAAAGTTGAGAAACACTGCTCTGTCCCTTCCTCAGCAAGATAATTTGAGGAACTGTGATGTGATGACAGATGACTCTATAAAGGATGAGATCAATTAAGGAAAGAATTCAATACTCAGCTATCACTAGCTCTGAAATAAATTCCCCTTTTTTATCCCATTTCTGTTTCCCTCCTGTATTTCATTTATGCACCAACAGAATTCTCTTCTGCTAAGACTTATGGATGGTAAGATACTTGAGACAAGTGCCTTTAAAGCAGCGGTTCTCAACCTTTGTGTGATGGCGACCCCCGTCACACGGACGCGCCGCCCCCATACGCGGCGTGGTGCGCATGCGTGGCGCCGCCCCCCTGCGCAGTGTGCATGTGCGGCGGCGCCCTGAGGGGGGGAAATGCGGATCGTGTTGTTTGGCGACCCCCGTAAAATGGTCGTTCGACCCCAAATGGGGTCGCGACCCATAGGTTGAGAACCGCTGCTTTAAAGCAATATATATATATATATATATATATATATATATATATATATATATATATATATATATATATATATATATAGGTCTTTGGTTGTTCGGGTTTTCTCCCGCATTTTTTAACTGCAGTTAAAAAATGTCAAGGTGTAATCAATTAGACATCTGTCTGAAAAACTTCCTGCATATACTCCCTTGACTCAGCTGGTAAAGAGGGAGGAGAGCCTGTGGCTTGGTGGTTAAATCACTGCCTAGTATGTAAACTGCCCAGGTTCGAATCCCATAAAGGGTGTGGCTAACTGAAGAGAGCAGAATGAGCTCGAAATGGCCATCTTAGTCTCCCAATTTAATTCTTTAATTCTTTGTCAGAAAAAGAAATTTGGATTTGTAATGTTTCGCAGTTGCGACTTGAGCCTGCTTAATGCCCCTAGTTGGGGGCTGCAAGGCAAAAGAGATTGTAAAAAGTAAAACTGCAGTATAGCAGTTAAAAAAATGTCAAGGTGTAATCAATTAGACATCTGTCTGAAAAACTTCCTGCATATATATATGTGTGTGTGTGTGTGTGTGTGTGTGTGTGTGTGTGTGTATGTATATGTATATGTATATATATATTCATTAATAACATACAGTGCAGATAAATCTTACACAGCCGCATCAACAGCATGCATTTTTAATCATTCCATTTCTACCTGGTCATTGCTGCTAGGAACTCCTGATGGAATATACACAGGATTTGCTGTCTCCTTCTTCCCACACCTATTGTAACAATTCTGTGAGGTAGATCAATAGGAGAGATTGATTGCCTCGAATACAGAATAACAAGAGTTGGAAGGGACCCTGGAGGTCTTCTAGTCTAACCCCCTGCTCAAGTAAGAGACCCTTATCCCATTCCAGACAAGTGGCTATTCAGTCTCTTCTTAAAATTCAGTCTCTTCTTAAAATGTCCAGTTTAATGAAGAGAAGGACGAGGGGGTACAGGATAGCAGTCTTCCAATATCTCAGGGGCTGCCCCAAAGAAGAGGGAGTCAAGCTATTCTCCAAAGCATCCGAAGACAGGACAAGAAGCAACAGATGGAAACTAATCAAGGAGAGAAGCAACCTAGAACTAAGGAGAAACTTCCTGACAGTTAGAACAATTAGCCAGTGGAACAACCTGCCTCCAAAAGCTGTGGGTGCTCCAACACTGGAAGTTTTTAAGAAGAGACTGGACAGCCATTTGTCTGAAATGGGATAGGGTTTCCTGCCTGAGCAGGAGGTTGGACTAGATGTCGTCCAAGGTCCCTTCCAACTTAATAATAATAATAATAATAATAATAATAATAATAATAATAATAATAATACCTTGACGTGGTTGTGGGGCTTGTGTACTCTGAGGAAGATGAGAGCTATGCCAGAGGTTCAACCATACTGGACAGGTCTCATCAGAGGAGTCAGACAAAGAGTGTCTCTCCCATAAAAAATATGGTGAGACGTAAATTTCAGAATGCCATACCGGCTCGGACGTCGCCCGGGTTAACAAGGTCCGCACTAGATATTGGAGTTCCTGGATATCTGGTGAAAAATGGGTTACAGGACTCAGGACTGTTGGCTGAGCAACCAGGGCCAGCAGCTGCAGAACTACTGGAAGAAAAGGTGTTTACCCGTCGCAGATACACAGTGATGGAAAACAAAGAAATAATGATCTGTTACTACAGATCAAGTCCAACAAGAAGAGGATATCTAAAACGAATGCACCAGTTCTGGAAAGAACAACATCCAGAATCAGAAATAACAGAACAGAGACTAGCAGATCAACGCCGATTTATAACACGAAATAAAGTATTCACAGAAACAGAATTGGACGAACTGCAAAGGTTTACCCAGGGCAAAGAAATCAAAGCCTTACCAGAAGTAATTCAGAATGTAGAGGCAAACCAGGGGGAGTTGGCAGTGAAGGAATCCAGCAGAGATATACAACTGTTCTCATTTGGAAACCAGGCACTCTTCCTCAGGAAGAACAAAACCCTCTAACTAAAGAAATAAAAGAATTGAAACAAAGAATAACTGAGCATCTAGAACAGCACAAAAACAACAGAATAAGGCTACCTGCATTGAAGCTTGTTCCAAAGAAACAGCTAGCACAAGCATTAAAAGATGCAAATATTGCAATATCAAGTATAAGCACCAATTCATTGCAAGAAACAAACCAACTAATGTACAGCACAGCTGCAGTTATAACAGAATACCTGGGATGCAAAATCAACAAAGAAGAAAAACAAACAAACAGTGCACCAGAAAAATGGAAGGTTAGACTAGAAAATAAGATCAGCAAGTTAAGATCACATGCAAGCAAGCTAGAACAGATGAAAGAAAAGAAGCTGAAGAACAAGAAGACCAAAGAATACCTAATCAAGAAATACCACTTAGAAACAAGGAAGATCAAGGAAGCACTGGAAATAATAAAGCAACAAATAACAGCTATAGCCAGGAAAATCAGTAGATATGAAGCTCGAATTGCAAACTATAGGCAGAACCTCCAATTTCAATCCAATCAGAAACGTTTCTACCAATCCATCAATGGAGAAACTGCAAGGAATCAGTCAGTACCTGACAAGGAAGAAACAGTGCAGTTCTGGAAGCAGATATGGGATAACCCAAAGAAATACAACAAGGATGCGGCTTGGTTAAAAGAGGTGGATGCAAATAAAACAGAAGTTGAAATGAAAGAACTAGTAATAACAACAAAAATGGTAGAAAAAAGAGCAAAGAAAATCAAAAATTGGTCAGCACCAGGTGAAGATGAACTGCATGGGTTTTGGTTGAAACATCTAACTGTTATACACCCACTCATTGCCAAGCAGTTCAACAATATACTACAAGGAGGAGAAATTGAAAAGTGGCTAACAACTGGGAAAACCTACCTAATAATGAAAAATCCAGCAAAAGGGGCTACACCAGGAACTAGCAACAATTACCTGCTTAGAACACCTCAAATTAGAACAATTGTATAGTGAACAAGTGCACCCATCTAGTGAAACAATCTCTTTCCACCTGAGCAGAAAGAAACCGCCCCAACAGCAGAGGAACAAAAGATAAGACTCCTAATAGACAAAATGATCTTGGAAAACTGCAAGAGAAGGAAGACCAACCTGAATGTGGCATGGATTGACTACAAAAAGGCATTTGACTCTCTGCCACATGATTGGATAATAAAGTGCCTAGAAATAACAGGAGTCAGTAGAAACATCAGAAAATTTGTGCAAAGATGATGGCACAATGGAAGACACAGTTGCAGATCCCCAAGGAGATTCTTATCACCATTAGTTATTAGGCTCACATGGCTATCAAACATCCAAGCATCGACAGCTGTAAAAAAAACATCATCTGTAGAAGCTCAACTTGTCCAGCCACTTTGCTCTAAATTGTCCAAGGAAAAATGTGAAAACTGAAGGAATCAAGATGCGTTGTCTGGCATGAGGAATTCTAGTACAAATAGGTCTCTCAACCTTACATCGATCTTTCCAATTCAAGGCAAACACCTGGGGTCATTAGGTACACACTTGGACTGGACTCAAGCAGAACAACCAAGATGGATAAGACCATATGAATCATCATCCACCAGTGACCTTTATCTACCTAATAAGGGCCCTACAAGGTACATCAGATGGTTGCTCTTCATGGCTTTGGAAGAATATCTTTGTAAGAGGTGGGCCATTGTGAGGATGTTGCGTCACTGCAGAGATGCGTTAACCCTTGACTAACTGTCAAAAGGCCAAGACAGACAGTGGGGAAGCCCAAACTGAGGGCAATAACACAAGAGCCGAAGTGGCGCAGCAGTTAGAGTGCAGTACTGCAGACCACTTTAGCTGACTTTGTTCAGCAGGTCAGCGGTTCAAATCTCACCGGCTCATACAAAGGTAATAGTAATAGTAATAGTAGTAAAGTTGGAAGGGACCTTGGAGGTCATCTAGTCCAACCCCCTGCTCGGGCAGGAAACCCTACACCATTTCGGACAAATGGCTGTCCAGTCTCTTCTTAAAAACTTCCAGTGTTGGAGCATTTACTGCTTCTGGAGGCAAGCTGTTCCACTGATTAATTGTTCTCACTGTCAGGAAGTTTCTCCTTAGTTCTAGGTTGCTTCTCTCCTTGATGAGTTTCCACCCGTTGCTTCTTGTCCTGCCTTCCATCCTTTCGGGGTAGGTAAAATGAGGACCCAGATTGTTGGGGGCAATGTAAAATATATATATATACATTGCTTACTGGTGTACACCGCTTAGAGAGTGCTTGCACTTAAAGCGGTATATAAGTCTCATAAATAAATAAATATTATATATATATATATATATATATATATATATATATATATATATATATATATATATATATATATATGGCGCCCCCCCGTGAAATGGTCGTTCGACCCCAAATGGGGTCCCGACCCACAGGTTGAGAACCACTGCTTTAGAACATCATATCATAGGGCTGGAAGGGACCCTGGGGGTCATCTAGTCCAACCCCCTGCTCAGGCAGGAAACCCTATACCATTTCAGACAAATGGCTGTCCAGTCTCTTCTTAAAAACGTATAGGGTTTCCTGCCTGAGCAGGGGGTTGGACTAGATGACCTCCTAGGTCCCTTCCAACTTTTTTATTATTATTATTATTATTATTATTATTATTATTATTATTATTATTATTATGTCTCCAGAGCTGTTATATCATCTTCGTTGCTCTTCTCTGCACATTTACTAGGACCTCCGTGTGTGGTTTTTGTTTTTTTTTTTGCAGCCAAAGACTTTTTTCCTAAGTTTACTTCCCCTCGTAGCAAAACCTAGAAGGACGAGTCAAAAAGCTCGGCTTAGATTTCAAATACTTACTTTATTTGCAACTGCCAGAGGAAATAATCGGGATAGAGGGATGTCCCCCCCCAACAGGAACAAAGTGCATAAAAATTGAAAAGGGGGGAGAATTCATTCTTGGCATCGGTATCCGAGGACTCCCAAGAGCGAAAACAAATATCAACAACTGTTTTCTTCCAGAAGAGACAAACAGGGCCAAAATAAGTCCTTTCTCCAGACGATCTGTGGAGAAACATCCTGTTTGCACACTTACGCCCAGGTACCTTATGTGTCCCTGATAAATCTAAAAACCCAGTTTTTGGGGTGACGCGTTTCCAACTCCTCTGTGGGAAAGGAATTCCTTGTCAGGCTGATTCCCTCCAGAAGCACTGAGAGAGGGAACAAATTTAAGGAACCGGGTACATTTTCAATCCCGTTCAGGGAGACTGGAGAGAAACGGGAGTTGCTCCTTCTCAATGTCGCCCGGACACCCCGGCTGGGTCTAAGTTCGAACGTAGAGAGGATCAGGAGAAAGATGATCTTGCAGAATCAGTTGAAAAAGTAGACTGATCTCTTCACCTTTTTTAGTTGGAAGTCACCTGATGGGGAGAAAAGGAGAGACTGAGAAAAAATGAAGAAGGAATACCGGTTGGGAAAATCTAAGCCAACAAGAGTTCAAAGGGAATGGGATTGAGCCCTGGTGATGCAGTCTCAGCTCTGAGTCCAACAGGGACAAATATATATATATATATATATATATATATATATATATATATATTATATATATATATATATATATATATATATATATATATATATATAAAGTGACAGATTCTGGCAGTGAGCTACGGATTCTCTCTGCAGGTGGGTACATGTCTGCCAATGGAAGTACCACTGGGACCCCACAGGATATGCTTAGGAGGACACCAATATTGTCTTTCAAACAACAAGGCCCCCGTGGCTTGCTTTAATGCCACAGACTGGATTGGGTGAGATGGTATTCGGAATGCCCTGAGAAGCAATTTCCTTGCCAAAAGCAGGTTTGCAGCGAATGCAAACAAGTGATAAAAGCAGCATGGCATGGCCGGTTGATAAAACCGGTAAATCATATGGCATCAGGCCCAAACTGAAGGAGTTTGGTGCCCAGGTGAACTCAGATGCTTTGCTGAGATTAACTGCAACACAAGTGAAGGGTTGCGTAACGTTTTGGGGCACCGTTTCTCCTTCTGAAGGAGAAATATTGAGAAAAGAGTTTTATTCTGATTCCGGAGATTCTTAAAATAAATATGAAAATGGAGCCAGACTTATTTTTCTTAAGATTTGATGGGCAAAGAGCTTGAAAGAAAGTTTAGAACTGTTACTATAAATGAGAGCCAGTTGGGCCTAGTGGCTAAGATGATGGCCTAGAAACCAGGAGACGGGGAGTTCGAGTCCCACCTTAGGCATGAAAGCCGGCTGGGTGACTTTGGGCCAATCGCCAGGAGACTGTGACTTCTAATCCTGCTCTAGGCATGAAAGTCGGCTGGGTGACTTTGGGCCAATCGCCAGCAGATGGTGAGTTCGAGTCCCACCTTAGGCATAGAAAGCTGACTGGGTGACTTTGGGCTCAGAGGGTTGTTGTAGAGAAATGAGGAAGAGGAAGAAAGAAGGAATATTAGGTATGTTCGGGGCCTTAAGTTATTTGTAAAAATAATAAAGGTGATATATCTATGTCAGGGATAGGCGACCTTGGCTCTTTTATGACTCGTGGACTTCAACTCCCAGAATTCCTGAGCCAGCCATGCTGAGGGGAAAGGGAGAGGTTTCCAAACTGAGCCATGCTGGCTCAGGAATTCTGGGAGTTGAAGTCCAGAGTCATAAAAGAGCCAAGGTTGCCTACCCCCGACTCTAGTTTAATGAAGAGAAGGACAAGGGGTGACATAACAGTCTTCCAATATTTGAGGGGCTCTGACAAGGATGAGGGGGATCAAATTATGCACAGAAAAAATGGGCTAAGGCAGGGGTAGGCAACCTTGGCTCTTTTATGATTCGTGGACTTCAATTCCCAGAATTCCTGAGCCAGCCATGCTGAGGGGAAGGGAGAGGTTTCCAAGCTGAGCCATGCTGGCTCAGGAATTCTGGGAGTTGAAGTCCACGAGTCATAAAATAGCCAAGGTTGCCTACCCCTGCCCTAGGCCTAGGCCACTTTATGACTCGTGGACTTCAACTCCCAGAATTCCTTAGCCAGCATGGCTCAGCTTGGAAGCCTCTCCCTTTCCCCTCAGCATGGCTGGCTCAGGAATTCTGGGAGTTGAAGTCCACGAGTCATAAAAGAGCGGAGGTTGCCTACCCTCCCTGATCTATGTACATACACACACAATAAAAAATGAAATGAAATGTGGGAGGGTGAGCTGCTATGTAGACAAGTACGCTGCTGAGAAAATTTGCAGGCCCCTGTGCTGCTTTCCTCCTCCTTTCTCATTTGAGCCTTTTCCAGGGTCAGCACAGCAGAGTTGCCAATAAAGCAGCAACCTTGACACAGGTGTGGGAGCAGCAGACTGCGGGAGCCACATGTGGTTTGGAAGCGGTGCAGCCACCAGCAAACAGGAGAAAGCAACAAAGCGGTTTTCCTTCAATGGGAGTGAACGGTCCAGAAGGTACAGAGACGCAGGAAGGAAAAAGAGAAGTATAAAAAGCAGGAGGTGGAAGGTTACAAATACTCTGGAGGCCAGCCAGGAACAGAGAAGAGAGAAGCAGAGGAAATTCCAGAGAGAGAGGCCTGAAAGTGTTGGCCTGAAAGAAAGCACTGTTATGTACTAGCATTACTGTAGAGCAGGGGTGTCAAACTCAATTTCACTGAGGGCCACATCAGCATTGTGGTTGCCCTGGGGGGGGGTGGCCAGGGTGGGTGCAGCCTACTGGGTGGGCATGGAGTGGGTGCGGCCTACTGGGTGGGCATGGAGTGGGTGTGGCCTACTGGGTGGCCATGGCCAGCTCTACATCGTTCGCGTCAAGGGTGCCTGTGGGGGCCTGGGCAGGAGTGGGACAGATCTGAGGGTCTCTGGCAGGAGGGGGCGGGACCGGGGCAAGCGCCAAGACATGGTCCATTTCTTCATTCCTCACAAAGGGTGACCCCTCCCCAGCATGCACCCAGGGGGTGGGGCCAACATGGCAGGGGCTGGTTCCTCGCTGTTTCTGGACGGCCTTGTGGAGCTAAGACTGAATGCATTTCAGCATAGATGGCCACCACAAAATTGTACATTGGCTCCCGGCCAGCCTGGGCCAGGGCCAAGGCAGATGGGGCCATTCCCTCACTGTTTCCAGGATGGCTTCACAGGCCACATGAAACCACTTCGCAGGCTGCATCCGGCCCCCGGGCCTTGTGTTTGACATGTCTGCTGTAGAGTGTAGTATTGTAGTAGTAACTGAATAGTAATGGCGTATACTAAGTGTAATTGTTCTACTAATAGTAATTACAGGTAGTCCTTGACTTACGACTACAATTGAGCCCAAATTTTCTGTTGTTAAGTGAGACACTGGTTAAGTGAATTTTGCCCCGTTTTACAACCTTTCTTGCCCCAGTTATTAAGCGAGTCGCTGCAGTTGATAAGTTTGTCACCCGGTAGTTCAGGAAAGCCGGCTTCCCCATGGACTTTGCTGGTCAGAAGGCTGCAAAAGGGGATCACATGACCTTGGGACACCGCAGCGGTCAGAAATATGAGCCACGTGCCAAGCATCTGAATTTTGATCACATGACCATGCTGGAAAGGTCGTAACTGTGAAAAATGGCCGTAAGTCACTTTTTTCAGTGCCGTTGTAGCTTTGAGCAGTCAGTAAACAAACTTGTACGTCGAGGACTACCTACAGCTTAGAGCAGGGGTCTTCAAACTTGGCCCTGTCATGACTTGTGGACTTCAACTCCCAGAATTCCTCAGCCAGGCAGGCTGGCTAAGGAATTCTGGGAATTGAAGTCCACAAGTCATCAAAGGGCCAAGTTTGAAGACCCCTGGCTTAAGGCTATAGAAATAATAGCAATAGGATAAAATGTAGAATACAGGCACTCCTCGACTTACGACCACAACTGCGCCCAAAATTTATGTTGCTAAGCAAGACCGTCGTTAAGTGAGTTTTGCCCCATTTTACGACCTCCTTCCGATTAAACAGTGTCATCTATTGGGACCTCAGAAGCAGCCCCTGTCCTCTGAAGGGGATCCATTCTGTTGCTGTTCAGAAGAGCAAGAAGCCCTGACTAGGATCACCCAGGCCTTGGGTAAGGACAACTGACACCTCCTTTTACCTCAGGTTTTCTTTTACTTCTACCCAGTTTTGTCCTGCCCTCTCGATCCATTTTTGTTTCTCCTTTTTTGTTGTCGTGTTTTAAACAAGTTGGGCAGCATATCAATGTAAATAACCATCAAACAGCTGCAAACCACCTCTGTCTATCCCAGGTCGATAAGTAGATAACAGGCCGAATCCAGTCTGAACATCTGGTTGTGCAATCAATCATAATCTGCGTTCTATAAACCTACTTTTCTGTTGCTTAAATCGGGGGCCTCCCTCCTGGGCCACTTTTAAGACTTGTGGACTTCAACTCCCAGAATTCCTCAGCCAACCACGCTAAAACTGCTAGAACAGGGGTCTTCAAACTTGGCCACTTTTAAGACTTGTGGACTTCAACTCCCAGAATGCCTCAGCCAGCCACACTAGAACTGCTAGAACAGGAGTCTTCAAACTTGGCCACTTTTAAGACTTGTGGACTTCAACTCCCAGAATTCCGCAGCCAGCCCTGGCTGGCTGAGGCATTCTGGGAGTTGAAGTCCCCAAGTCTTAAAGTGGCCATGTTTGAAGACCCCTGTGCTAGAACTATGCAATCAATTCAGTCTTAACGCAGGTAAGAAGCCAATGGGCTTGGACCAGGGGTAGGCATCCTTGGCTCTTTTATGATTTGTGGACTTCAACTCCCAGAATTCTTCAGCCAGCAAGGCTCAGCTTGGAAACCTCTCCCTTTCCCCTCAGCATGGATAGCTCAGGAATTCTGGGAGTTGAAGTCCACGAGTCATAAAAGAGCCAAGGTTGCCTACCCCTGGCTTGGACCAAGGAATTTAGCAACAGGAGATAAGCCAATGACTCACTGCTCAATCACCAGGCTCAATCTTGCTATTGTACAGCGGTCAGGGGCATCATTCGAGTCACGCTTAACATTGGGGGGGGGCGTAAAAGGGGGGGGGAGACATGCATGTGAGCACAGCTGGTGATGGTGTCTATTCAGTGGCAAAGCTATTTTAGGCTTGCAGATACAGTTCTTACGCATTTCCCACTGAAAAACAATAAGCATATAGCGCCATCAATTTTCACCAATCTGGGCCACGACAGGACTTCAATCAGCTGCTTTTGACATCCCGGTGCCAGTCAAAAGGGAGTCAGATATTCTAACTCTGTCAACTCCCCAAATGAACGTTTGCAAAAGAAGTAACCAAGGCTCATCACATTTGCACGAATGGACGTCATTCCTGACATTCCTCAACTTACGACCACAACGGAGCCCAAAAATTCTTTTATTAAGTGAATTTGGCCTCCCTGTATGGCCTTTCTTGCCGTAACTGAATCACTGCACTTGTTAAGTTAGTGTGATGGTGGTTGAAGTCCACGAGTCATAAAAGAGCCAAGGTTGCCTACCCCTGGCTTGGACCAAGGAATTTAGCAACAGGAGATAAGCCAATGACTCACTGCTCAATCACCAGGCTCAATCTTGCTATTGTACAGCGGTCAGGGGCATCATTCGAGTCACGCTTAACATTGGGGGGGGGCGTAAAAGGGGGGGGGAGACATGCATGTGAGCACAGCTGGTGATGGTGTCTATTCAGTGGCAAAGCTATTTTAGGCTTGCAGATACAGTTCTTACGCATTTCCCACTGAAAAACAATAAGCATATAGCGCCATCAATTTTCACCAATCTGGGCCACGACAGGACTTCAATCAGCTGCTTTTGACATCCCGGTGCCAGTCAAAAGGGAGTCAGATATTCTAACTCTGTCAACTCCCCAAATGAACGTTTGCAAAAGAAGTAACCAAGGCTCATCACATTTGCACGAATGGACGTCATTCCTGACATTCCTCAACTTACGACCACAACGGAGCCCAAAAATTCTTTTATTAAGTGAATTTGGCCTCCCTGTATGGCCTTTCTTGCCGTAACTGAATCACTGCACTTGTTAAGTTAGTGTGATGGTGGTTAAGTGAATCTGGGATTGACTTTGCTTGTCGGGAGGTCAACGAAGGGGATCGCATGACCTCCAGGATGCAGCAACCACCATAAATACAAGTCAGTTGCCAAGCGTCTGAGGTTTGATCACATGATCACGGTGATGTCACATTTTCAGTGGCCTAGCTTTCCCCCCACCCCCATTACAGTCCAAGAAACTCGGGAGGGTCCCTTCCCAGATGTTTGCTAAGGCCTCATTCCTTCTGGAGGCTAAGCTGCCTGTTATCTTCAGGGCTAGTACATCGGCGGCAGTAGGACTGATGGTGTTACCTGGCTGGGTAATGAAACGTCTGCCAGGAAACAGCCAAGCTCGGAGATCACCAAGGACCCCAAAGTTACATTAACAGAATCTTGCAGGTTGGAAAGTACCATTCTCCTCCCTCGCCTTTACAGTCCAAGGAACTAGGGAGGGTCCCTTCTGGGAGATTTCCCATGTTCCCTTCCTCCCGCAGGCTCAGCTGCCTCTTATCCGTCCACTGCCCAGTCTGCAGCTCTTTCTCCTGTCTCCCAAAGCCATTCGCTCATTCCGCTGCAGCACCTTTCCGTGTTCCCGGAGAAGATGGAGTCACGCCTTGGCCCAAGGTTTTCATTCTAAGGCAGGAGTCTTCAAACGTGGCCACTTTAAGACTTGTGGACTTCATCTCCCAGAATTCCTCAGCCAGCCCTTTGCTGGCTGAGGAATTCTGGAAGTTGAAGTCCACAAGTCTTAAAGTGGCCAAGTTTGAAGACTCCTGTTCTAAGGGGTCAGTTAAGGGGCGAATTGAGAGCCTAAAGCCCCCCAGAGGTTTAACCTTGATTTATCCCTTTGTAACCATGATTCCCCAGCTCCAGATCTTAGCCCCACCCACTTCTGGAAACTAGGGAGGGTTCCTTCTGAGAGGATTCTCACGGATCATTTTCCTTCTGAGGGCTCAGCTGCCTCTTATCTCTTCTCTAGCCTATGGCTCTTCCCCCCTCCCTCCGTTTCCCAAGGTGATTCACTCATACCATTACAGGAAGTTCTCGACTTACAACAGTTCATTTAGTGACCGTTCGAAGTTACAACAGCACTGAAAAAAAGTGACCTGGGCCTGTTTTTCCACATTTACGGCCACTGCAGTGTCCCCATAGTCCTATGATCAAAATTTGGGCCCTTGGCTACTGGTCATCTACTTCCGACTGTTGCACTGTCCCCGCCGGGGTCATGCGATCCCCTTTTACACCCTTCCCAGCTGCCCCTGAGCTAGATTCACTTAGTGACTGCACGATTCCACTTAGCAAATGCAGTGACTCGTTTAACAGCCGTGGTAAGAAAGCTTGCAATATGGGGCAAAACTCACTTAGCAATTGCCTTGCTTAGCAAGGGAAATTTTGGGCTCCATTGTGATGGCATTGACTACCTGTACAAAAGGGACTAGAACCAGGCTTTGATTAATGGCCTTAATTAGTCCTGACGAATGGAGAGTGTCTACTTTGCAGTCAGTTCTCCAAACAATGAGACACAGAAGGAGGTCTCACTCTCAAGGGGAAGAGCCACAGGGGAGCTTCTTTCTACATTTTTTCCCTTTCCCTTCCTTCCTTATTTATTCCTTTCCTTTCCTTTTCCTCCCTTCCCTTCCTGTTCTCCATCACTGGAGATTTTCAAGAACAGACTAGACATTCACCTCTCTGAGACAGTATAGGTTCTCCTGCTTGAGCATGGGGCTGGACTAGAAGATCTCCAAGGTCCCTTCCAACTCTGTTATTCTATTCTATTCTATTCTATTCTATTCTATTCTATTCTATTCTATTCTATTCTATTCTATTCCTATTCTATTCCTTATTCTAGTCTAGTCTAGTCTATTCCTTATTCTATTCTATTCCTTATTCTATTCTACTCTATTCCTTATTCTAGTCTAGTCTATTCCTATTCCTATTCTATTCCTATTCTATTCCAGTCTAGTCTATTCCTTATTCTATTCTATTCCTTATTCTAGTCTAGTCTATTCTATTCCTTATTCTATTCTAGTCTATTCCTTATTCTATTCCTTATTCTAGTCTATTCTATTCTATTCCTTATTCTATTCTATTCTACTCTATTCCTTATTCTATTCTATTCTATTCTATTCTATTCTATTCTATTCTATTCCTAGTCTATTCCAGTCTAGTCTATTCCTTATTCTATTCTATTCTATTCTATTTCTTATTCTAGTCTAGTCTATTCTATTCCTTATTCTATTCTATTCCTTATTCTATTCTACTCTATTCCCTATTCTATTCTATTCTATTCTATTCTATTCTATTCTATTCTATTCTATTCTATTCTCCTTCCCTTCCCATTCCTTTCCCTTTCCCCTCTTTTCCCTGCCCTTTTTCATCCCTTCCCTTCTCCATCCATTTACTTTCTTTCCTTTTCTCTTTTTATTAGTTTTGTGTCCTTTATAAAACTTATTCTTTGCAAAAATTGTATTTAATTTTTAAGATCCCCCCTCCCCCCGAGCTGTATCCATACCTAAAACATTTACCCAAGACCACCCCCCTAACAGTGTGGAGTACAGAAGATGTTGCTCTGGGACTCTGACTCTAAGAAGAGGCATCGTTTCGAGGCGTTTGAGACTAGGAAAGGAGAGAACTGGGAAAGACTGCCAGGGCACCTAGTCGAACTAGTCACTGAGGATATCCTACCCATCTGCGGTACCACTGCAGGCACTTTGCCAATAATAGTTGTTGAGTAAAAAGGGCAGTCTTGATCGTGGACTGGAGATTTTTGGATTGGCTATTGCCAAGAGGACTAGCAACTTGACTTTAGCTTAAGTTCCTGTAATTTCGTTCTAAAGAGCAAATGGGGATAAGACCCCTGAGATGTCCTCTTCAAATTGCAAACTCATTGGGGTAGGCCAGGGGTAGGCAACCTTCAGCTCTTTTATGACCCGTGAACGTCAACTCCCAGAATTCCTGAGCCAGCCATGCTGAGGGGAAAGGGAGAGGTTTCCAAGCTGAGCCATGCTGGCTCAGGAATTCTGGGAGTTGAAATCCATGAGTCATAAAAGAGCGAAGGTTGCCAACCCTTATCCTAGGACGAAGATTAAGAGCAGGGGTCTTCAAACTGGACCTTTTATGACTCTTGGACTTCAACTCCCAGAATTCCTGAGCCAGCCAATCTGAGGGGAAAGGGAAAGGTTTCCAAGCTGAGCCATGCTGGCTCAGGAATTCTGAGGTAGGCAGTGTTAGTAGATAAAAATGAGAGCAAACCCCATTTCCTTCTAGCACTGATGATGTAACCTGGTTTGGTAATGAAATATCCGCAAGAAGACAACCAAGCTCAGAGAGCACTTGTCAGATCAAAGTAGCTGGGCAGATACTGTGACAGACAGAAAGTCCCTCAGGTAACCAGTGTCCCCTTGGTCATGTGATCAAAATTCGGGCACTTGGCAACTGGCATGTATCTATGCTGGCTGCAATGCCTTGGGTCCTGTGATCGCCACTTGCAAACTTCCCAGATGGATTCGCTTAACAATTACACGATTCGCTTAACACCACTGTGCTGATTCACTGAGCCATCGTGGCAAAAAAAGTCGTAAAATTGTGACTGCCCTTTGCCACCAACCCAGCTGGCTTCTAAGACAAGCAAAGTCCATAGGGGAAGTTGAACTGGCTTAACGGCCGTGTGATTCACTTAGTGATTCGCTTTCATATCCATGGCAAAAAAAAAAAAAAAAGAGGTGATAAGTTGGAGTGCGACACATTGCAAGAAAACCACCAAGCTCAGAGAATATGACGGACCCCACAGTGTTACCCTGACTAGTATTCTAAAGATAACAACAACAATAATAATAAAGCTGGAAAGAACCTTGGAGGTCATCTAGTTCAACCCCCTGCTCAGGCAGGAAACCCTATACCAGGGGTAGGCAACCTTGGCTCTTTTATGACTCATAGACTTCAACTCCCAGAATTCCTAAGCCAGCCGTGCTGAGGGGACAGGGAGAGGTTTCCAAGTTGAGCCATGCTGGCTCAGGAATTCTGGGAATTGAAGTCCACAAGTCATAAAAGAGCCAAGGTTGCTTACCCCTGCCCTACACCATTTCAGACAAATGGCTGTCCAGTCTCTTCTTAAAAACTGCCAGTGTTGGAGCATTTACAGCTTCTGGAGGCAGGTTGTTCCACTGATTAATTGTTCTCATTGTCAGAAAATTTCCCTTAGTTCTAAGTTGCTTCTCTCTTTGGTTAGTTTCCATCCGTTGCTTCTTGTCCTGCCTTCTGGTGCTTTAGAAAATAGCTTGACTCCCTCTTCTTTGGGGCAGTCCCTGAGATACTGGAACACTGCTATCCTGTCACCCCTTGTCTTTCTTTTCATTAAACTGGACATACCCAATTCCACCAACCATTCTTTATATGTTTTAGCCTCCAGTCCCCTGATCATCTTTGTTGCTCTTCTCTGCACTCTTTCTAGAGTCTCAACATCTTTTTTACATCGTGGAGACCAAAATTGGATGCAGTATTCCAAGTGTGGCCTTACCAAGGCATTGTAAAGTGGTATTAACACTTCACCTGATCTTGAATCTATCCCTCTGTTAATGCAGCCTAGCACTGTGTTGGATTTATAATACGGTCAGCCTTCCTAGGTAAGGAAACAGGAAACGCAGCCAAATGAGCTGCTACTACTACTTTATGGTAAAGCTATATTAGCAGAACCTTTTAAGTCTGATATTACAAACCTCCCTCCTTTTTTACAGCTTGAGAAGTTGGGGAGATTCTTTTCTTACCGTAAATGCCGGCGTACAAGGCGACCCGGCGTATAAGATGACCCCCGTCTTTATAGCCGGGCCACATTCCTAGAACGTCGTCTTATACGCCAGAAACTACTAGTATTTCCGGTGTATAAGACGACTCGGCGTATAAGACGACCCCCGTCTTTGGCACCGATTTCAGCGCTCGCGGAAGTCGCCTTATACGCCGGCATTTACGGTAAGTCTCTTTCTCTGCCCATTATATAGCTGCGGGCTGTGCCTTCCCTTATCTCAGTGTTTCTCAACCTTGACCATTTTAAGGCATGTGGACTTCAACTCCCAGAATTCCACAGTCAGCATTGCTGGCTGTGGAATTCTGGGAGTTGAAGTCCACATGCCTTAAAATGGTCAAGGTTAAGAAACACTGCCTTATCTGAACATTCTCTATGCAGCCTCATGCCCTCTACTCAACCAAGGTCACTCTAGTACGAACACAGCAGAAATTAGACCGGTGAGCTGAAGACTGGGCCAGCATGAAATAATTGAGTGTTGCTGGGATCGTACTAATCACAGAGCCAAACATGAGTCTCTGTTACCAATAAACAAAGCAGGACCACAGTGGTAGAAAGGGCGAAGCAGATAAAATTAAAAAGTGCTCAAGATGGTCAGAAGAAATGGCGATGCCTCCTGCCAGCCTGCAGGAGGATTTTTCTCCTAAAACATCAGTACTTACAGGGTGGAAAGAAGGCATTTTGGACCCACCGTTCTAAAACTTGAGTCCAAGGTGGATTCTGATTTGGTTATACCAGGAAAGGCATCTCTGGATTAATGTGGTGGCTGTCCCAGGAACTGACCCTGGATTGCTGCCAACCTTGGTGTGTTGCTGCACATGATCAGTAGCTTAATTCCTCCAAGGGACCCCAGTCAAGAAATTCAAAATTTGAGTGCTTGGCCATCAACGTGTATTTATGATGGTTGCAGTGTCCCAGGGTCAGGTGATCGCTATTTGTGACGTTCCCAGCCAGCTTCCAACAATCAAAGTCAATGGGAAAAGCCAGATCCGCTTAACGACTGCAGGATTCATTTAACAACTTTTCAATTGCTTTAATGCTTTTAGTGCTTTAATCGTTTACCTATTTTTCTTTTTATAATCTGCAGGCCACCTGGAATCACCTTAAAAGGCAGATGGGTGGCACAGAAAGTGAATAAGTGGATCACTGCTCTGATTTAACTACGGTGGCAGAAAAGGTTGTAAAATGGAGCACGACTTGCTTAACAACGGCAAAGTCAATGGGAGGAAGTTAGATTTGCTTAACAGCCATGTGTTTCACCTAACAACTGCCTCGCTTAGCAATGGAAATTCTGGTCCCAATTGCGAGCATAAGATGAGGGCTACCTGGATCCAATTGCCATGAAAATGTTGACCACTGCTGAATAAAAGTTTCAAGGTTGAACTATGGGGTCTTTCCTCTGAGCTTGGTAACATCATTACTCTTAGCACTGATGATGTTACTTAGTTGGGTAATGAAACGTCTGCAAGGAAACAACCAAGCTCACAGAGCACCCAGGACCCCATAGTCCTTGTCCTCCTCCTCTCCCTTCTAGCACTGATGATGTTACCTAGTTGGGTAATGAAAGGTCTGCAAGGAAACAACCAAGCTGAGAAAGCACCAAGGACCCCTTATTTCAGTGGTGGCGAACCTATGGCACGGGTGCCAGAGGCGGCACTCAGAGCCCTCTCTGTGGGCACGTGTGCCGTCGCCCCAGTCCTAAGCCCTCAGCTGGGTTTTATAAAACCTTTTCGCTTTAGGCCTCCGCTGCTGTGTGCAAAAAAAAAAAAAAAAAAAAAAAAAGTTCAGTCAATCAATTTCAACTTCTCGCGGGGTAAAAAAAAGATCTCGCAAAGTTGGAATTGATTGAACTTTTTAGTCCCACCCAGTCTGCCGTTACCACCGCAGCCATGCCCAGCCAATGGGCCACACCCACCCAATGGGCCACACCCACCCAATGGGCCACACCCACCCAATGGGCCACACCCACCTGGCACTTGATGATGCATAAGTGGGTTTTGGGTTGCAGTTTGGGCACTCGGTCTCTAAAAGGTTCGCCATCACTGCCTTATTTCAACCCTGAGCCACAAATATTGTCTTCAACTGGTAAAGTTTTCATCTTTAAAACAACTAAGCAGGGGACACCCGGTCTCACCAATCAAGGGGCTTTTTATTCTTACCTTTCTTGGGAATATTAGCCAGTAAAGCTTTCAGCTCCTGGATCTTGGCCTGGACAGCTTTCTGGCCCTTCTTCTTTTTATCGCTTTCACACGTTCTTTGGGAGAGACAAGGAGTAAGTCAACCACAGAGGATCTCAATGCCAGTTTCCCCCAACCTCATGCATGCAATCAGTTTTCATCGAACCTGGAAACCTGCAGTTTTAGCCCAACAGTTGCCGTCAAAACTTCACCAAACGGGGCCGTTTGACCGCAGGACAGGGTAACACCCCGTAAAGGAGGTGGCCTTGCCAAGAACCCGGAGTGCATTCACATGATCGCCAGGGTGAGGCTGTCATACCATCAGAACTACAGAACTCCATTATTACAGGTAAGTTGCAACTTCGAACGGTCGTTAAGCGATCGGTCGTAAGTCGAGGACGATCTTTAAATGTTTATAAAAACTGCAGAGGGCAAGCATCATCTTTTTTTTTAAAAAAAAAAAGAGTTACTCTTCTTCTTTTACAGGCAGTGATGCTTTCAAACCAGATGGTGATGCCGCATGATAGTTATAGGGCAGGGATGTCAAACTCAATTTCACTTAGGGCCGCATCAGCATTGCGGTTGCTCTTGGACGGCCGGGTGGTTGTGGCCAGGGTTGGTGCGGCCTACTGGGTGGGTGTGGATGGAGAGGGTGTGGCCTACTGGGTGGGCATGGCCAGCTCTACATCGTTCGCGTCAAGGGTGCCTGTGGGGGCCTGGGCAGGAGTGGGACAGATCTGAGGGTCTCTGGCAGAAGGGGGTGGGACTGGGGCAAGTGCCAAGACATGGTCCATTTCTTCATTCCTCACAAAGGGTGACACCTTCCCAACATGCACCCAGGGGGCAGGGCTGACACGGCAGGGTCTGGTTCCTCGCTGTTTCTAGACGGCCTTGTGGACCTAAGACTGAATGCATTTCAGCATAGATGGCCACCACAAAATTGTATATTGGCCCCCGGCCGGCCTGGGCCAGGGCCAAGGCAGTGGGGGCCGTTCCCTCACTGTTTCCAGGATGGCTTCGCGGGCCACATGAAACCACTTCGCGGGCCACATCTGGCCCCGGGCCTTGTGTTTCACATGTCTGTTATAGATAGATAAAATAGTTTTCAGAGTACAGGCAGTTCTCGACTTACAACCACAACTGTGACCAGAATTTCCCTTGCTAAGCAAGATAAGTGAGTTTTGCCCCTTTTTACAACCTTTCTTGCCACACTTCTTCAATGAATCTCTGCAGCTGGTTAAGTTAGCAGACTTTGCTTGTCAGAAACATAATGCCGGGACACTGCAACCGTCGTAAATATGAGTCAGTTGGCGAGAGTCTAAATTTTTATTATGTGACTCTGGGGATGCTGTGATGGTCGCAAACGTGAAAGACAGTCATAATTCACTTTTTTTCAGGGCTGTTGTAACTTTGAATCATCGCTAATGAAGGGCTGTAAGTCAAGAACTACTTGGATAGGCTTGATATATATAGTAAAGTTTTCAGTGTCACAAAATTCTGTCAATAGATATGGGAACCTAAACAATTCTGCTTGGAAGAATCACTACGTGTCTTTCTTGGGTTTTGGGCCTGACATCAATCTAGCCAAACTGAAGCCCTCATTTCGTTTAGTGACCATAAAAGTTATAACGGCACTGAAAAAAGTGACTTAAAACTGGTTCTCACGCTTAAGACTATCACAGCATCCTCATGGTCAAGTGATCAAATTTTGCGGCTTTGGCACTTCTTCACGGATTTAAGACTTTACAGCAGGGGTCTTCAAACTTGGCCCTTTTGTGACTTGTGGACTTCAACTCCCAGAATTCCTCAGCCAGGAAGAGAGAAGGGGTGCCTAGAGTGGCTTTGTTTTTGGATTATGTCTCTGTGTCAGAAGGGATCATTAACTCCTCCTCTCAAGCCCAGTAAAGCAGGGGTCTTCAAACTTGGCCCTTTTATGACTTGTGGACTTCAACGCTGGCTGAGGAATTCTGGGCCTGGCTGAGGAATTCTGGGAGTTGAAGTCCACAAGTCATAAAAGGGCCAAGTTTGAAGACCCCTGCTTTACAGGATACAAGGTCACATGATCGCTGGTCTCTGACAAGCAAAGTCAATGGGGGAAGTCAGAGTCACTGAACAACCACGTGATTCGCTTAACAACTGAAGTGATTCATTTAACAACAGTGGCAAAAAAAGGTAAAATTAACATAATTCACTTAACTGCCTTGCTTAGCAATGGAAATTCTGGTCCCAATTGCCGTCATAAGTCAAGGTCTGCCCGTATTCTGAGAACTATTAGGGAGGGGCTGTCTTCACCCTCTTTCTCTCCCACAACACAGCTGGACTGAGCTGCCTGTTAATTCTTCTGAAATCCACCCATCCCTCCTGGGAATTTGGACTCTTACATTCCCTCACATCAGTACAGGAAAAAATAGCAACAGCAATAGCACCTAGACTTATATACCGCTTCACAGGGTTTTACAGCACTCTCTAAGCGGTTTACAGAGTAAGCATGTTGCCTCCCCCCCAACAATCTAGGTCCACATTTTATTGACCTCGGGAGGATAGAAGGCTAAGTCAACCTTGAGCTGGTGAGACTAGAACTGCCGGCAGCCGGCAGTCAGCAAAAATAGCTTGCAGTACTGATTCTAACCGCTGCGCCACCACTGTCTCATAAAGTCCTTTTTTTGAGGTAGTTTCTGAACAGAGAAAAGTCAGAATCCCAGTCAGCAGTGTTTCACATGGGCATCTTTTACAATAACAATAACAGTAACAGTAGTAATAGTAGTAAAGTTGGAATGGACTTTGGAGGTCATTTAGTCCAAACCCTTGCTCAGGCAGGAAACCCTATACCAGGGGTAGGCAATCTTGGCTCTTTTATGGCTCATGGACTTCAACTCCCAGAATTCCTGAGCCAGCCATGCTGAGGGAAAAGGGAGAGGTTTCCAAGCTGAGCCATGCTGGCTCAGGAATTCTGAGGGTTGAAGTCCACAAGTCATAAAACAGTCAAGGTTGACTGTCCCTGGGCTATACCATTTCAGACAAATGGCTGTCCAGTCTCTTCTTAAAAACTTCCAGTGTTGGAGCATTCACCGCTTCTGGAGGCAGGTTGTTCCACTGGTTAATTGTTCCGCTGATTAGAGGTTACCTGGCAAGATGCCTTTGATGGCACCTAAAGAGAAAATAAATAACCCAAAGGTCCAAACAAACTTACGTGGTATCGGAACAGTATTTCTGCAACATGAAGTTTGAAAGGTCCTCCAAAATGGGTTGGCTGTGTAGGGCTACAAACTGTTCACGGCATATCTAGGATTGAGAAAATAAAACACTTAAAACATTCTGGTCCTTCCTGAAACATGTAGAAAAACCATAGAGTACAGAGCAGACCTCGACTTACAATCATTTGTTCAGTGACCATTTGAAGTTACAACAGCACTGAAAAAAAGTGACTTATGACCGTTTTTCACACTTTCGACCATTGCAGCATCCCCCACGGTCATGTGTTCAAAATTTTATGATGGGTGCTGCATCCCGGTGGGGTTACATGTTCTCCATCTGCAACCTTCCCAGTCAACTTCCCAGGGAGTCAAGCTATTCTCCAAAGCGCCCGAAGGCAGGACAAGAAGCAACGGATGGAAATTAATCAAGGAGAGAAGCAACCTGGAACTAAGGAGAAACTTCCTGACAATTGGAACAATTAACCAGTGGAACAACCTGCCTCCAGAAGCGGTGAATGCGCCAACACTGGAAGTTTTTAAGAAGAGACTGGACAGCCATTTGTCCAAAATGGTATAGGGTTTCCTGCCTGAGCAGGGGGTTGGACTAGATGACCTCCAAGGTCCCTTCCAACTTCATTATTATTATTATTATTATTATTATTATTATTATTATTATTATTATTATTATTATTGATCATCGCGCAGTCAGCCAGATGTTCAGACTGGATTTGGCATTTTTGTCTACCTGTCGAGTCCTTACCAAGAACCTGGGATAGGCAGATGTGGATGTTTGATAGTATTACAGATATCGTCGCAGGATGGAAGCAGTTCCTAGTAAGGCCGCCTTTTGCAATTGACTAATAGCGAATTTGTCAATGCCAATGGTGTTCAAGTGGTGCTCCAGTTGTTTTGGGATTGCAAATTACTATTGGTACTACCCTTGCTTGCTTTTGCCACAGTCTTTCTATTTCTATTTGTAGTTTTTTGTATTTTGTTATCTTCTCCAGTTCTTTTTCATCTATTCTGCTGTCTCCAGGCATCATCATCATCATCATTATTATTATTACTTTCAACAAGCCAAGCCTAAGAGGGAAGGCCAATTCACTTAACAACAGTATGAGTCACTTAACTGCAGTGATTCACTTAAAATCATGGCAAAAGTGGTGGTAAAATTGGGCATGACTCACTTAACAGCCACCCTGCTTAGCAACCACAATCCTGGTCTCAATTATGGTTGTTAAGTCAAGGACTGCCTGCAGAAGTGCAAGCCAGCTGCTCCACAGATTGTACACCCCAAATCTTGGCCAACCTTGAGGAGGCTGATGGGACTCAGGAAGTCTCTGATCTGAACAAGAATGGAACATTCTCAAAGGACAGTGGGGATTCCCAAAGCAGACATGGAAATAAAA
This sequence comes from Crotalus tigris, assembly GCF_016545835.1. NCBI lineage: Eukaryota > Metazoa > Chordata > Lepidosauria > Squamata > Viperidae > Crotalus > Crotalus tigris. Next base: position 1,685,761 of record NW_024099557.1, read on the forward strand.
TTGTAACCAATTTCCCCCCCGTAAGGAATAATGTAGTGAGTCACAAGGCAGCAGACACCAATCAGTTCTAGCTTGTACATCGTGAACCAAGCAAACTTATGAATACTGGGACAAAAATTTTGCATCAAAATGCATTGAGTACCAAATTTGTTGAGTTTCAAAGCAAGGTACAACTGTATAAGGCCGGTGTCTTCAAACTTGGCCCTTTTATGACTTGTGGACTTCAACTCCCAGAATTCCTCAGCCAGGGTGTCTGAGGAATTCTGGGACTTGAAGTCCACAAGTCATAAAAGGGCCAAGTTTGAAGACCCCTGTCTTAGATCAAGGCAGGATACAGGCAGAGGTGTATGGATGCCGTTATTCTTACTTTATTCATTATGTCAACCGTTGCTGCATGTGTCCAGAAACAGTCATGCACAGAGACAAATGTTAGCCCAGCCCTGAAAAAGAAGAGAAACAGTTGAGTTCCACCCTAGAAGGCAAATTTATATATTTAGAGAACATTTTTTAAAGGGAGAAATATTTGAAGTGAAGTCAGTACTGTATCCAGAAGCAAGGTCAGTGTTTATAAATAATTTGATGTAGATACAATGGGATGAGATTTAGAACTTAATATTGTTTTAACTAATTGCTTTTAGTATGTTTACATGTTTTCTTCTCCTTTTTCTTTCTTTTCATAGGATCAGTGGGATTTATTTTATGTAATGATAAACAGCAGTGACATCAATAGGTCCCTGTTTATGGTGTTGTAGAGATTTACAATTGTTTCTCAAGGTGATGGAATGACTTTAGTTTGATACAGTCTAATCAATGAGATAATGGATTCTAAATTTTAGGAGACCTATAAAGTGCTTGTTGTTATTTTATTTTCCAGCTAATACAGCAACTATGCTGACTTATAATCATTCATTTAGTGACCATTTGAAGTTACAACAGCGCCGAAAATAGTGACTCACAAGTGGGCCGCACAGTTATGACAGCATGCTCAGAGTCACATGATCAAAGTCTGGGTCTTGGCAACTGGCCCCTATTTATGACGGTTGCACTGTCCCGGAGTGCAGAAGAGAAGAGAGAGTGAGGGAGAAGAAGAGAAGCTTCTGTGAGAGAAGCAGTGAGGAGAAAGACAGAGGAGAAGATTCTGTGAGAGACACAGTAGGAGAGAGGGAAAAGTGGAGAGGAGAGGCTTCTGTGAGAGAAGCACTGAGGAGAAATTGAGGGAGAAGAGGAGAGGCTTCTTTGAGAGAATCAGTGAGGAGAAAGAGAGAAGGAGGAGAGGCTTCTGTGAGAGAAGCAGTGAGGAGAAAGAGAGAGGAGGAGAGACATCTGTGAGAGGCGCTGTGAGGAGAGAGGGAGAAGTGGAGAGGAGAGGCTTCTGTGAGAGAAGCACTGAGGAGAAATTTAGGGAGAAGAGGAGGCTTCATTGAGAGAATCAGTGAGGAGAAAGAGAGGAGGAGAGGCTTCTGTGAGAGAAGCAGTGAGGAGAAAGAGAGAGAAGAAGAGGAGAGACTTCTGTGAGAGGTGCTGTGAGGAGAGAGGGAGAAGTGGAGAGGAGAGGCTTCTGTGAGTGAAGCACTGAGGAGAAATTGAGGGAGAAGAGGAGAGGCTTCTGTGAGAAAAGCAATGAGGAGAAAGAGAGGAGAAGAGAGGATTCTGTGAGAGACGCAGTGAGGAGAGAGGGAGAAGTGAAGAGGAGAGGCTTCTGTGAGAGAAGTAGTGAGGAGAAATTGAGAGAGGAGAGGCTTCTTTGAGAGAATCAGTGAGGAGAAATTGAGGGAATAGAGGAGAGGCTTCAGTGAGAGTATCAGTGAAGAGAAAGAGAGAGGGAAAAGGGGAGAGGCTTCTCTGAGATCCCCATTTGCAATCTTCGCAGCTGCCTTCTGACAAGCAAAGTCAATGGAGGAAGCTGGATTCATTTAACAACCTGACTCTGAACAACTGCAGAGATTCTCTTAACAGCTATGGAAAAACATGTCGTAAAAATTGAGCGCAAGTCACTTTACAACCACCTGGTTGATTCTGATCCCAACGATGGTCGTTAAGCTGAGGGCTATGTTTTTCTCATTTTTTTTAAAAAAATATGTTAGTTATTTATTCTTTCAATGTTTTCAAATAAGCAGAAAAGACCGAGAATTAAGCAGATGAGTTGGCAACTGAATTTCCCTGAACTAGCTATTGCTAGCTGCAGACTGAGAGCACAAAGTGGAAGATGATAAGCGTGGAAATCCATTATTGAAATGAATTGCTACTGAACACCCACGAGGGGCCTTTTTATCAGCTTGTTTTGCCAAAGGCTGGTCACGGATCTTGCATTCTTTCTATGTTTATATGCAGTGGTTATTATTAAGGCTGCTGTTTTGCTACTATTATATATACTGTATATGCAGTTAACAAGTAGGCTGGCTTGGTCGCTCAGCAGAGAGACACTGGTGAAACGGGCACAGCAGCGCCTGCATTTTCTGCTTCGAATGAGAAAAGCACATCTTCCTTCCCCTGTCCTGACCACTTTCTGCAGAGGGACGACGGAGAGCCATCCTGTCACACAGCATCACAGTCTGGTTTGGAAGCATCCCTGCTTCGGACAAGAAGGCGGTGCAGAGAGTGGTGAGGATGGCAGAAAAGATCATTGGCAGTTTCCTCCCTTCCATCCAGGACGTGGCACCTAAGCGTTGCTTGAGCAGGGTCCGCAGGATTGTCTGGGGCAGGACACCTCCTCTTCACAATCTGTTTTCCTTGTTACCTTCTGGGAGGAGGGGGCTCCGTGGTATCCGAAGCAGAACATCCAGATTCAGTCCCAGTTTTGTTCCATACAGTATTAACCTTGTGACCTCTCAAGCTTCCTCCTTCCATTATGTATTCAAGATGGACAGTGATTAGTATTTATATGTTGCTTATATGTAACGGTGTAGGTCTATACATATGTTCTCTATAGTATAGTTTTAAATGTGTGTTATGTATGTGCACACTTTGAGAGCAAGCAACTAAATTTCATTCTTAATGTGTGCCATTGTGCCCACAGGAAAAAATGACAATAAAGATTATCTATCTATCTATCTATCTATCTATCTATCTATCTATCTATCTATCTATCTATCTATCTATCTATCTATCTATCTATCTATCTATCTATCTATTTTCTGAGGTTTTCGCGGATGTTTGTATGTAGGTCTTTGGTTATTCGGGTTTTCTCCCACGTCAAATTGGAAGTATCTTGGCGACGTTTCGACGAAGTCTCATTCGTCATCTTCAGGCTGGTGTTTTCGGCTTCGTGCTTCTAGGAGCCTGAAGATGACGAATGAGACTTCGTCGAAATGTCACCAAGACACTTCCAATTTCACGCGAGAGAAAACCCGAATAACCAAAGACCTATCTACCTATCTACCTACCTATCTGTACAGGGCTGCTTTTTTCTCTCTCTCTCTTCAAAATCCTGCTCTTAATACAGAAAGTCCTCGACTTACGATCACAATTGAGCCCAGAATTTATGTTGCTAAACAAGAAATTTATTTTTGTCCTATTTTAAAGACTTTTCTTGCCACGTCTTGTTAAGTGAATCATTGCAACTGGTTAAGTTAGTAACTGGGTTGTTAAGTGAATCTGGCTTCCCCATTGACTTTGCTTGTCAGAAGGTATCAAAAGCCGATCACATGATCCCGGGACATTGAGGCCGTCATAAATAAGAACCACAGCTGTCAAGCATCCAAATATAAATCACGTCACCATGAGGATGCTGCAATGGTCATAAATGTGAAAAATGGTCCGAAGTCAGTTCTTTCAGTGCTCTTGTGAATTTGAATGTTCACTAAATGAACTGTTGTAAGTCGAGGACCACCTGTAACTGGAAGGAAAATTATGATGAGTAAACCTCAACTTCCCTTGCTGGCTGGAAGGAGAAAGAGGCGAGGCAAGGAGGGAATTTGAACAGTGCTAAGATAATAGAGCAGGAAGTGGGCCCAGTCAATGAGACAATAATAGAATTTGAGTGTACTCAGAGGTCATCTAGTCCCCAACCTTTTGGGCACCAGGGACCGGTTCCGTGGAGAGAGGACTGGAGGGTGCGTGGCTTTTCCGCAGACCGTAGGGTGCGTGGTTTTGTGTGCTGCCTGCATCCCATGGATGGGGCTTTGCTTGTTTGTGCAGACCGCTTGCTGGCATGCTGCGGCCCGATACCAGTCCATGGATCAGGGGTTGGGGGTCCCCTGATCTAGTCCACCCCACAACACTCAGTGCAGAGTTTACAGGTAGTCCTCGGCTTACAACTATTCATTTAGTGCCCATTCAAAGTTACCACAGCACTGAAAGAAGTGACTTGTGACTTTTTTAGTTTCCACACTAAATGACCGTTACAGCATCCCCATGGTCATGTGATCAAAACTCACAGGGTGGATATGGACCATGCCTGGGGGGGGGGGTGGAGATGGGGGGTGTATATTGGAACTTTGAATCTGGGCCATAAGTCTCATTTTTGGAGTCCATGGGGACTTCAAATGGTTGCTAAGAGACTGGTCGTAAGTCAAGGACTACCTGCATACATAAACACAGGTAGTCCTCGACTTACAATAGTTCAGTTAAGTTACAACGGCACTGAAAAATGTGATTTATGACCGTTTCTCACACTTACAATGTTTGCAGCATCCCCAGGGTCACATGATCAAAACTCACACGATGCTCTTTTGCAACCTTCTGACAAGCAAAGTCAATGACAGCGAGGACCATCAACCAGTGGAACAGCTTGCCATCAGAAATCGTGGGCACTCCATCACTGGAGATTTTTTTAAGAAGAGGCTAGACCAGGGGTAGACAACCTTGGCTCTTTTATGACGCGTGGACTTCAACTCCCAGAATTCCTGAGCCAGCCATGCTGAGGGGAAAGGGAGAGGTTTCCAAGCTGAGCCATGCTGGCTCAGGAATTCTGGGAGTTGAAGTCCACGAGTCACAAAAGAGCCAAAGTTTCCCTCATGCTGGCTCAGGAATTCTGGGAGTTGAAGTCCACGTGTCATAAAAGAGCCAAGGTTGCCTATCCCTAGATTAGACAGTCACTTGTCTGAGATGGTATAGGTCAGGGCTTTTCAACCGGTGGTACGCATACCACTTGTGGTACATTAATGAGTGGCAGGTGGTACGCAGCCCTGCCTAGCCAAGTGTAGTGGGGGAAGGAAAGAGCCAGCACAGGCAAGGACTTGCAGTGAGAGAGTCCTCTGGAGCTGCAAAGGCCCCAGGCTCACCCTCCCCCATGAGAAAGGAGGAAGGGAGTGGAGACAGGAGAGCCTATTAAAGGAGGCAGTTTGGGCAGGAGAGGGAGAGAGAAAAAAAGCAGCAGCCTTGGGAGGAGGCAGAGTCAGCTGCACCGAAGGGGAAGAAGGAGGGGGAGGGTGGGGGGAGAGGAGATCAAGATGGCCGGCCATGAGCCGATCTACAACTGCTGTGGCAGCCACCTGTGCTGGCAGCAGCAAACAGGCAAGAAATGCACCAGGAGAGGGGTCGCCCTCCAAGAGGAATGAAAAAAGGCAGCAAGGGCTGGAGGTGAGTCACGGAGGAGGGAAGGAGATGAAGAGTGGAAGGATTCTTATGTGCTTTTGTGACTTTGAAGTTCTGGGATTTGTGCAATGAGGGCTTTGTGTTCTTAAGGAGCATTTGGCAATTTCTATTTGGCTGATGGCTGATGTCTTGTGTTAGCTTCTATTACGCTGCTGTTAACTGTAAGTTTTGCTGCAAGGGATTTTGAAGTATTTTTTCTCCTGAATGGATTTTGCCTGTAGCATTTCTTTACTTATGAATGGAGCCATTTGGGGAGTTTGCCTTAACTGGCAGCCAGTACTTACATTTTTTTTCTTCCTTAAGTGCCGGCTGCGCTCCTTACTTCCCTTTCTAGCCAGTAGTTAATTCTTAAAGGGGAATGTGCCCTTTTAAACTAGTTCACTCAGCGGCTTGTCTTTTCTGTCTCTGGAGGCCTTTCCTTGTTTGATCAATATATGGAAGAGGGAAAATATGGGGGGGGGGTTTCAAATTCTTCCTTCAGAAGGAGATGGGAACGAGAAAAAGGGAGGCAAGGAAGGGAGGGAGGAAAGGAAGTCCCGCCTTAGCACTTGGCCACCAACAGCTCTGCCATTGACTTTGTTTGTCAAAAGGTTGCAGAAGGGGATCACATGACCCTGGAACACTGTGACCATTATAAATATGAATCAGTTGCCAAGCATCCAAATATAAATCACATGACCCTGGGCTAGCTGCAATGGTCATAAGTGTGAAAAATGGTCATAAGTCATTTCAATGCAATTGCAACTTTGAACAGGTTTTTTTTTTTTTTTTTGGTCATTACGTTTTTGACACCTTGCCAGGTGGTACTCGAATATTGCCATATCCTAAAAGTGGTACAATCGGTAAAAAGGTTGAAAAGCCCTGGTATAGGTCAGTGGTAGCGAACCTATGGCACGGGTGCCAGAGGCGGCACTCGGAGCTCTCTGTGGGCACACGTGCCGTTGCCTCAACCTTGCCTCCCCCCGTGACCCCCTCCTCTCCAGCAGCCCCCCCTGAAGGAGAGTCGCCCTCGAGTGTGGCCCACACGGAGCAGCGCAGCCAAGGACATGGCAGCCAGGCAGCATAGACAAGACTCTGTCCTCACACCCCATCATGTAGTTGATGCTGCAGGGCGTGGGCAGAGGGTGTGGCTGCCATAGTGCTGCTGGACTGCCTGGGTGATCTGCGGTGGGCCCTGGAGGTGGTGAGTGGTCCTGTGGGCAGGCAGGGCGGTGCCGGGGGGGGGAGTGGGGGCGGGGCCAGTTTTTGGGCACTCAGCCTCTAAAAGGTTCGCCATCACTGGTACAGGTTCTCCTGCTTGAGCAGGGGGCTGGACTAGAAGACCCCCCAAGGTCCCTTCCAGCTCTATTCTATTCAACCGGAGAAGCCAGATTTACTTAACAACCGAGTTACTAAGACTTAACAAGTGCAGCAATTCACTTAACCACGGTGATAAAGAAAGGTTGTAAACTGGGGGCAAAATTCTCTTTTAACAAAGGCCTTGCTGAGCAACAGTAATTTTGGGTTCAGTTGTGATCGTTAAGCAGAGGACTATCTGTAGTGTGCAGGATAAATAAATTTTAAAAAATGAACGTACCCATCAAAGGGGAAACACACCCTCCCTCTCAAATTCCCATTCTTGGCCTTCTTACTTTTGACAGTGCAAAGCTGTCAACATCATGTGGCTGGAATCCAGAGAATGGATGAAGTTGGGTGGAAAAGCATTCTTCTGCTTTCGTGTATTTGGCTTCCTGGAGAGAAAAAAAGAGCAGGAAAGCGTTTGAATTCCAGATCCGTCTGACCCACCCTAATCGAGACCCATCTGTAGCAGCTAACCAACATTTCCATCCAACAGTCCCATTAATGTAGCCCCGGGCTCTCCAAACCTGGCCACTTTTAAGACTTTTGTGGACTTCCACTCCCAGAATTCCATGCTGGCTAGGGAATTCTGGGACTTGAAGTCCACCTGCCTTAACGTGGCTGAGATTGAGAAACATGCTTTATCATGAAGCACCCGAAGAATTAGATGTATGATTGTTTGCCACAGTCGCTCTTTGAGATGGATGGTTAGACAAACCCAATCAATCAATCAATCAATCAATCAATATCACTAGAGAAAATTGATGCAACTCTTCAGATGCCTCGTCTGTTACCCCAGGTAGGGAGCACCTAAGCTGAATTGATTTCACCTATAAAGCCAAACCTCTGACAGAGGTGGACAGTTAAGAAACAGGAAAATAAAAGCCTTGGATTTGTAAACAAACTTAATAAGTATTTTGGATTTGCAAACAAAGCTAATAAATAAACAAAACTCCCTTTTAACGACCCTGTAATCCTTTTATTCAGGGTGGAGTTGGAGTGGCTGAATGGAGCTGAGCATTTACTGGCTGGATGCCCTTCCTGACGCCTATGCAAAGTTTGCAGCAGATATTTTTCTCTTTGCCCCCTGATAAACTTCTGCCCACTGCCTGGGATTGAACTCTCAACCTTCAGAGTGGGAGGCGAGCATTTTCACCCCACTAGGCCATCACACCGCTCCAAATCTAATAAATAAATAAAATGCATATAATAATAATAATGATGATGATGGAAAGGACCTTGAAGGTCATCTAGTCCAACCCCCTGCTCAGACAGGAAACCCTATACTTCCTATATTTCCTAGTTCAAAATCAGGGATTGAATTTGAAAAAAAAATAATAATAACCTCACCAATCGTTAAGCATATTTGATCAATGGCATTTTCTTTTTAAGTTGGAGGAGGACACAAATAACCGTAGAGGCTCCTCCTAGACCAGGAGTAGGCAACCTTGGCTCTTTTATGACTTGTGGACTTCAACTCCCAGAATTCCTGAGCCAGCCATGCTGAGGGGAAAGGGAGAGGTTTCCAAGCTGAGCCATGCTGGCTCAGGAATTCTGGGAGTTGAAGTCCATGAGTCATAAAAGAGCCAAGGTTGCCCACCCCTATACCTAGACTGTGCCAGCCGGAATTAAGGAGAACTGGACTTTTAACAGTATAACAGAATAACAGGATTGGAAGGGACCTTAGAGGTCTTCTAGTCCAATCCACTGCTCAGGTAGGAAACTCTATCATTTCAGACAAATGGTTGTCCAATCTCTTCTTAATAACTCCAGTGTTGGAGAACCCACAACTTCCAGAGGCAAGCCGTTCCACTGATTAATTGTTCTGTCAGGAAATGTTTCCTTAATTCTAGGCTGGATCTCTCCTTAATTAGGTTTCCATCTGTCGCTTCTTGTCCTATCATCCAACAGAATTTGGATGGCTACAGATTTCCCACTCTGGACTTTAGAGAAAACTGTTTACTTCAGAGAGATACTCACTGGTCCACCTTGTAGCTTGACTTTAAGTGGAGGTTCTGCAACTCACCCTTTACCTGGACAGAAAGAGAGAGAAAAAAAGCAATTTTGGTTATAAGAAGCATTCCTGAAAGTCAGTACAGAGAAGAACATAAGGATCAAGAGGGATTTTCAGAGCATTTATCTGTACTTATCGTGATCTGAGTACAATTCTTGCCAACTAATGGGATGCACCCATGTACAGTTAGACTTTGACTTACTACCATCATTCAGCCTAAATTTTGGTTGTGTGAGGGTTGTTAAGCTGGTCACCATGTGAAAGTGCCGAATTTTATGATCTGTTTTCTGGCGGTTAAACACCGTTAAGGGACTGCCATGGTCATTAAATGAACACCACGGTTAAGTGAATCCATTGTTTGCTATGGGGTGTTTGTTGTTGGAAACTGGAAGTAAATGCTGGTTTCTAGGCTGCATGAACAGAGGGATAGAATTAAGATCACGTGAAGTGTTAGTACCATTTACAATGCCTTGATAAGACCAGACTTGGAATACGGCATCCAGATTTGGTCACCACGATATTAAAAAAGAAGCTGAGACTCTGGAAAGATTGAAGAGAAGAGCAACAAAGATGATTAGGGACCTGGAGGCTAAAACATATGAAGAACAATTGCAAGAATTGGGCATGTCTAGTTTAATGAAGAGAAGGACGAGGGAGGACATGATAGCAGTCTTCCAATATCTCAGGGGCTGCCCCAAAGAAGAGGGAGTCAAGCTCTTCTCCAAAGCGCCTGAAGGCAGGACAAGGAGCAACGGATGGAAACTAATCAAGGAGAGAAGCAACCTAGAACTAAGGAGAAACTTCCTGACAGTAGAACAATTAACCAGTGGAACAACCTGCCTCCAGAAGCTGTGAATGCCCCAACGCTGGAAGTTTTTAAGAAGAGACTGGACAGCGATTTGTCCGAAATGTTATAGGGCAGGGGTGTCAAACTCAATTTCATTGAGGGTCGCATCAGCACTGTGGTTGCCCTTGGGGGGCTGGGTGGATGTGGCCAGGGTGGGTGCGGCCTACTGGGTGGGCGTGGATGGAGTGGGTGTGGCCTACTGGGTGGGCATGGCCAGCTCTACATCGTTCGCGTCAAGGGGGGCTGTGGGGGCCTGGGCAGGAGTGGGAAAGATCTGAAGGTCTCTGGCAGAAGGGGGTGGGACCGGGGCAAGTGCCAAGGAATGGTCCATTTCTTCATTCCTCATAAAGGTTGACACCTCCCCAGTATGCACCCAGGGGGTGGGGCCGATACAGCAGGGGCTGGTTCCTCGCTGTTTCCAGACGGCCTTGTGGAGCTAAGACTGAATGCGTTTCACCATAGATGGCCACCACAAAATTGTACATTGGCTCCCGGCCAGCCTGGGCCAGGGCCAAGGCAGTGGGGTCCATTCCCTCACTGTTTCCAGGATGGCTTCACGGGCCACATGAAACCACTTTGCGGGCCGCATCTGGCCCCCGGGCTTGTGTTTGACATGTCTGGTATAGGGTTTCCTGCCTGAGCAGGGGGTTGGACTAGATGACCTTCAAGGTCCCTTCCAACATCATCATCATTATTAAATGATATAGGTTTTCCTGCCTGAGCAGGAGGTTGGACTAGAACAGAGGTCCCCAAACATTTGGGCACCAGGGACCGGTTCCGTGGAGAAAGGTTTTTCCACGGACCGGAGAGTGCGTGGTTTTGTGTGCTGCCTGCATCCCACGGATGGGGCCTTGCTTGTTTGTGCGGACTGGTTGCTGGCATGCCGTGGAGTGGTAGTGGTCCACAGACCGGGGGTTGGGGACCCCTGGCCTAGAAGACCTCAAAGGTCCCTCCGTTATTCTTTATAAATAGGAGGGTTATCAGGAGGATATAAATCCTTCCGTTCCCCAACAGCCAGTTAGAACAGAAGAAGCTTCCTGGATGAGAAGCAAAATGTTTTCAAAGAACGCCCCCCCCCAAAAAAAAAATCCAAACCAACACAGTCCAGTTACCTTTTGGCAAAAGTGGCTTCGGGATTGAGCCTGCCAACACGTTCCAAAATCGGTCTCAAGTGCAAAATAGGTCTGAAACAACTGAAGCAGAGCTTCATCATTTCCAAAGTGTTTGAAACACTCCAGTTTGAGTTTAAAAACAAACAAACAACTTCCAAAATGGTAACGACTGACCCATCTTCTTCTGAAAACAACCGTTTCTGACTGGAGGCAGCTTGGCACAAAACAGAGCACTGGGACCCTCCAAAAGGGTCGCGTTTTGAAAGCTTTTTGCCCCCCCCCCAAAAAAAACCTTTCTCCTCTATGTCCTGTGCAATGGTGCCTTGAACAACAGGCCAACATCATTCAGCCTTGCTGCTCTCTGAGCTGGGTTTTTTTCTTGCAGACGTCTCGTTACCCAACTAGGTAACATCATCAGTGCTAGGAGGGAGTGGGGTTTGCAGGGGAGAAGAGGAGGATTGTGGGTTCCTTGGTGCTCTCTGAGCTTGGTTGTTTTCTTGCAGACGTCTCATTACCCAACTAGGTAACATCATCAGAGCGGCTTTGCGCTCTGCCCCCCCCCCCTTTTACACACACAATATTTAAGGACAGGTCAGTACAAAGTCAATTCCTCTGCAATCTTAAGGATGTGATGTTAAAAGGGAATGTGGGGGGGGAAAGCAAACTTGGGTCTGGATTCCTCAAAGTGTTGTTGTGTAGTTGCCGTTCCCTCTGACCCAGCAGGTGGGGCTGGCTGCCCCCTCCTCCCCTGAGAGAGAGGCCAGAGCATAAGGCCCCTCAATTCTTCAGGGCAACTGATGTAAACAGAGTATAAATTCCAGCACGGAATTCTGGGAGTTGAAGTCCTCACGCCTTTTAAAGGGGCCAAGGCTGAGAAACAAGTAAATTATTGGGGGTGGGAAGCAAGAGATAATCATAACCAATAAATCAGTGGCCCTCCATTTAACCCAGTGTTTCTCAACCTTAACCATTTTAAGGCATGTGGACTTCAACTCCCAGAATTCCACAGCCAGCATTGCTGGCTGTGGAATTCTGGGAGTTGAAGTCCACATGCCTTAAAATGGTCAAGGTTGAGAAACACTGGGTTAACCAGCTCTGCTTTCTGAAATAAACCCCACTATTTCTTTTTAGGGAGAGGGTGAGCGTGTGCAGTGTGGATGGGTTTGTGTATTTGAAAGGGTGGAGGAGAAAACAAAACAAAATAATTAAAAAAAAAAAAAAGCCACGGGCAAGACAAAAATTCACTCTTTTCTTCCCGAAGCTTCAGCAGCTGTTTGCTACTCCTGGCAAAATCCCCCTTGGCTGTCCTGTCTGCTGAGTCACCCTCCCCTGAATGGCTGACTCACGCCTTCCAGCACTGCAAAATGCTGAGTCATGCCACCACTCTCCCCTCCCTTGTTTGGAGGCTCCCCGGTGGGCAGGGAGGGGGTGCTCTTGACTGTAAGTCTCCCCCACACCCCAGAAAACCCCAGCACCCACATTTCAAGCTGGCCTCAGCTTTCTGTTTCCTGCCTCTGTTTGAAGGAGGAGAAGAGGAGGAAGAGGAGGATGGGAGGGAGGGCGGGCGGGCGGGAGGGAGGGAGGAAGAAGAAAAAGAGAAGTGAGATGGAGGGAGGGAGGAAGAAAAAAACAGAAGGAGGGGAGAAGAGGCAGAGAAGTAGATGGAGGAGGAGGAGAGGAGGAAAAAGGGAGGAGGAGGAAGGAGGGGAAGAGAAGTAAGATACAGCAGAAGGAGAAGAAGAGAAGAGAAAGAGGGTGGGTGGGAGAAGGAAAAGGGGGGAGGTGGAGGAAGAGGAGAGGAGGAAGATAAGTGAGATGGAGGAGGAGGAAGGAGAGGAAGAAAAGTGGGATGGAGGAGGAGGAGGAGGAAGAGAGAAGGAAAAAATAAGCAGAGGAAGAGGAAGGAGTTAGAGAGGAAGAGGAGTAGAAAAGAGGATGGGAAGGAGAAGGAAAAAAAGGAGAAGGAGGAAGAAGAGAAGGAGGAAAGGAAAAAAGAGGAGGATGGGAGGGAGGGAGAAGGAAAAAGAAGTTAGTCCTCTTTCAGGGTAACTTCATTCCTGTTGGATCATTACAGATTTAGCCAAGATGATTTGCACAAATTATAATCATCAAAAAATATGGAAGACTCTAATCCTCAAGATCTCTTCTGCAGCCCAATTGGGGGGGGGGGGAGAGAAACGGGAATTTACTGATTTAAACCAAAAAGTACCTCTTTTTTGGATTGTATAGGTCAGGGGTAGGCAACCTTGGCTCTTTTTATGACTTGTGGACTTCAACTCCCAGAATTCCTGAGCCAGCATGGAGAAACTATGGTCCCTTCATGACTCGTGGACTTCAACTCCCAGAATTCCTGAGCCAGCATGGCTCAGCTTGGAAGCCTCTCCCTTTCCCCTCAGCATGGCTGGCTCAGGAATTCTGGGAGTTGAAGTCCACGAGTCATAAAAGAGCCAAAGTTTCCCTCATGCTGGCTCAGGAATTCTGGGCGTTGAAGTCCACGAGTCATAAAAGAGCCAAGGTTGCCTAGCCCTGGTATAGGTGGTCCTCAACTTACGTCCACAATCGAGGTCAGAATTTCCATTACTAAGCAAAGCAGATGTTAACAGAGTCACGCCTGATTTTATGCCTTTTTTTTTGCCACGGTTGTTAAATGAATCACTGCAGCTGTTAAGTGAATCCTGCGGCCACGAGCGAGTCTGACTTCTCCTGTGGCCTTCGCCTGTCGGAAGCCACCTGGGACAGCTGCAAAGGGGGAATCATGTGACCCCAGAATGCAGCAACTACTGTAAATACACGGCAGATGCCAAATGCCCAGATTTTGGTGAGGTGACTGTGGGGACGCTGCAACAGTCTTAAGTGGGAGGACCGATTCTAAGTCACTTTTTCCAGTGCCGTTGTAACTTTGACTGGTCACTAACTGAATGGTTGTAAAGTCCGAGGACCGACGGTAGTTCGGAGTAACACCTCCCACAAACCACACACCTCTGGATCTTGATTTAATATCATTTTCTGACCTTGGAGGGACATAAACAGATATCTTACCAACATGGATTTCTTGTTGTGGTAAGGCTGAATGATGGGCAGGCCCAGGGGGGTCACCCACTCCACCGTCTGGCCGATCTTGGAAATCAGCCAGGCACTTTCGGTCAGCCAGTTCTGCAAGACCAAAAGGGATAGTGAACAAGAGAGTTTGGCGTGGGGTGGGAGAGGGTGGGGGAGGGGAAACAGCTTAGGAAAGGGACCGTGTTCGGAATTTCGGGAGAAAATTCAGAGATGCCACCAGCTTTGAATTCCCCCACGGGCATCCTGTTGGTTTTGTGAGTTAAGAAGTCCAAGAACTGTACTCCCAAATGCGTACGTTATTATCACATAACTAGAAAGTGGGAGACAGTGAATTACAGTCCTGCCTTAAGCACAAAAGCTGGCTGTGTGGGCCAATCACCAGGAGATGGTGAGTTCTAGTCCTATCTTAGGAATGAGAGACGGCTTGGTGACTTTGGACCAATCCCCAGGAGATGGTGAGTTCTAGTCCCGCCTTAGGCATGAAAGCCGGCTGGGTGACTTTGGGCCAATCCCCAGGAGACGGTGAGTTCTAGTCCCGCCTTAGGAATGAGAGGCGGCTGGGTGACTTTGGGCCAATCACCAGGAGATGGTGAGTTCTAGTCCTGCCTTAGGAATGAGAGACGGCTTAATGACTTTGGGCCAATCACCAGGAGATGGTGAGTTCTAGTTCCGCCTTAGGCATGAAAGCCGGCTGGGTGATTTTGGGCCTGTCATTCTCTCCCAGCTTAATTTACCTCACAGGCTTGTTGCGGGGGAAATAGGAGGAGGAAGTATTAGGTATGTTCTTCATGAGTTACTTTATAAACAACAATAAAGGCAGGGTTAAAATCACATCATCATCATCATCATCGTACCCTACCCAACCGCCTATCCCCCACACAACATAAACTCTGGCTATTCTTATCTTCACCTCAGTGCTGAGGCCCCACAATAAATGCAATCTCTGATCCCTCAAAGATTGTCCTCCTCTTGCTGATAGCTTCTGCTAAACCAAAGGCTTTTGATTTACTGAATACAGGTAGTCCTTGACTTTCAACCACAAACTGAGCTCAAAGTTTCCGTTGCTAAGCCAGACAGGTTGTTAAGTAAATTTTTGCCCCATTTTATTGCCACAGTGGTTAAATGAATCGCTGCAGTTGTTATGTCAGTGGCACAGTTGTTAAGAGACTTTGTCAGAAGGTCGCAAAAGGGGATCACGTGACCCTAGAACATCGCAACTCTCATAAATATGAGTCAAGCGTCCGAATTTTGATCACGTTGACCATGGGGATGCTGCAACAGTCATGTAAAAACGGCCATAAATTACTTTTTTTTCCCCAGTTCTGTTGTAACTTTGAACAATCACTAAATGAAGGGTTGTAAGTTGAGGACTACCTGTAAACCAGCATTAAACTATTAATCATTTTAGCATGGCGCTTGCACCCAGGTCAGAGCATCAGACTAAAAGAGGAAAAAAAGGAAGTGCCAAATTCTTTTAAATTACAATCAGAAGTTTTACCTGAATTTCCCGAGACCCGGAGAACATTTCGGAAAGGCTTTGGAAGACTTGCTGGACAAGATACTTGGAAGCTTGCCAAATATCCTCCTAGAGGCAGGGGAAAAAAATTGCATAAGAACTGTAGACAAGCAATACAACAGGTGTAGCTCTTAGACCAGTGGTTCTTCATCTATGGGTCGGGACCCCATTTGGGGTCGAACGACCATTTCACAGGGGTCGCCAAACAACGCAGTCCACCATTTTTTCCCCCTTTTCCTTAGCTGTGCTACTCCCTTTTATTCTATTGGCTTTTGAAAGCCAATAGAATAGACTCTCTTGAATAGAGTCTAATTCTATTGGCTTTCAAAAGCCAATAGGAATTGTCCAGGCTGTCTCTGCCCTGCTGAGCTCGCCAAAAGTCCCATTCTGCAAACGGTGCTGCACCAGTTGAGTAGTCCTCGACTTACGACCGGTTGAGTAGTCCTCAACTTACGACCAGTTGGGGGTCACAGCATTAAAAAGGTTGAGAACCACTGTCTTAGACTGATAGTGCTTTACAGCCCTCTCTAAGCAGTTTACAGAGTCAGGCTATTGACCCCCCCCCCAACAATCTGGGTCCTCATTTTACCGACCTCGGAAGGATGGAAGGCTGAGTCAACCTTGATCCGGTCAGGATCGAACTTCTGGCAATGAATAGTGAGTTAGCCTGCAATACTGCATTCTAACCACTAGGCCACCCCAGCAGTCTCAAAACCTATCTATCGAATCCAGGAGTGGGGAACTATGGCCCCTTTATGATTTGTGGACTTCAATTCCCAGAATCCCTGAGCCAAACAATATTTCTACATTTCTAAAGCCTTTTGAGAAGACAACAAAAAGAATCAGTTTCCTCCTGTCTTATTTCCCAGTAGCTGTTGTGCAATGACCAACTGGATCTTGACTCTAAAGCAGGGGTGGGGAACCAGGGTCTTTTTATGACTCGTGGACTTCAACTCCCAGAATTCCTAAGCCAACATAGCTCAGCATGGAAACCTCTCCCTGTCCCCTCAGCATGGCTGGCTCAGGACTTCTGGGAGTTGGAGACCACGAGTCAGAAAAGGGCCAAGTTTGAAGAACCCTGCCTTATTGGGTTTGAGAGGAGGAATTAATGACCCCTTCTCCCTTCTGACACAGAGACATAATCCTAGAAGACTCTGCAAAAACAAAGCCATTCTAGGCAACTTTATGGTTATTATCCAGAGGGAGAGAGGAACCCAACACGACCACAATCTGTTCATCGTGGTAGTAATGTGAGGGATTTCTCTAGAAGTCGCTGTTATTCAAAAATATGAATTCTGATCTTGGTTGTATCATTTAGGGCAGGGGGTCCCCAACCCCCGGTCCGTGGATCAGTACTGGGCCACGGCATGCCAGGAACCGGTCTGCACAAACCGGAAAGCCCCATCCGCAAGATGCAGGCAGCACACAAAACCACACACCCTCTGGTCCGCGGAAAAAACTCTCTCCACAAAACCGTCTTTGGTGCCCAAAAGATTGGGGACCTCTGATTTAGGGCTAAACTTTCACTTTGAAAACAATGAATTCTGGGAGTTGAAGTCCACTCATCTTAAAGTTGCTGAGATTGAGAAAGAAGAGAGCAGCTACCTGCAGCCCAGGACCTACTGTAAAGACAGTCTGCCCTCTTAATCTTTGTTTTAGGAAGAAAAAAAAGGAGATAGAAGAATATTCACCTTCGGGAAGTTTTCAATCTCCTTGAGCTGTTTTTCTATCTGGAGACGCCCCCCGTATTGGGTGACTCCATACACAACCGTCATTACTGTCTGCTTCACCACCTTCCGAGTAATGTAGCCGTCCAGGACCTGAGCAATTTTGACTCCATTTGCCGCGTCTTTCTTCCGGGCTATCTCCACCTACATTGGGGAAAGCAATCAGGATAAAAGGGTAGCCAATGGGACAGGCTTCTAAGCAAGCTCTGAGGACCAGGGATTTTGATCTTGCATTGCAAGATCATTGCATTGCAGTTGGTCCCTTGTTAACAGATATTTAATATTAATATAAACCTTATATTAGCATGCATGTGTGTGTGTATATACACACACACATACCATTGTAACTGAATGTTCACTAAATGAACTGTTGTAAGTTGAGTATTACTTGTTATATATTCAGATTGCTTTTTGCTGACAAGAGTTAAAGAACAACAAAGATGATTAGGGGACTGGAGGCTAAAACATATAAGGAACGGTTGCTAGAATTGGGTATGTCTAGTTTAACGAAGAGAAGGACAAGGGGGGACATGATAGCAGTATTCCAATATCTCAGGGGCTGCCATAAAGAAGAGGGAATTAAGCTATTTTCCAAAGCACCTGAAGGCAGGACAAGAAGCAACGGGTGGAAACTAATCAAGGAGAGAAGCAATCCTAGAACTAAGGAGAAACTTCCTGACAGTGAGAACAATTAATCAGTGGAACAGCTTGCCTCCAGAAGCAGTAAATGCTCCAACACTGGAAGTTTTTAAGAAGAGACTGGACAGCCATTTGTCCGAAATGGTGTAGGGTTTCCTGCCCGAGCAGGGGGTTGGACTAGATGACCTCCAAGGTCCCTTCCAACTTTACTACTACTACTATTATTATTATTATTTAAGTGGAAGACTAGTATAGCTATTTCGGACTCATTTGTCCTCATCAGCTAGCCACACCCTTTATGGGATTCGAACCAGGGCAGTCTACATGCTAGGCAATATATTAACCACCAGGCCACCGGCTCTCCTCCCCTCTTTGTCAGCAGAGTCAAGGGAGTATATATATAGAAAGTTTTTCAGACAGAAAAAATGCCAAGGTGCAATCAATCAGACCGGTCTGTCAAAAAAACTTTCTGTATATATACTCCCTTGACTGGCTGACAAAGAGGGGAGGAGAGCCAGCGGCCTGTTGGACCGACCCATCGCAACCCCATGGACAACGTTCCTCCAGGCCTTCCTGTCCTCTACCATCTTCTGGAGTCCATATATTAATATACATACATAATATGTATGTGTATGTGTGTGTGTGTATATATGTATATATATCTATATCTTCAAAATTTTGTGGCTGACAAAGAGTTAAAGGGAGACTAGTGTAGCTATTTCAAGCTCTTTAGCTCTCATCAGCTAATCATACCCCTCTGGGATTTGAACCTGGGCAGCTTTGCATGTTAGGCAGCTGCATTAGCCACAAAATTTTGAATTTACAGTGTCCACAATAGGGACGTCTGCCTGCAAAAAATGCTCTTAGATTGGTGCAAAACGCAGAACAGACTGATTTATCCTATATTTGATAGACCAGATGTTTCATCCAACATCTATCTATCTATCTATCTATCTATCTATCTATCTATCTATCTATCTATCTATCTATCTATCTATCTATCTATAGTAAATATTAATATTAAAGTACTACTCAACTTGTAACAGTTCATTTAGTGAACATTCACTTACAATGTCACTGAAAAAAGTGACTTAGGACCATTTTTCACATTTACAACCGTTGCAGGATGAAAGGGACTTGGAGGTCTTCCAGTCCAACCCCCTGTTCAAGCATTTGCCAACAATTGGACAACTGATGCAATGTGTGAACCACCTAAAAAGAGTCCCAGTTCTACCACCTGTTTCGATTGTGTGCTATGGACATCTGATTCCAGAAAGCTTCGAAAAACTCAAAGGCCATCGCTGTTGCTAATATATTACAACAGCCTGGCATTCTGGAGATAAACCATTCCTGATCATGGAGGTTCCATACAGCTAGTCTTCCTGCAAGATGCCAGTGGATTTACTCCTCTACAATACAAATGGTCCTTGACCTACGACCACAACTGAGCCCAAAAGTTCTGTTAAGTGAGTTTGGCCCCATTTTATGACTTTTCTTGCCGCAGTTGTTAAGTGAATCCCTTCAGTGGTTAAGCTAGTAACCCGGTTGTTAAATGAATCTGGCTTCCCCCATTGACTTTGCTTGTCAGATGGTCGCAAAAGGGGATCACATGACCCCGGGACACTAGCAACCGTCATAAATATAAACCAGTTGCCAAGTGTCTGAATTTTGATCATGTGACCGTGGGGATGCTGGAACGGGTTATGGTCATTAAACGAACAGCTGTCAGTCCGGGACTACCTGTACATACCACTGAGGTTATGCTCTTCAGAAGCTGAATGTAAGTGCAGGATGAAAGAAGGCACTTGTAGACGAAGCTGCTTCTGCTGGCAGCTGTTCAGACCAAGCCGCAGCCTCACCTGTTGAGCCACAGAGGTGTAGACGTCCTGAGGAACTGCTGACGGGATGAGATTGACAGAGAAGGCGCCAAGCACGTCGCGCCCGAGTGCGGCGTAGTGCTGAAGCCCATTGCATGAACCATCCTGGAAAGAGAAAAAGGCCACCAGAGAGAATTAGCCAGTGCCAGTAATGTCATGGTTCCGACAGATGAAACCCTTCAAAGAACTTTGAGGCATTGTTTAACCTTAAAGAATCTTTATTAGAGATTCTAGAGATTCAGCACTAACATAATTGAAGCCAAAAACTAAATTCCCCTCCCCTGAGCACATAGTATCAAAGCACAATTCCCTCCTCCAATTAACAGTCATCAATCACATTCCCCAATTAGCTTGAAATGCAGGCTTTCCCTCCAGTTCTCCAGCCTGGCCAATTCTTATCATCTCTTATTTCAACGACCTTGGTTCTCACTCTAGGGTCCAGTATTGTTATGTCTAGCTAAACTCTTATGCACATTCCTCCCCCTAGCATCATCTAACTCTAACTCTAAAAGTAAAACATAAGAAGAAAATGGTTGCATCTCCAACTGTTGTCAAAGCAAAAACATCCGATGTTCGCAGCGTTGACAGGTAATTTGGAAACAACCGAAGACTTTTAACAAAGTGGCCTCTTCACTCCCCACCCAAAAGCATCCTGACTGGAGTCACAAATTATACTACATATTAGCTTGAATCACATAACCCTGCAAGTTCTACTGTGGCCCCTGGGGTCTGCAAATAATGGTTTATGGTTATTAATAATGATTATGGTAATCATTATAATTAAATAAAATTACCCATAATCATGTATAATTAGCATTATTTATATATTAAGCTTGTATGCCACCCATAACTGCTGTCATCAATCAGCAAGGTCATCTTTGACATGGTACCTTTGATCACGTCCTTTAGTGACAGAGTTCCTGGTCCCAAATAGGGTCAGTAAGCGAGGACTATCTGTATTGCGCCATTGAAAAGTGTATTAATTGCAATCTACTGTGTAAGTCTCATTGTCCACCAGTCTATGCAACGTTGTGGGGGGACACATCACCCTAGTACACAAAAACACCTTTTTGTGGATATCGGATTCATTTAATGACAGTGGTGTTCACTTATTGACCGCAACATTTGTTTAACGACGGGCACACAAGAGGTAATAAACTCAAGCATGATCACAGGGTGACCCGCTTAACAACTGGCGTGACTTCCCGGCCCATCTACTGTTGTAAGTCAAGGACTACTTGTACTTTAATTACATCTCCTGTAGTCCAAGCCATCAGGAATCTGGAACTGAATAATTAATATTTTAATAAATAAATAAAGACCACCCAGGGTCACCCCTGGTAGGCGAGATAAGTGGCAAACAAATTTAATAAATAAAAACAAAGAAATCAGGGTGCTGCCTCAAAGCCTCATGAGGTTCACACATCCCTCGCCCGCCCCCCCTATATAAAACAAAGCGGAAAGGACCTCCAAACGCCATAAGGCTCTACCTGATGAACAGGAAAATGGGAGACGTATTCAGCAGGATTGGGAGACCGAACAGCCTTTGCGATCTCCATGCAACACGCCAAAACTTGCCACGGCTCATCGGTGTCCATCCACCACCTCTTGCCCTGCACCGGAGGAAAGAAAACCAAATTTAAAATATGACTCCAGGGAAGAATCAAGCACGTACTAGCCACTAGACTTCAAGGAAAACCTGCCTCCAGAAGCTGTGAATGCGCCAACACTGGAAGTTTTTAAGAGACTGGACAGCCATTTGTCTGAAATGGTATAGGGTTTCCTGCCTGAGCAGGGGGTTGGACTAGATGACCTCCAAGGTCCCTTCCAACTTCATTATTATTATTATTATTATTATTATGGATCATCGCACAGTCAGCCAGATATTCAGACTGGATTTGGCATTTTGTCTACCTATCGAGTCCTTACCCAGGACCTGGGATTGGCAGATGTGGATGTTTGATGGTATTACAGATATCGTCGCAGGATGGAAGCAGTTCCTAATAAGGCCGCCTTTTGCAATTGACTAATAGCAAATTTGTCAATGCCAATGGTGTTCAAGTGGTGCTCCAGTTGTTTTGGGATTGCACCCAAGGAGCCTATTACTATTGGTACTACCCTTGCTTGCTTTTGCCACAATCTTTCTATTTCTATTTGTAATTATTATTATTATTATTATTATTATTATTATTATTATGGATCATCGCACAGTCAGCCAGATGTTCAGACTGGATTTGGTATTTTGTCTACCTATCGAGTCCTTACCCAGGACCTGGGATAGGCAGATTTGGATGTTTGATGGTATTACAGATATCGTCGCAGGATGGAAGCAGTTCCTAGTAAGGCCGCCTTTTGCAATTGACTAATAGCGAATTTGTCAATGCCAATGGTGTTCAAGTGGTGCTCCACTTGTTCTGGGATTGCACCCAAGGCGCCTATTACTATTGGTACTACCCTTGTTGTTGTTGTTATTATTATTATTATTCATTAGACGTGAACCTTAGTCAACTAAACATTCAAATTGACTGGCGCGGAGTTGCTGCCAGCATCCTAGGTATCAACCAGGTATCTCCTTAAAATATAAGATGTTCCGAGTAGCGCAGTTTTTTGTAACATTGCTGGAGTTATTGTAGGAAGCTGCAGTTTTTTGAAGTATTTTGCAAAGTTTTTGGACATAGTTCCCAGTGCTCCGATGACAATGGGTATCACTGTTACACGTTTCATCCATAATCGCGGAGTTTCGATGGCCAGGTTGTGATATTTCGTCATTTTTTCCAGTTCTTTTTCTTCGACTCTGGCATCTCCTGGTACAGCGATATCAATCAGCTGTACGCTTCGGTTCTCTACAACTGCAATATCTGGTATGTTGTGTTCCGAATGGCGATCTATCTGTATTCGAAAGTCCCACCAGATCTTCACCCTCTCATTCTCAACAACTTTTTCCACCCTATGTTCCCACAACGTTTTGGACACAGGCAAGTCTATTATTATTATTATTATTATCACTACTACTACTACTACTACTACTATAAAGAAGCTGGAAAATGGCAATGGAAAAGCAACAGGGCATCACATCATCTCCACCACCACCATCCACCATTGACTGACAAGATTCCAGAAAGGCCGATGGGCCGTTTACACTATAATAATAGTAATAATAATAATAATAATAATAATAATAATAATAATAATAATAATAATAATAATAATAATAATTCTGGCTGCACAAGACCAAGCCTTAAGGACAAATGCATATAAAGTCAAAATTGAGAAGACAGCAACAGACAGTAAGTGCCGCCTATGCAAAGAAGCTGAAGAAACAATGGACCACCTGGTAAGCTGTTGCAAGAAGATTGCACAGACTGACTACAAGCAGCGGCATGACAAAGTAGCAACAATGGTGCATTAGAAGATCTGCAAAAAATATCATTTGCCTGTAAGCAAAAACTGGTGGGATCATAAAATAGAGAAAGTCATAGAAAATGATAAAATTAAACTGCTCCGGGACTTCAGAATTCAAACAGACAAGCACCTGCAACATAACACCCCAGACTTAACAATTGTCGATAAGAAAGACAAAAAAGTCTGGATACGGACGTGTCAGTGCCTGGAGACAGCAGAATAGAAGAGAAAGTACTGGAGAAGATAACAAAATACAAAGACCTACAAATAGAAATAGAAAGACTGTGGCAAAAGCAAGCAAGGGTAGTACCAATAGTCATAGGCTCCTTGGGTGCAATCCCAAAACAACTGGAGCACCACTTGAACACCATTGGCATTGACAAATTCGCTATTAGTCAATTGCAAAAGGCGGCCTTATTAGGAACTGCTTCCATCCTGCGACGATATCTGTAATACCATCAAACATCCACATCTGCCTATCCCAGGTCCTGGGTAAGGACTCGATAGGTAGACAAAATGCCAAATCCAGTCTGAACATCTGGCTGACTGTGCGATCATCAATAATAATAAAAAGAAATTCATATGCGTCAGAATAAACTACAGGTAATCCTCAACTTTACCACAATTGAGTCCAAAATATCTGTTGCTAAGCAAAGCAGGTGTTACGCCCCATTTTATATATTTTTTTTCCACTGCAGGTAAGTGAATCATGCGGTCGTTAAGCGAATCTGCCTTCCCTTGTTGATTTTGCTTGTCCAGAAGCTGGCTGGGAGGGTTACAGATGGTGATCACATGACCTCAGGCAGGACAACCGTCATAAATACAGGCCAGCTGTCAAGTGCCTGAATTTTAATCACGTGACCATGAGGAGGCTGCAACGGTCGTTAAGTGTGAAAAATGGTCCTAGGTTACTTTTTCAGTGACACTGTAACTTCAAACTGTCACTAAAAGAATGGTTGTAAGTTGAGGACTACCTACATCAGGATTTCTCAATCGTGGCAACCTGAAGGTGTGTGGACTTCCAATTCCCAGAATTCCTCAGGCTGCGTATGAAGGCCACACCTTTTAAAGAATACTGGCTGGAGAATTCTGGGAATTGAAGTCCACACAGCTTCAAGCTGTGAAGTTTGAGAAACATTATAACAGGGGTCTTCAAACTTGGGCAACTTTAAGACTTGTAGACTTCAACTCTCAGAATTCCTCAGCGAGAAGATAAGATAAGAGAGGAAGGAAGGAAGGAAGGAAGGAAGGAAGGAAGGGAGGGAAGGGAGGGGGGAGGAGAGAAGAGAGGGAGGGAGGGAGGGAGGGAGGGGAGAGAGGTAAGGAAGAAAGGAAGGAAGGAAGGAAGGAAGGAAGGAAGGGAGGGAGGGAGGGAGGGAGGGAGGGGAAGGGAGAGGAGAAAGGGAGGTAAGGAAGGAAGGGGAGAGAAGAGAAGAGAAAGAAAGAGAGGGAAGGGAGGGGAGACGAGAGGAGAGGAGAGAAGAGAAGAGAGAAGGAAGGGAGGAAGGGGGAAGGGAGGAGAGGGAAGAGGAGAGAGGAGAGGTAGCTGGTAGGGAAGGAAGGAAGGAAGAAAGGAAGGAAGGAAAATCAAAGGAACTGCCTCCAAAAACAAACTGCCTCCAAAAACAAGCAAACAAAATGTTACAATCCAAGTTGTGCTTACATAGCCTTACCACGGCCATCTTTCCCCATTCGCTACCGACCTTCCTCTCTACACATGTGCACTAAGGGCCCCCAACCAGCCACAAGCTGCCCATCCTGTAACCCACAAGGGGCCCAAGGCGGCCGATGCTTTCCCAAAACCCGGCACCTCCACCGGATGTACCGTTAATGGGTTGTCTGCCGAATCCAAGATGTCCGGCATGATCCGAATGGCGTAGGCCAACCTCTCCCTCAGAGACTGCTTCTTCTTCAGCCCAGTCAGGTTGACCAGATGGATCTGCAGCCATTTCAGGCCGTATGGTCCAAGGGGCTTTCCTTCCGCAAAGAGGAGAATCCCCCGCGTGAAGTCACCCCCCAGGTGGTTGAAGTGAGGAGGGCACGGGTAGGTCCTCCCGCGGAAATCCAGATTGTGGGGGAACCAGAAAGCCTCGTCTTTCAGGTGCTTGGCGATGGAGAGCTTGTAGAGCATGTCCATCCGCAGGCTGTAGGTCTCCCTGGCCTTCTTACGGTACTGGGACATCTTCCATTTCAGAGCCATCTTGGACATGGGCTCGCTCTTGGCCAGCTGCTTGGCAAGCTCTTGGGCCTCCCAAGATGGCGGCGGAGGGATGTCCAGTTTCTCGTCGCCTTTGTCGTTGAAGATGGAGATGACCACGTCCAAGACGGGCTGGTTGACTTTCCAAGGGCAGTTGCCCAGAAAGTTCAGCGCATCCAGGACCAAGCAGAGGTGGTCGTGAGGGCACTCGTCTAAGAGAAGCTCGTGCTGGACCACCCCGTCTTGGCATCGCATCAGCTTGACCGGAGAGAGAGTATAGGCCCCGAAGTGGGAAGAGACCCAGGGCACGGGGGGACATTGCATGGGGAGGATAAAAGAGTCGAAGGTGAGGGTCGTCTCCACAGCCTCCTGGAGAAGCCGGATCAGGATAGAGTGAGGTTTAACGAAACCGATCTGCAAAAGGAAAAGAAAGAGGATTTTTAAAATACAGAAGGAAAAAAAAACCCACAAAAAAACAGCTATCATTCCCAGGTCAGTGACCGAATTTGGATCACATGGGATGCTGCAACGGTGGTTAAGGGTGAAAACCGGTCAAAAAAGTCCAGGGCTTTTCAATCAGTGATACGGGTACCACTTGTAGTACATTGGCAGCTGGCAGGTGATACGCGACCATCCTAGAAAAGTGGTAGTGGGGGAGGGGAATGAGCTGAACCGGTGGCAGCACCACACAAGCCTGAGTGAGAGACGGCTGGAGCTGCAGGGCTGTCAGGGCTCAGCGGAAGCGCCAGGATCAGTGCCGCTTTCAAGCTGATTGGCGCTTCTTTGGGGCTGTCAGGGCTCAGTGGGAAGTGCCAGGATCAGTGCCAGACTCCAGCTGGAGCTCAGCACTGATCCTGGCACTTCCGCTGAGCCCAGAAGAAGCGCCGATCAGCTGGAATGATGCAGCATCTCCAGGGTCTTGTGATTTACATTCAGATGCTTGGCAACCAATTCATATTTATGATGGTCACAGTGTCCCAGAGTCATGTGAAGTGACCAAAAAAGTGGCTGCAACCACCCAGCAGACAGAGGGGGGGGGAATAAAAAACAAACACCCCCCCACCCCACCCCCACTGGCAATCCTCAACAGAAATGATCACAACAATGAAAACCTCAGACAGGAGGAAGAGCACTGCCGGGTGAGCAGGGGGGGCACTTTTTCAGTGCTACTGTAACTTCAAACAGTCACTAAGCGAACTGTTGTAAGTCGAGGACTACCTGTACTTTATCACTTTTTCCTTTTTTTTTTTTTTGGTCATCAAGTTTTTGACCCCTTGCTAGGCGACTGGTGGTACTCGGACCTTGCCACATCCTAAAAGTGGTACAATGGGTGAAAAGGTTGAAAAGCCCTGCTATAAGTCACTTTTTTTTTTCACCGCCGTTTTAACTGTGAACGGTCACTGAACAAGTGGTTGTAAGTCAAGGACGACCTCTAAAAAAGCATGTTACCGTTTCGGGCTATCCTCGGCCCTGTTACAAAGGAAAGGCAGGCGATCTTTGGCAAATTCGCCAGCTTCACAGAAATCCTTTACAGCAGAGTTGCCCCAACTTTCTGGGTGGGCGGCCTGGAAAGGGAGGGGCAGGCGCCTTTACGCACACGTGCGCACACATGAATGGGGCCATGAGTGTGCGTGCCGTAAATGGGGCCGCGAGCGCACGTGCTGCAAACGGGGCTACAGGTGCCCGTGCGACACTCACGGCGACACTAATGTGAGCACAGGGGCATGGCTGCGCGTATCCATGCATGCACACTGACCAGTCAGTCATGCAGCCACAGCCCACAGGTTGGGGACCCCTACTTTACTGAGTTGGAGGGGACCTTGGAGGTCTTCTAGTCCAGGGGTCCCAAACCCCCGGTCCGTGGACCAGTACTGGTCCGCGGCATGCCAGCAACCGTCCGCACAAACAAGCAAAGCCCCATTTGCAGGATGCAGGCAGCACACAAAACCACGCATCCTCCGGTCTGCGGAAAACCCTCTCTCCACGGAACCAGTCCCTGGTGCCCCAAAGGTTGGGGACCTCTGTTCTAGTCCAACGCCCAGCTCAAGTAGGAGACCCTATACCAGGGGTAGGCAACCTTGGCTCTTTTATGACTCGTGAACTTCAACTCCCAGAATTCCTGAGCCAGCCATGCTGAGGGGACAGGGAGAGGTTTCCAAGCTGAGCCATTGTCATGGTTCCGAAAAGAAGCAGCTTTTCAAAGAACTTTGAGGCTTATTCCTCTAAAAGAATCTTTTTATTATTCTGCATAGCTTCAGCACTAACAAAGTTAAGCCAAAAACTGAATCCTCCCTCCCCCAAACACCCATAACAAAGCATAACTCACTCCTTCATTTTACAGTCATCAATCACATTCTCCAATTAATGTGAAGTGTGAAGTGCCCCTCCCGTTGCAACTGACCTTGGCCACACTGTGCTCAGACATTGTTATGGTTAACTAGCATATTTTCCCATCCACTAGACTATTATTATCTGCTTTAACTCTAGAAGTGCTATACAGGCTAAATAAAACAGGTTTGCTTCTTCATATATGGCAACCAAGAACATCCAATGTTAGCAGTCTTGACAGCCATGCTGGCTCAGGAATTCTGGGAGTTGTAGTCCACGAGTCATAAAAGAATCAAGGTTGCCTACCCATGCCCTACACCAGTGGTTCTCAACCTTTTTAATGCCGCGACCCCCAACTGGTCGTAAGTCGAGGACTAAACTGGTCGTAAGTCGAGGACTAAACTGGTCAAAAGTCAAGGACTACCCAACCGGTCGTAAGTCGAGGACTTTCCCTGCCCGGGAGCACCGCGTATGCATGGTGCCGTCCCCTGCGCCAGCCGAGGCGTAGCTGGCAAGCGGCAGAGACGGAGCCGGCCGATCACCGGCTGGGCCACCAGCTGGCCCAGCCCCAGGGAGGTAAGGCACCCACCGGAAAAGGGGAAAAAAATGGCGGACAGCCTTGCTTGGCGACCCCCGTGAAATGGTCGATCGACCCCAAATGGGGTCGCGACCCATAGGTTGAGAACCCCTGCCCTATACCATGTCAGACAAATGGCTGTCCAGTCTCTTTTTGAAAGCCTCCAGTGATGGAGCGCCTGCAACTTCTCAGGGGAAGCCTTTCCATTGGTTAATTGTCCTGTCTGTCAGGAAAATTCCTCCTTAGTTCCAGGTTGCTTCTCTCCTTGATCAGTTTCCACCCATCGCTTCTTGCCCTGCCTTCAGGGGCTTTGGAGAACAGGCTGACCCCCATCTTTGGGGCAGCCCCTTAAGGTATTGCAGTGTTTCCCAAACTTGACAATTTTAAGGCATGTGGACTTCAACTCCCAGAATTCCACAGCCAGCAACGCTGGCTGTGGAATTCTGGGAGTTGAAGTCCTCATGCCTTAAAATTGTCAAGTTTGGGAAACACTGAGGTATTGGAAGACGGCTATCATGTCACACACACCCCCAGCCCTTCTTTCCACCAGACTAGACTAAGCGAGCAAAGGCTCACTCAGGATTTCGCTCACCTGCTTGGTTCCGCGGAAAGAATAGACGTGGTACAGAACGGGAATGACAGCGTCCTTGGGGAGCAAAGGCAGCAGGCTGTGGTCGAGCTTGAGAGTTTGGACCATCAGTTCGATCAGCTGAAAACCCAGCTGAATCAACAGGCTTGGGGGCCAAACGACTTGCTTGGATATCAAGGAAGGGCTATAGCCCACCTCCTCTCTCAGCTTCTCCCAATATTCCCGTGGCAAAAAATTATTCACCTGCAGAGGCAAGGAATTGGGTGAAGTTTACCTTCCGGAGGCCGAAAGCAATAGCCCATAATAGACCAGGGGTCTTCAAACTTGGCCCTTTTATGACTTGCGGACTTCAACTCCCAGAATTCCTCAAGTCAGCGTGCCTGGCTGGGGAATTCTGGGAGTTGAAGTCTCCCCATCTTAAAGCTGCCACCGTTGAGAAACATTTGAGTTAGATCAGGGGGGGTCTTCAAACGTGGCCCTTTTATGACTTGTGGACTTCAACTCCCAGAATTCCTCAGCCGGCGTGCCTGTCTGAGGAATTCTGGGAATTGATGTCTACAAGTCATAAAAGGGCCACGTTTGAAGACCCCTGCCTTAGACTTACGTACCTCTTCACAGTGCTTCACAGCCCTCTTTAAGCGGATTAGAGAGTCAGCCTATTGGCCCCCAACCATCGGGGTCCTCATTTTACCCACCTAGGAAGGATGGAAGGACGAATCCACCTTGAACTGGTCAGGATCGAACTCCTGGCTGTGAACAGACTTAGCCAGCAATGCTGCACTTTTAACTACTGCGCCACCATGGCTCTCTCTTCCCAACCTTGTTTGGATTCACAGGCTGCATTGCTTACTCAGCTTGCTGGAGATGGTTGACGGGATAACAAGACTTCACCCTTGATGCCATCCGTCTCCTTGGTCTGACCTCTTATGCCAGGGGTCTTTAAACTTGGCCACTTTAAGACTTGTGGACTTCAACTCCCAGAATTCTGGGAGTTGAAGTCCACAAGTCTTAAAGTGGCCAAGTTTGAAGATCGCCACCCATATTATGCAATATAAGGAGTCCCTGCGGATTTTACTCCACTTGTCGTTGCTGACTCTATGGACCATCTTTGTTTCAAGGTCACTGAGCCAGCACTGCCCAAAAACATTTCCACGGTCATGTGGCCAGCATGACATCACAGAGCACTGTTGCCTCCCCGCCCGACTGGCACCTATTTATCTAGTCACATTTGCATGCTTTCAAACTGCTAAGTTGGCAGTTTACCAACTGGAAGGGCTTGGTTAAAACGTTAACCTCTAAAGCAGTGGTGGCGAACCTATGGCACGGGTGCCAGAGGCGGCACTCGGAGCCCTCTCTGTGGGCACACGTGCCGTTGCCCCAGCCTCGCCTCTCCCCGTGACCCCTTCCTCACCAGCAGCCCCCCTGGAGGAGAGTCGCAACCGAGCATGTCCCATGCGGATCACGCTGCCTGGCAGCCAGGCAGCGTAGACAAGACTCTGCCCTCACGCCCCGTCGTGCACAGTTGATGCTGCGGGGCACGGGGAGAGGGCATGGCTGCCATGGCGCTGCTGGGCTGCCTGGGCCATCTGCGGCGGGTCCTGGAGGCGGTGAGTGGCCCTGCAGGCAGGCGAGGCGGGGCTGGAGTGGGGGCCAGTTTTTGGGCACTCAGTCTCTAAAAGGTTTGCCATCACTACTCTAAAACAACTTGAAATACCTGTCTAGTTTTCGTAGGTTAGAAATATCAATTTTGTAATTTACGTTAAACCAGTGGTTCTCAACCTTTCTAATGCCGCGACCCCATAATACAGTTCCCCATGTTGTGGTGACCCCCAACCACTTATACATCACCGGGTGCCAGGGGCGTGGCCAAAGAAAAGGGGAAAAAATGGCGGACAGCCTTGTTTGGCGACCCCTGTGAAATGGTCGTTCGACCCCAAATGGGGTCCCGACCCACAGGTTGAGAACCACTGCGTTAAACGGTTTAGTTTACATTACATTGCCAGTTTTCTAATCACTAGTGCTTTATTTCTTGTTGAGGAGTATTCAGGATTTTTTTTATTTTTTATTTAAAACAACTAACAGGTTCCATGAGCTGAAAAAGATTGAAAACATCTCCTTAAGGTCAACCCTAGGAAGGAATTCTGAAGAATCTAGTTTTAGCCCAATATAGCCCTGAGTTGATGGAACCCCAAAAAATCCTGGCCAATCAAGAAACTAGAGATGGTCTAGTTCAGGGGTAGTCAACCTTGGCTCTTTTAGGATTCGTGGACTTCAACTCTCAGAATTCCTGAGCCAGCCATGCTGAGGGGACAGGGAGAGGTTTCCAAGCTGAACCATGCTGGCTCAGGAATTCTGGGAGTTGAAGTCCACGAGTCATAAAAGAGCCAAGGTTGCCAAACTATGGTCTAGTTAAAGGTCACCTAAGGCAATTAAAGTTAGGTACCTGATTATCTCTGGCCAAAAGCTGGACATAGCTATCATAGGTCTTCTCAAAATTTTCCTCCGAAATGGTGCAGTTTTTTCTAACAATAGTGTATTTATTGTAGATTCTAGTACCCAGATCCTTGGCTAAGATGCTGACGCATTCCCCAAGGGCTGGCAGGCTGAAAACCGTCTGAAAAGAAAACAAAGATTTGTTTAACTTAAGAGACTCAAGATATGACCGGTAGCAATTTTAATTGAAAAAAAAAAAAAGTTAGAGGCATTGTTCTATTTTTGTTTCAGTTTTACTTTATTAGTTAGCGTTTTTATTATTTAGCTATGGCAATAGCACTTAGACTTATATACCGCTTCATAACGCTTTACAGCCCTCTCTAAGTAGTTTACAGAGTCGGCATATTGTCCCCAACAATCTGGGTCCTCATTTTACAGACCTCGGAAGGATGGAAAGCTCAGCCGCCCTTGAGCCAGTCAGGATCGAACTGCTGGCAGTGGGCAGAGTTAGCCTGCAGTACTGCATTCTTACTACTGTGCCTCACTCACTCACTCACTCACTCATTCATTTTTCATTCATTCATTCATTCATTCATTCATTCATTCATTCATTCATTTTCCATAGCCACCCAACTCAACCAAAGCAATTAAAGCCAATTTAAAACAAACATTCTGAGAGAGAAAGCAATGTGGTATGTACTTTTGAGTGATGAATTAACCTGTTGTTCATGATAATTAACTATATCTATTATTGTTAGTTAAATACAGGTACCCAGACATTATGCTGTTTGCATAATGCATTGAAAATGTTATTGGGAAAAACCCCAACCCCAACCCAAACCCTAACCCTAATCCCGACCGTACCTTACTCCTAACCCTATAAAAACTAATAAAATCTATACCAAAAAACCCATTAAAACATTAAAAAACAATAAATTACTGGATGACTTATTACTCAAATGCAGGCTTACCCTAAATCAGTGGTGGCGAACCTATGGCACGTGTGCCAGAGGTGGCACTCAGAGCCCTCTCTGTGGGCACGCATGCCACCGTCGCCAGCAGCTTGCACAGGTCCATTAGGCTGCTGCCACCGCTGCCCAGAGCGGCAGCCCCACCCAGCACAAAGGAGGTGAAGCAGCCAGCTAGCAAGATCGAGTAGAAGTGGTAGAGCACGCCCACACCCAGCATGCCAAAGGCCACCCCGAGCAAGGAAAGCTGGATCCCCATCGGCGCCATGGCCCCCCAGTCCCAGCTAGGATGGCATGCCTCCCCCCATCTATGTTGGGCCTCCTGCCCATCGCCCCACCTGCCAGAGACCCCCTGGATCTCCCCCAACCCTGCCTGGCCCCCACAGGCATCCCCCCCATGAGCAACATCGAGGTGGCCATGCCCACCCCAGCCACGCCCACCCAGTCTGCCGTGACAACCGCAGCCATGCCCACTGAGGGGCCACGCCCCCAAGGCCCCCCCTAAGGGCACCACAGTGCTGATGCGGCCTTGGCACTTTGCAATAAATAAGTGGGTTTGGGGTTATGGTTTGGGCACTCAGTCTCTAAAACAGACATGTCAAACACAAGGCCCGGGGGCCGAATGCGGCCCGCAAAGTGGTTTCATGTGACCCGCGAAGCCATCCTGGAAACAGTGAGGGAACGGCCCCCTCTGCCTTGGCCCTGGCCCAGGCTGGCCAGGAGCCAATGTACAATTTTGTGGTGGCCATCTATGCTGAAACGCATTCAGTCTTAGCTCCATAAGCCCCGCCCCTGCATGGCCTGAGAGGAACAGTGAGGCTCCTCCAGTGGACCGTGCCTTGGCACTTGCTCTGGTCCCCTCCCCCTTCTGCCAGAGACCCTCAGATCTGTCCCACTCCTGCCCAGGCCCCCACAGGCACCCTTGACGTGAATGATGTAGAGCTGGCCACACCCACCCGGCAGCCCACACCCACTCCATGCCCACCCAGTAGGCCGCACCCACCCTGGCCACACCCACCCGGCCCCCTGAGGGCAACCACAATACTGATGCGGCCCTCAATGAAATTGAGTTTGACACCCCTGTTCTAAAAGGTTCACCATCACTGCCCTAAATTAACTGAAATTCCTGTTTACAGTAAGGATAGAAACCAAAGGGGGGGGGGGGGAGAGACAGTATTACCTCTACAGGGAGCTCGGCCCAGCGGTCCAGCATTCCTCCAGATCAGTGTTTCTCAACCTTGACAATTTTAAGGCATATGGACTTCAACTCCCAGAATTCCACAGCCAGCATTGCTGGCTGTGGAATTCTGGGAGTTGAAGTCCACATGCCTTAAAATTGTCAAGATTGAGAAACGCTGCTCCAGATAAACAGCCCAACCATCTCTCTTTGCACAAGGGTAGAAGTCACAAAGGGGCAACTAATCCAACTTATGCAAGACCGCTCCCACCAACACTCAGAAGCAGCAAATCACTGTGTATATATATATATATAATATATATATAGATATATATATATATATATATATATATATATATATATATATATATATATAAAAACAAAGAGCAAACTCCACTCACTGCTAGCACTGATGATATTACCTAGTTGGGTCATGAAACGTCTGCAAGGAAACCACCCAGCTCAGAGATCACCGAGGATCCCGCTGTTCAACCCCGAGTTACAAATAGTCACTCCTCTCCACTTACCTGCATCATCAGATCTACGTATTCCTCGTTGGTCAGCACGCAAAGAAAGGGGTACAGGTCTAGTTTGGAGGTGCGCCAAATGTTCTCTTGCTTCTGGAGCTTCGTCAGGTTGCGAAGCAAAGCGGCTTCCCAGTGAGAACGGATCTTGCTCAAAATTTCTCGCTGTGGAAAGGAATGGAACAGATTGTTAACGATATAGGTAGTTCTTTGATTATTGGCTACAATTGGGACCGAAATTTTGCTTGCTAAAAGTGATGCGGTCACGAAGTGAGTGCTCCAGTGACTGTACTCGATTTTTCCCATGGTCATTAAGGGAATCACTGCAGTTTCTCCGATAGCCCCTTGGGAAAATTAATTGCCAATCCCTGCATTAATTGCCACTCTGTAGCTGTTAATTTGATTTGATCTGCTACCAAAACCTCAGCACTTGCTGCTCCCATGCCACAGCTGTTGTAGATCTACAACAGCGTTTCTCAGCTGTGGCGACTTGAAGATAGGTGGACTTCAACTTGGAGAGGTTGAGAAGCGCCGCCTTAGAAATAGAACAGAATATCAGAGTTGGAAGGAACCTTGGAGGTCCTCTAGTCCAACCCCGCTTTGGCAGGATACCCTAAACCAGGGGTCGCCAACTTTTCTGGGCTGGAGGCCCACTGGCAAAGGGAGGGACAGGCACCTTTATGTGCGCATGCGCAAACATGGCTGCGTGCACACGAATGGGGCTGAGCATGCGCGCTCTGCAAATGGGGTTGCTAGTGCCGGTACGCAGCTCAGCTGGTGGCGGCGCCAGGGCAGGGGGTGAGCGCACACACATGCGCGCATGCGCTGGCCAGGCACTCATGTGGCCCCGGTGGCCAAGAGGCCACAGCCCAGTAGTGGGCCGTGGCCCATAAGTTGGGGACCTCTGCCCTAAACCATTTCAGACAAATGACTGTCCAGTCTCTTCTTAAAAAACCCCCTAGTGATGGAGCACCCACAACTTCTGGAGGAAGGTAGTTCCACTGGTTAATTGTTCTCACTGTCAGGAAGTTTCTCCTTAGTTCTAGGTTGCTTCTCTCCTTGGTTAGTTTCCATCCGTTGCTTCTTGCCTTCAGGTGTTTTGGGGCAGCCCCTTAAGAAGACTGCTATCATGTCACCCCAAGTCCTTTTTTCCACTAGACCAGATGTCTCCAACCTTTTGGGCGCCAGGGACTGGCTCCATGGAGAGAGGTTTTTCCATAGACTGAAGGGTGCGTGGTTTTGTGTGCTGCCTGCATCCCATAGATGGGACTTGGCTTGTTGTGCGGACTGGTTGCGGGCATGCCACGGCCCAATACCTATCCATAGACCGGGGAGGTTGAGAATCCCTGCACTAAACTAGACTAAGTGAGTACAGGTTTCCCAGGGTTTTAGACATATCCAACAAAGATGATTAGGGGACTGGGGGCTAAAACATATGAGGAACGGTTGCTGGAATTGGGTATGTCTAGTTTAATGAAGAGAAGGACGTGGGGGGACATGATAGCAGCCTTCCAATATCTCAGGGGCTGCCCCAAAGAAGAGAGAGTCAAGCTATTCTCCAAAGCGCCTGAAGGCAGGAAAAGAAGCAACGGATGGAAACTAATCAAGGAGAGAAGCAACCTAGAACTAAGGAGAAACTTCCTGACAGTTAGAACAATTAACCAGTGGAACAACCTGCCTCCAGAAGCGGTGAATGCTCCAACACTGGAAGTTTTCAAGAAGAGACTGGACAACCATTTGTCCGAAATGGTATAGGGTTTCCTGCCTGAGCAGGGGGCTGGACTAGATGACCTCCAAGGTCCCTTCCAACTTTATCATCATCATCATCATCATCATCACCATCAAATCCTGCAACCATTCTTCACGTACTAGTCCTCAATTTACGATTGGCCGCTTAGCGACTGTACCCGAGGGCTACTTACAACCCAAATTTGAAATTCCGAAGGCTAGAAAAGTGTGCAGTGGCTATGTGACCACATTTTGGGCGCTTGGCAACCAGGTCACATTTACGACTGTTTAGAGCGTCCCTCAGTCACCTGACTGCATTTTACAATGGCTTTGCCAAAAGCCGGCATTCATTCTCAGTTTTTGGCAAAACCGTGCCCATAGCGAACCGCTGGTTTGCTTAACGGCTGCCAGAAAAAAAAAAAAAGTCGAAAAACATTGGGTGGGTCACACGACCGCACCATTTTACAACAATCACAAATTATGACCATGAAAGGCAAATTCCGTTCCGGTCGTAACTCGAGGATTTCCTGTTTTTCATCCCTTCTCTTTCCATTCCGGCCGGAAACGCAACCCTTTCCTCAAAGAATTAATTTTACCGCTTTGATAGTTGTAGCCGTGATCGGTTTGGTGGCTTCCACCGAATCAACCGTGACCCTGTCGGAAGTCTCCATCTTGTACTGTTTTCGGAATCGCTGCTTCAGCTCTTCTACAGTGAAATTGAGCTTGGTGTAAGAAACGGGCGTCTTCTAAGAGGGAAGAAAAGAGGGGGGAAAAAATCCATGACGATGTCCCGGGGATATCAGTAATCCTTGACTTATGACCAATTGCTTAGCAAGTGTTTGAAGTTCCGACAGACCTACCTGGGGGAAGACAAGATTGTCCTCGACTTACAACCGTATGTTTAGTGACCGTTCGAAGTTACAACGGCACTGAGAAAAGTGACTTAGGACCGCCTTTCACACTTACGACCGTTGCCGCCTCCCCCCGTGGTTGTGTGATCAAAATTCGGTAAGAATTAAAAGATGAGAGGGTTAGATTTATGAAATGGAATATTGAAAGATTAAATCCATTTTTAATTATGGTTAAAAAAAGAACGAATTTTTTTTTTGAAATAAATATGTGTTAGCTCATAGGAAATAGAGATTTTAAGTAGCATACTACCTTTTTATTTTATTTTATTTATTTATTCTTCTTTTTTCTCTTTTTAGTCTTATTTATTCCTCAAGAAAGGTAAAAGTATTGGGTTGGCTTACATGAGAAAAAAAATAGATTTAAATATTTAAATGTAATTAACTTTGAGAAAATCTTAACCAGTAAAAATGTTTAGATTAGAACATGATGGGAAAAACAAATGTAAACAAGAACTGTAAACAGGAGATATGACGAGACAACCAGAATGAGTAGATTAGCAAAGGAATATTATATTGATGTGATTATTACTTGTAGAAATATTAGAAACCTTTTACGCTTCATTATCATTCATTAAAACAACAAGAACTGTATTAACATAGTATGTTTAAGTGTGTGTCATGTATGTGTTTCACTTTGAGAGCGGGCAACTAGATCTCATTTTTGATGTATGCCACTGTGCCCACAGTATAAAAATGACAATAAAGGTAATCTTATCTTATCTTATTAACTTAAGGTTGGCAAAAGAGAACATTATGGGGAAAAGAGGAAATCAAGCGAAGTTATCATGTGGATTACAGATTATAGACACTAACGGTTAGTGAATGTTTTTTAAATGTAAACCCAGACAACGCACTGTTTACCGAATATGAAGGTGATTATGTTAAAATATTAATAAAACATATTTTTTTAAAAAAATTTGGATGCTTGGCAACTGACTCATATTTATGACGGTTGCAGTGTTCCGGGGTCATGGGGATCCTCTTTTGCAACCTTCTGACAGCAAAATCAATGGAGAAGCCATTGATCACACTTTGGGCACTTGGCAACTGGGCTCCATGTATACAACTCCCAGAATTCCCTAGCCAGCGTGGCCGGTTCAGGAATTCTGGGAATTGAAGTCCACAGGTTGTAAGGTTGCCTGCCCCTGGCTAGGATATCTGAAACGAGTTTCACTCAGGCGTGAGGACGAGACGATGGCCATTTGGTGGAGATGAGCCAGATGGCTGTGTGTGGGTGCAAAAGAGGAAAAACTCAAAATCAAAGGCAAAAATAAAATTAAAAATGCCTCAGCTGAAGGTAGGCAAATCCTGCTGGTTTATTTATTTTTTTAAAAAGAAGACAACTTCAAGTCAAGCTGAATTCATGGCCATTACACCACACTGCAACGGCAACAGGCAGAGCAGGAGATTTTAATCCTAACTGATGATGGGACTACAACCCAAGGACACAAATGGGACGGGATGGTATGGAATAGCATAGTATGGGACAGAGCAGAACTGAATATATCAAATGGGAGTGGAGTGGAGTGGAGTGGAATGGAATAGAATAGAGAATAGAATCTTTATTGAGAATAGAATATAGAATAGAATAGAATATTGAGAATAGAATAGAATAGAGAATAGAATCTTTATTGAGAATAGAATATAGAATAGAATAGAATAGAATCTTTATTGAGAATAGAATATAGAATAGAATAGAATCTTTATTGAGAATAGAATATAGAATAGAATCTTTACTGAGAATAGAATAGAATAGAATAGAATAGAAGCTTTATTGAGAACAGAACAGAATATAGAATAGAATCTTTATTGAGAACAGAGTAGAGTAGAGTAGAGTAGAGTAGAATAGAATAGAATAGAATAGAATAGAATAGAATAGAACAGAACAGAATAGGATTTATTGGCCAAGCATGATTGGACACACAAGGAATTTGTCTCCAGTGCATAAGCTCTGAGGGTACCTCCAAACAACAAAGTGATGTCATAGATCACAAATCATAATTACAATCACAAATCATACAATCAACAAGTGGTAAATCATAAATACGGATAACAGAAGGTAGTAGGAAAAATGAGAAGAGCAGAAAGAGGAGAAGGGATAATTGCAACACAGCCCTATTACATGGGTGCATAGCTCCAGGCCTAAGAGAGTGCTGTGGGAATCAGGTGTTTAGCGGAGTGATGGCATGGGGGGGGGGGAAACACTACCTATCAAATACCCCCTCGGAGGTAGCAAAGACTTCAATATTACCGTCCTGTAGAATTTTTCCAGTAGCGGCATGGTGGAAGTTGGAGGGGAAAAGAATTGTGGCTGGAAGTCTGGCTTGACCGTCTGGATGGCCCTGAGGACCATTGTGACTTCGTTGTCTTCGTAAGTGGAATCCTTGAAGAAGTTTTGCAAGGAGAAACCCTCACTTTCCAGCTGTTCGATGCATCTGTTGGAGAGAGTGACAGTCTCAGCTTCCGGACAGTGTGTGTAGTTCTTGCCTTCCAACTCTCCGTTTAGGGCAGTGGTTCTCAACCTGTGGGTCGGGACCCCATTTGGGGTCGAATGACCATTTCACGGGGGTCGCCAAACCACGCTGTCCACCATTTTTTCCCTTTTCCCTAGCTGTCCTACTCCCTCTTATTGGTGGCCACATCCACTTGGGGGTCACCACAACATGGGGAACTGTATTATGGGGTCACCGCATTAGAAAGGTTGAGAACCACTGGTTTAGGGACTGTTTTAGGTTTCAAAGGCACTGGAAAAAAGCGACTTATGACAGTTTTTCACACTTAACGACGACCATTGCAGCCTCCCCAGGGTCACCTCATCAAAATTCGGACACTCGGCAACTGGCTCTTAATTATGATGGTTGCCGTGTCCCGGGGTCACGTGATCACTTTTTAAAAAATAATATTTTATTAATTTTCTATTTTTACAAATCGTTAAGTGCTTAGTAAACCACGTGTTGTCTGGGTCCATTTTTTAACTTAATAATACACATTGAATTCCTAATCTCTACCCCTTTTTTCCGGTGATCAACTACATCCCACATCTGAAATTATTCTATGTCTTCTTTTCCTTTATCTTTGAATATCGATCTGTCCATTTCTACACAGTCCGGTGTTTTCTTGATCCTCTCTTCTTCAGCTAATGTTTCTTTATTTTTTTTCCGGCACTAAGCAAATACAATGCTTACTGCTATTAATACATGCAAAGTGAAATGTATACTTCCTCATCGCATTTTTCTAATATTGTATCTAGTAAAAAATAGTTCCAGTTTATAACATCTTTTCTGTCCAACTCATATCTCAAATTATATTTGCAATCGAGGCCACCTTACTGAACCGATACCCTGTTCTTCCAACTCTTATTTCAATTTTGGTTTTCCCTTCAGTATTCAAAATATCTTTATAGGTTACAATTTTCTCAAAATTGATTAAGTTTGGGTGAATAAAACCTTCCCTGGTTAAGAGCCATCCTGTTATTTTCGTATTTCCCAGACCATAGAAAAGTATGCCATCAGGTGATCCCCTTTTGTCACCGTCTGGCAAGGAAAGTCAAGGGGGAAGCCGGACTCCCCTACCAGGGGTAGGCAACCTTGGCTCTTTTATGACTCGTGGACTTCAACTCCCAGAATTCCTGAGCCAGCCATGCTGAGAGGAAAGGGAGAGGTTTCCAAGCTGAGCCATGCTGGCTCAGGAATTCTGGGAGTTGAAGTCCACGAGTATAAAAGAGCCAAGGTTGCCTACCCCTATCTTAGGACGAAGATTAAGAGCAGGGGTCTTCAAATTTGCCCCTTTTATGACTCATGGACTTCAACTCCCAGAATTCCTGAGCCAGCCATGCTGAGGGTTTTGAAAGGGAGAGTTTCCAAGCTGAGCCATGCTGGCTCAGAAATTCTGGGATTTGAAGTCCACAAGTCATAAAGCGGCCTAGGCCTAGGCCAAAGATAGGCAACCTTGGCTCTTTTATGACTTTTAAGTCCACGAATCATAAAAGAGCCAAGGTTGCCTACCCCTGCCCTAACCACAGTGTTACTAACTTAACAGCTGCAGGGATTCACTGGATAACGGTGGCAAGAAAGGTCGTAAAATGGGACACAGCGTGCTTAACAACCGTCTTGCTTAGCAACAGTAATCAGCCGGTCAATTGTAGTTGCAAGTCAAGGACGACTGGTATAGGAGTCTAAAGGCAATGATACAGGTATCCCTCAAGTTATGACCGCAATTGGGATCAGAATTTTCATTGCTAAGCAAGGTGGTTGTTAAGTGAGTTGCGGCCAGTTTTATGACGGTTTTGCCATGGTTGGTAAACGGATCACCGCAGATGTTAAGAGAATCACGCAGTTGTTAAGTGGAATCTGACTTCACCCATGGATGTCAGAAGGCAGATGGGAAGTTTGCAAATAGGGATCACATGACCTCGGGATGCTGCAACTCTCGTAAATTCATTCCAGTGGCCAAGCACCTGAATTTTGATCACATGGCAACAGGTACGCTACAATGGTCATAAGTGTGAGGACCGGCCATAAGTCACTTTTTTCAGTGCCACTGTAACTTTGAAGTCACTAAATGAGGTTTATTAGTCAAGGATGACTTGCAAATGTAATTAACATAAAAAGAATCTGAGGATCAGAGCAACAGTCATTGAGGGAAGTTAGCCCAGAGAAGGAAATATTAAAAGAACAGAAAAATATATTTTTCCTCAAAATGGTTTTTTAAAACCAAACCTGGCCCCAAATCTATCTCTCTGCCCCAAGCAAGAGCTAGCCCCATACAAATGCAGATGTAAAACCATCAGAAAGTTGAAGCCAGAGCACTCAAGAAGACAAAGAGAAAATCTGCATGCCCCACCCAAACTCTAGGAGTCATTAGCCCCATCACCTAGGAAGCAGGATATGATAATAGGATTAAATCACAGATATCAAGGCCTAGAAAAACACTCAGAGATAGCCTCAAGGTTTATGCCACAGGAACAGGAAACTATTCCAAACAAGGCTAGAAGGGGTATAAAAACCTACTGCCCATGTGCTCAACTCCTTTTTCTTCTCCTCTGCTCTTCCTTGCAAGGACCATCTTTCTGCTTCTTCAATAAACTGTAACCTTCTTCCCAAAGCAGTCGCCATGTTGCTTATTTATCCCCGGCTTGGATGAACCAGGATGAAGACTTACTTCTGACATCACGTAGACCAGTGTTTCCCAACCTTGGCAACTTTAAGACGTGTGAACTTCAGATCCTTGAATTCCCCAGCCTAGCATGGCTGGCTGGGGAATTCTGGGAGTTGAAGTCCACAAGTCACAAATGGGCCAGGTTTGAAGACCCCTGGTCTAGACTAAGGAAACTCTTCAGCATAACTTGCTAATAACATCTATCAGCCTCAGCAAATGGGAATTTGGAGTTAGATCAAGAGTGTTGGATGGATTCACTGGCAGAATGAGTGTTGTAAAGGTCAACAACATCCTGCAGGCAACAGTTTTCAATGTGATACTCTATGATACCACTCTATGGTAGCAAGGTAAAGTCTGAAGAAGCACGACAGAAAT
Source organism: Crotalus tigris (assembly GCF_016545835.1). Lineage (NCBI taxonomy): Eukaryota > Metazoa > Chordata > Lepidosauria > Squamata > Viperidae > Crotalus > Crotalus tigris. Next base: position 1,727,792 of record NW_024099557.1, read on the forward strand.
AATGTTGACTCTTTTGAACGATGGTATTGTGGAGTATAACAGAATAACAGAGTTGGATGGACTCTGGAAGTCTTCTAGCCAGGGCTAGGCAACCTTGGCTCTTTTATGACTTGTGGACTTCAACTCCCAGAATTCCTAAGCCAGCATGGCTCAGCTTGGAAACCTCTCCCTTTCCCCTCAGTATGGCTGGCTCAGGAATTCTGGGAGTTGAAGTCCACGAGTCATAAAAGAGCCAAGGTTGCCTACCTGTTCTAAGCCAACCCACTGCCCAAGCAGGAGACTTTACACTTGTCTAGACAAATGGCTGTCCAATCTCTTCTCAAAAATCTCCAGTTACGGAACACCCACAATCTCTGAAGGCAAGGAGATTCTTGAGAATCCCACAGACCGCCAAGGAAGCCACCCAGTGGATCACAGAACAAATCAATCCAAACTTCTCGTCCCATCAACCAGGCTCAAATTATCCTACTTTGAACACATCATAACTTCCACCAGAAGCCTATAAAAGCTGGGAAAGGCAGAAGGAAAGAGATGAAAAAGGAAACAAGAGGGATGGACCTGGATTTACAGTGATGATGGGTTGCACCATAGGAAGACCAGGTTGAGAACAGATCATCCTGGAGAAGATCAATTTATGTGGTCGCTAAGAGCCAATACCGCTTGAGGGTGCACAATCTATCAATCAAGCTGCGCCAGCCATGCTTCGCCCACTGCCAGTCAGCCATACACAGCAGGGGAAGGGGGAGTTGTGGGATGCTTTTAGGGGGGGTGGTGTTAGCATAAAGGGAATCGATAGTACTGGTTCCAAGGTCACACCATGGAAGACAGCACCATCCAGCCTGCCAAGCCAGGGACTGTTCCCAAAACTGTTTGAATGTAATTGGACAGTTGGGAGATAACCAGGGAGGGGAAGATGGGAAGAAGGCAAAAGTTAATCAGATGCTTTGGGCGTGAAAACTCAGATCCGTCTTTGCTACACTGCAATCACTTGGCTCTAGTAAAGTGTACTCTCGTTAACAGTGGATTCAGGAGTGTTTCTTTTCTAATTGACCAAGTTGGGACGGCTCAATCGATCGATCGCTCAAAGTTTGTGGTGAGTGGTTTTACGATTTCCCCCAAGGAAGTATTTGAGATGTGTTTTGGCCTCTTCCCTGTCACAGCTTCTTTGACGTAGTTTAAAATATCATGCATTCACCCCCTCCTACGGTCTATGATTGATTATGTGCTTATCAAGTGGTTTCGACTCCTAGCAACCACATAAATACTCTCCTTGATGTCCTACGATTATCCTAAGATTAAAAGATAAACAGTTGACCAGAGGACAGTAGCATTTTATTTATGGACGGCTGCAAGTGATTTACCTCACAGGATGCTTGCGGCTATAATTTTCTCTAGACATTTTTATCTAGGCTGATCTTTTGTTAACAGGATTCAATGCTGAGTAATTTTTCTGCGGCATTTCAAGTAGGGAATGGCGTTTTCTATTGAGAATTGCTCCTTGGGCAATCTCCGTGGTTCTCTGTCAGCACTGCAGCTTGTCAGGAGCTAACTTGATGCTTGCTTCGTCTGGAGACACCTCTCACTATTCCCCAGGTAGTCAATCAATCAGTCAATCAATCAGAATAGAGCTAGAAGGAACCTTGGAGATCTTCTAGTCCAGGGGTAGGCAACCCAAAACACTTAAAGAGCCACTTGGACCCGTTTCCCACCAAAAACAAAACACTGGGAGCTGCAAAACCATTTTGATATCTAAAATGAAGATAACACTGCATATATCCTTTTTTACCTTTATTATAGGTTTGTGTGTGTTTGTGTGTGTGTGTTTGTGTGTGTATGTATGTGTGTGTATATATGTATATGTATGTATACACACACACACACACACACACACACACACACACACAGAGGTAAAAAAAGGATATATGCAGTGTTATCTTCATGTTAGATGTCAAAAGGGTCTCTCTCTCTCTCTGTCTCTCTCCCTCCCTCCCTCTCTATCTGCCCTTGGTCTGCCTGCCGCTCCTCTTCCCCCGCTCTCTTTCTTTCTCTCTCTCTCTCTTTCCTCTCTCTCTCTCCCTCACTCTCTCCCTCTTTCTCCCCCCCCTCTCCTATCTGCTGCTCACCTGACAAGCTTCAAGCTGTTGTCCAACAAAATAAGGGGTAGACAACCTCGTCTCTTTTATGACTCATGGACTTCAACTCCCAGAATTCCTGAGTCAGCCTAGCTGAGCTAGCTAGCTCTCTCCTGCCCTTCCTGCTTCCTGCTTCCTGCAGAGACGCAGCAAAGGGAGGAGCTCCGCCTAGTAAGCTTTTCAGCTCCTCGGAGAACACTGTGAGTGCACTCTCTTTTACACACACACACACACACACACACACACACACACACACACAAAACACACAGAGAGAGAGAGAGAGAGAGAGAGAGAGAAGCAGGGAAGTGCAATTGCCTCTCTCTGTCTCTGTCTCTCTCTGCAAAGGCAGAGGAGGCTGGGAGCCGCAGGGGAAGGCTCAAAGAGCCGCATGCGGCTCCGGAGCCGCAGGTTGCCGACCTGTGTTCTAGTCCAACCCTCTGCTTAAGCCGAAGATCCTATACCAGGGGTAGGCAACCTTGGCTCTTTTATGACTCGTGGACTTCCAGAACTCCTGAGCCAGCATGGCTCAGCTTGGAAACCTCTCCCTGTCCCCTCAGCATGGCTGGCTCAGGAATTCTGGGAGTTGAAGTCCACGAGTCATAAAAGAGCCAAGGCTGCCTACCCCTGCCCTATACCCTTTCAGACAAGTCTCTTCTTAAAGACATCCAGTGATGAAGCAACCACAACTTCTGGAGGCCAGCTATTCCACCGGTTGATTGTCCTCACTGTTAGGAATTTTCTCCTTAATTCCAGGTTGCTTCTCTCCTTGGATTGGTTTCCATCCATTGTTTCTTGTCTTGCCTTTTGGTGCTTTGGACAATGACCTTCTTTGTTGCAGCCCCTCAAATACTGCTATCAAGTCACTCCTGGTCCTTCTCTTTTCCAGGCTAGCCATACCCAAATCCTGCAACCGTCCTTCATGTGTTTATGCAACCCAGGACTGTATTAGCTTTTCTAGCTACTGCCGCACACTGCTGGGCTCACAACCATCTGTTTCGTGATCGTTCAAAGTTACAAGCTCACTGAAAAAAGTAACTTATGGCCGGTCTTTGCACTTATAACTGTCGCAGCAGCCCCCACGGTCATGGTTATGTGATCAAAATTTTTACGTGTTTACAACGGTTGCAGCATCCCTGGGTCCCCCAATCACCATCTGCAACCTTCTCAGCTGGCTTCCGACAGCCAAAGCCAATGGAAGAAGATGGATTTGCTTAACGACCGTACAATTCACTTAGCAAAAGCAGTTATTCGCTTAACAGTCATGCCAAAAACGGTCATAAAGTTGGGCACGACTCACTTAACAACTGCCTTGCTTAGCAATGGAAATAATAATAATAATAATAATAGAGGCAAACCAAGGGGAGTTGGCAGTGAAGGAATCCAGCAGAGATATACAACTGTTCTCATTTGGAAACCAGGCACCTCTTCCTCAGGAAGAACAAAACCCTCTAACTAAAGAAATAAAAGAATTGAAACAAAGAATAACTGAGCATCTAGAACAGCACAAAAACAACAGAATAAGGCTACCTGCATTGAAGCTTGTTCCAAAGAAACAGCTAGCATAAGCATTAAAAGATGCAAATACTGCAATATCAAGTATAAGCACCAATTCACTGCAAGAAACAAACCAACTAATGTACAGCACAGCTGCAGTTATAACAGAATACCTGGGATGCAAAATCAACAAAAAAGAAAAACAAACAAACAGTGCACCAGAAAAATGGAAGGTTAGACTAGAAAATAAGATCAGCAAGTTAAGATCACATGCAAGCAAGCTAGAACAGATGAAAGAAAAGAAGCTGAAGAACAAGAAGACCAAAGAATACCTAATCAAGAAATACCACTTAGAAACAAGGAAGATAAAGGATAGATAGACTTTATCTACCAAGGCAAATAGGTGGGCGTGGAATGCTACAAGTACATCAGATGGTTGAAGAAGAAAAAATGGCTTTGGAAGAATATCTGAAGGACAATGATGAAGATGCACTGAAATTAGTATATCAGGAAGGCTTACTGACTACTGGAGAGACCAAACTGGCCTACAAGAAAGACCAAATGAAGAACAGAATAGAGGCATGGGAAGACAAAGCACTACATGGCCAATACATGAAAAAAATAGCTGGGAAAGCAGATAATAATAAAACCTGGCAATGGCTAAGAGCAGGAAAATTGAAGAAAGAGACCGAGGGACTAATTCTGGCTGCACAAGACCAAGCCTTAAGGACAAATGCATACAAAGTCAAAATTGAGAAGACAGCAACAGACAGTAAGTGCCGCCTATGCAAAGAAGCTGAAGAAACAGTGGACCACTTGGTAAGCTGTTGCAAGAAGATTGCACAAACTGATTACAAGCAGCGGCATGACAAAGTAGCAACAATGGTGCATTGGGAGATCTGCAAAAAATATCATTTGCCTGTAAGCAAAAACTGGTGGGATCATAAAATAGAGAAAGTCATAGAAAATGATAAAATTAAACCGCTCTGGGACTTCAGAATTCAAACAGACAAGCACCTGCAACATAGAGGTGGCGCAGCAGTTAGAGTGCAGTATTGCAGGCCACTTTAGCTGACTGTGTTC